>NC_046662.1:16141469-16192228 GCF_010883055.1 Belonocnema kinseyi | reverse complement strand
TGCATTATCGACATGTACACTGTGGAGAAAATACACACATAAAATCTATGCATTTTTATTCGTCTATCGTTTCCATCCCAGTGAACTACAAGTCATTTTCTATGGCCAAGCCTATAAACCATTAGCATTCAATCGAACATTTCACCGCAAATCCCTACGGTTTCCTCGCACCATTTCATTTTTTTCCCGATTTCCCGATTCCCGGAAATTCGCGCCTGATAACTTCATCCTATGGCTATACCACCTGTTTGTGTTGTGGGGAAAAACCCTGTATTGATATAGCAGATTCTATTTTCTAGTGATCAAACAACACTTGAATATTTAAATTTGAGTTTTAATTGCTTGCAATTTTCAGTAAATGATGTTATTTTGTTGAAGAGGGTCTTAATTACATTTTCATATTAAATACTAAACAGTGTCGGTCACTGGTTTAATATTTGGAGAAGCGAAAAAAATCTGCCTCAGCTGGGATTTGAACCGAGAATGCCACTATATAGGAGTAGATCGTTAACCAGTAACGATAGTGGTGTTTCCGGTTCAAATCCGGGCTGTGGCAGATTTTTTCTCGTTTCTTCAAATATTAGAGCAGCAATCGACACTGTTTGATATTGATCATAAAAAATTAATTAATACAGTGGTGAAAAAATAATATAATTTGCTTTTTATAAACATCTATGGCTCTTGGAATTCATTTTTTTCTTTCTAAAAGTGTTTTTTTAGATTTGCCTAGTTGCGAATCCCACTGTTGGAAAATTTACAATATCAAATATTCAAATATTCAGTTAAAAACTAATTTTCAACAAAAAAAATTAATTAAAAAAAGTTAAATCGTCAACCAAAAAAATAAATATTCAACTTAATGGTTAGTTATCAACAAAGAAAATGAATTTCTTACCGAGGAGTATAACTTTCAAGCAAGCCTTCAAATTCGTAACTTAAAAATATAAATTTTCAAACATGAAGATTAATTTTCTACCAAAGAAGACGAATTTTCAACAAAATAAATCAATTTTCAATCACATAGTTGCATTTTCATTGGAAAAGATATATCTTTAAAAAAATGGTGTAATTAAATTTTTGGTTAAATGTGTAACCAAAGAGATTAATTTTTTTAACTGAAATGATGAATATTTAAACAAAAAATATCATTTCTAACAGAGGAGTTCAACTTACAATCAAGTAGTTGAATATAACAAAAAGATTAGTTTCTATTTTAAAATGCAATAGTTGGCATTTAAATCGAAAAATATTTTAATCCCAAATCAACAACATTTCAATTTAAACAAAAAAGACGAACTTGAAACCAAAGATTTTTATTTCCTACTAAAAAGATAAATTTCAAAACAACAATTAAATAGTTAAATTTTCGGAAAAAAATTAATGTTTAACCATAAAAAAACGAATATATAACGTAGGATTTCAACTTTCAACGAAGCGTTGAATTTTCATCGAAGAAAATTAATTCTTTACAACGATAACAAAAAATAAATCTTCAGCAAAATATATAAATTTTCAACTTGAAGAAAATAAAACATTTTTAACCAAATAGCTAAGTCTGCAACTAAAAAATATATATATATATATTTAAAATGAAAAGTGGAATAGTTAAACTTTTAATTCAAAAAATTAATTGCAACAAAAAAAAGAATTTTAAATCAAAATATAATATTTGATATTTTAACCAAAAAAAATTTTTATTCTTGTTTTTAAACTGTTGAATTCAACCAAAACGACGAATTTACAACAAAATACACAAGTTTTCAAGTAAAAAATATACATTACCAACCAAAAATAAAAAAGTTAAAGTTTCTATTGAAAAAATTAATTTTGAACGTAAATTGTAATAGTTGATATTTCAAACAGAAAAGATTTTAACTTTAAATCAAAAACAGACGAAGTTAACCATAAAACAATTTTTCTACAAAACAGTTCAATTTTAACCCTGTGACAATAAATTTTTAACAAAAAACTCAATATTTAACCAAGTCTTTTAATTTTACACTCAAACAATTAAATTTTCTACCCGCGTTTATCTGAATTATTAAGTAAAAATTTAATCTTAACCCAAATTGTTGAATTTTCAACCGAATATTATTATTTTCTAACAAAATTGTTGACTTTTTAACAAATTAATTAAATTATCAACCAAATAATAACATTCTGAACTAAAAATAATTAATGTTGAACTTAAAATATTTAATTTTGCAACCAAAGAGATCAGTTTTCATCTAAAATTATAGATCTTTAACTCCAGTAGTTAAATTTTTAATTTAAAAAAATTGATTTAAAAAAAAAATAATACTTATCTCTGAAATTAATATTTCTATCCGTGTTGTTACTTTCATATTTTAGAAAATTATATACCAGGAAAAATAATTTTCTTACTCATTTTAGAAAAGGAAATATTTCCTTATTTTGATGCTATTTGCAAATTATTCTTCCATATTTAAAAAAAAAATTAGGGCCACTCCTGACATTTTTGTTTAATTTTGCACTTTTTGACAAGGACACTCAAGATCTTTTTACCTGAATTATTTTTTGGTTCGTAAATTTTCGAATGTTTATTGTTAAAGAAATTGTTAATTTTTATTTTCGTTTTCATATATTTTTTATTAGTTTTCACTGAATGTGAAATCATCAAATCAACAGAAAGCATTTGAATATAGAAACATTCAAATGCCAAAGCAATCAATGTTACAATCGAATTTGAAATTAATTTTTTATTCCACTTTCAAGCTTTTTTTAAATCTACCCTTTTATAATTAAAAATTTCGACTTTTATGAGGTCAATGCATCATGGATAGAAATTAAGCAGTTTCACAAAAGCCATATATTTATTATAGAGTTATTTTAATTTGAGAAAGATGAAGTGAAAGTTGATCAGTTGAAGTGCAGACATTTTTTTAATCATTTTGTCACGTAGAAATTTTATTAGAGGTCGAACCAATGAAATAAAGTGATCAGTTTATTTCATAGTATCCCATTGGTCGGATTTCACTCGAAATGAAATAAAGTTTTACAAGCAGCCATCCTTCCGACACATATAAGTGAAAATAAAAATGTATAAAATTTTTATAGCAGTCAATATTCACTGATTAAATTAGTTATCTCAAATGATATTTTATCAAATTGTTGAATTTTCAACTAAAAAATATCAATATTCAAGCACGAATGGAATACTTAAACTTTCAGTTAAAAAGGATTAATTTTGTTTTAATTTTAACAAAACAGTTTTATTTGCAATTAAAGAGACAAATTTTCACCTAAAATGATGAATCTCCAGAAAAAAAGAAATTTTCCACTTTCAATCAGTTAATAAAAGTTTGAATAACAAAAAAATTAATTTTGCGAAAATTTTATTTTTTTACTTAAAAATTCGAATTTTGAAGCAAAAACGGAGTACTTAAACTTTGAGTTGACAAAATTGAAAAAGAATATATAAAATTTTTAATAAAATAAAATAAAAAAAGTAATTCAATTTTCAACCAAAATACGAATTTTCAACTAAAATTAATAATCTTCAACAAAAAAGAATTTTTACAAAGTAGTTCAACTTTTAAGCCTGTAGTAAAATAGTAAAAAAAAGTTAAATTCTCAACACAAAACTGTAACGGCTAATATTTTAACTAATAAATATTTCAATTTAAAACAAAAATATTTCATGATTCATCAAACAAGTGATTTAATTTTTAATAAGAAATAATAGATTTTAACTGAAAAAGACCATGTATTATATTTTTTTAAGTTTATACCCTACCAGAAAAAAAAAATTTTTAACAACAAAAAATTATTTTAGTTTTAAAACAAAAGCAGTTGATATTTCGACCAAAGAAGATTATAATTTTTGTATTAATAAAAGTCGTATTCAACTAAAAACGAATTTTTAACAAAATAATAACATTTTCAGCCAAAAAATAAAAATGTTAAGAAAAATGATGATTTTTGAACTATTACGTTATTTGCAACTGCGGGAGATAATTTTTTAACAAAAAATGGAAAAGGTAAATTCCCGGAAAATAGTGATATTTAAAGAACTTTAAACCGAGTAGTTGATTTTTCACCAAAAATAAAAAAAAGTCGACAAAAAATGTCATAGTTCATATTTCAACATAAAAAAAGGTTTTTTTAAATAAAGAAGTGTCGAATTCAACCAAAAAGATAAATAATTTTGCACAAAGAAGATTTATTTTCAACCAATAGAGATAAATGTACGTAATCATTCTTCATAACATAACTAACAACATCAGTTGAATTTTCAAGCAGAAAATATAAATTTTTAACAAAAGACATCATTTTTAACCAAATCTTTAAATTTTATAGTTAAGTCTTGAACCGAATTTTAGAAGTTTCCACAAAATGAGTTCAATTTTCAAAAAAGAAAAACTATTTGTCAACGAAATAATTAAATTTTCAATATTTAAATTTTTAGTTAAAAAAGGTGATTTTCAAACAAAAGAAATAATAATTTAAAAATAAAGTGATTAATCTTAAACCACTAGTTTTAACCAAGTAGTTTATTTGTGAACTAAAAAATATAAATTCTCGACAAAAAATGTAATAGTTTATGTTTTTAACAAAAAGAAGACTTTAATTTTAAATCAAAAACATTTTAATTTCACCAAAATAATGGATAATTATGGACCAAGAAGATTTATTTTCTAACAATGAAAGATGAAGTAACTTTTACAAATTGAATAAGTCATGTTGATCGACCTTATCCGTAACTTTCAATTTATTAACCAGTCAATATTGACTGAAAATCAGGCAATTTAATTAAATTTTTTATTCAGTTAGCAATATCAACTGATTCAACTGTTAAAACGAATTTTTGGTCAGTAGAAATGACTGACCCTTCAGTCAAAACATGTTTGATTAATTTAATCAGTCAAATTTTGACTGATTTAAATTTGCGGAATAATATTCTATGTTAAATGCACGTATTTTCTAGAATTAATCGCTAAATTAAAAAATAAAGTTTGTTTCTACCTAACTTTAATGCCAAATTGTAACAAAAGTAACAATAGAGTTTTCCATTGGTTTTATGGCTTAAGAGATTAATGTTCCTATCTAAATTGATTAATAATTGACATTGAATAGACTTCTCGACGTGAAAATTGAATTACAATTAAAGTGTCTTTATTTGACCAAAATAATGTATTTAGAAGTCCGAAAAATATCGTGAAACAATTCGGTGTCAACTAACACAAAAGTTATTTACAATAAATAAAGTTACTTGAAAAATAGAAAATAATGGATATTTCTCTTATGTTTTAATTTATAAATGTTTTTTAATGAATTTAAAGTAATACATTTTTTTATAGTGTTTTGTAACATGAAAATTATTTTGTGTCTATGTAAAAAAAAAATAAATATTGTATAAAAACTTATTATAGTTTAAAAAATAATAGTAATGCAATTAAAATGTTCATGTACAAAAGCCTCGAAAAGTTTATACCAAAAGATTGTCATTAAATATAAACAATTATTATAATAAAATTAAACGTACATCTTTATCTATCAAATAATTATTTTCACACTTATTCTTAATAAGTTACTAGAAAAAATGTTTTTTATTGATCGAAAATATTTTTTTTTTAATTTAAAATCAGATAGTTTCAACTTTTTAATTATAAAAAATACCATTTTTTCGGGTGCTTTAGAATAAAAAAATTTTTTCTCTTTTTTGGAATTTCGTTGGACCGTTTAAAACTAGCTCTAACCTTGTGAAATCTTTGTGAGCACGTTAATTTAATATTTTTAGAGGCCTGAGACTATGAGGCGAGATTAGTGAATTTTTTATTTTTAAATCCTCACTAAAAATACGGTTAGAAGTTTTTTTGAATTTTTAAAAATAATTTGGAGCTTATGCTTCAAAGTACCACATCCAATATTTTGCCGTAAAAATATTCTTAAGTTGTTTACTTCGACATATTCTTCTCCCAAATTTACTGTAGTGCTATGTCATGGTTAAATTTTTTTTAATTCAAACAACAAAATTTTAGCGGCTTTTCTGGCCAGAACTTAACCATTTTTTTAGTGTATTTTTGTGATATTGCGGTAATTTATGGAAAGTTGCAATTATACAAAATGAAATTTATGAAAATGTTTACTTTTGAATTTTTGGTAGTTTATGGTAACTTATCATATTTTTCAGTAAAATTAATAAGAATTAACGATAATGTCCATAAATTTACGAAGATTTATAGATATTTTTAAATTGAATTTGGGGAAATTTATGGTAAGTTACCATAAACTACCTGTAATATTACCATAAATTAACAAAAAATTTCATAGATTTCCAGAAATTCATTTAAATGTTTAAAATTGAATGCTTGTTAATTAAATTATCGTAGTTACCAGTAAAATTACCATGAATAAGGAATAATATTAATAAATTCACGGAGATTTATAGGTATTTTTAAATTAAATTTTATGCTAAGAAAAAAGTTTTTTGCGCGCCAAGGGGGACTAAAACACTCTAAAACATAACTTCATAAAAAATATTGGAAAATTAAAAAAAAAATTCTCCGTATTTTTGGTTTTTCAGAATTTTGTGATTTCTTTTTATTTTAACTGAACCTTATATCATATATTCTTTTATAAAAATCAGTTTCATCCGTTCAAGAAAAAAATTCCTTTTTAAATTCACCCCCCCCCCACCATAACTAAAAATTTGGTCGTTAGATTCTTGTTTTTCTTAATCGTTTCTTTTTTCAACAAATTTTGTAAGGAGTCGTCCACATATTATGTAACGTTTTTTTGGAGGAAGGAGGGGGTGCAGAGAAGCTTCCATGGTCCTGCTATATTGGAGGAGGAGGGAGGAATCGTAAAGTAGGGAAAGTAGGGAAGGTAAGGGAAGTAAGAGAAAATGAACGGAGGAGTAGAAGTGATGGGTACCAATGGGAGTGGACGTAGAGCAATTAAGGGGAAATGAAAGAAGGAGAGGTAGGGGAAATTATTTTCCCCTTCTTCCCCTACTCTCCATCTCCTTATTTCCCCTACATTCCTCCATAATTTCCTCTCATCTTCCCTACTTCCCCTCTCCTCACTCTTATTTACAATATTTTTAAAAGTATTTTTCATCAAATTAGTCCAATTCGAACAATAGTAGCACATTACTATTTTTCAAATGTAAAAGTATTTTTTGACTTAGTTTTTAGGCCTCTTCTTTTTTTAACTTAAAAAAGTACAAATAAGTTTCTGTAAAGGAAATGAGAAAATACATGTGGAAAACATTTGTTCTTTCTTGAAATAAGTGTTCCATTAACCGAATCTGAAAAAATGTAATATTTTTGTTGATATTTCAAAAATTATAACTTGATCAAAAATTATTTTGTTTGAAAAGATGATTATCATTATTATCATTATTGTTATTCATTAGTCATCATTATTGTTATTATTATTCCATATCTAAAACTGTACACATAAAAAATTGACCATAATTTTTAAACACATAGACAAAGTTTTAAAATTTTTCAAAATTTGACAACTTTCAACTCCTATGCAGTGACTAAAAATGACATTCAAAAAATCTGAAAAATAAGGAGCTATCCTAATTAAATGTCACGACTTACGTAGAGTTATTTTTGTTAACAGAGTAAAAACGTTGTATTTATAGTAAAAAAATAAATCTTTCAAAAAAGCATTATATAATTAATTACATTGATTACATTCAATATAAATTAAAATGAATATTAGTCACATTGAATATTAATTAAATTTAATATTAATTACATTTAATAATAACTAAATTTAATATTGCACGTAAAGAGTAATTGAAGTTTTGATTTATTCTCAGTTAAGTTTATTAACTTTTAATAGGTCCTTTGCTTTGAATAATCGATCCTAGCAAGTTTCAAAGGGATCGTTTTGTCGCTATTGTTCACTAGTGGTCAATATTTTCTCAGTCTTTATACTCTGAAGGTACAGATGTGGCCAAAGTGGATAAGTGACCCGCATGTTGAGAATGGCCAAAGCGATTATGTATTGGTAGTAGTACACAGCGCTACAGAAGTTTTCATACAACAAGGGATAGAAGAGGGGCTTTATTGACTCGTCTTCGGCTCGCAGACTCGCCTGCGGCTCGTGCTGGCTCGTCTACGACTCATAATGAAAAAATACACAATTCAATAACGTTCCTCTCCTCTGTGATTCTTAGGATATTTGATTCAAAACATTCCCAATTTTTACTCAGTAAAGTAATAAATAGTGTAATTTAACAAACATAGTTGCTTAAACAATTTATAAAATTAAAACTTTTTTTCTTCAACTTCCAGAAGGTTGCTTTTTTTAATCTTTAGTTTTTTTTGAATTTTTGGTTTTAAACGAATAATAAGTGAATCTCAAAGAGAACCATGTCTTAAATAGTATTGTACTTTTTTAAGTGAAATATTTTTAATCTTACTCCCATCTATTAATTAATTATTTATTTATAATTATTTATATTTATTTACTGAGAAATTTCAGAAGAACTCAACACTTTCTACCACTAATTAAAGAGAATATTAATAACAATAATGAAAAATTATTGTAACAATTATTTTTGTTAACTTGAATTAATTATTACTTCTCTATTAGCAATGATAGAAACTCTGAGAAACTGCGTAGGACAGCAATTCTAGAAAATAGCTATTTTTAATTTTTAAATCAAGCTCATGTCTGTTTGAAAATATAATAATTGAAAATATTTTTAAAAGTTTTAATTCATTCTGAAACAAATTTTCAATCATAAGGAGTTTTTCAATCATTTTAAACAATAATTGAAGCTGTTTGTCGAAAAGGGGACTTACCACTAAAATATCAATTTCGACAAAAATAAAAAAAGTGAATAAACATAAATATTATTGATTGATTATCTAAATAGTTTGAAACGAACTTTTTTCTTAAGAATTTGTATATAGGAAATAGTTGATATTTTAACCGAAAAATATTTTAATTTTAGATAAATAACAGCTGAATTCAGCCAAAATGAAAGCATTTTCGACAAAATAGTTAAATTTATAACCAATATGACGCATCTTCTAGAAAAAGCGATATTAATTTCCAACGAAAAATGTAATCCTTGATATTTCTAGCAAAATATTTCTTAGCCAAAAATATAATAGTAGACTATTAAGTTAAAAAGAATAAGCTGAACAAAAAATAGTTTATCTTAATAATTTAAAAATATTAGTATAGAAAAGTGACAACTTTTCCTAGAAAATAAAGATAAATTTCCCCTGCACTTTTTAATTTTTGACTGCAAAAAGTCAATCAGTCAAATTAGGTGCTGCGAATCTACAAAAAAGGGTTTCATAGCCTATTAAGACGTTAATTAATTCGTACAAACATCCCCTCTCATACCTCACCTCCCCTACTCATCTACATTTCCCTACTTCCCCTCCGCTCCCTTTAAACTTGATTGTTCACCCTTTCCCAAACTTCTTCCTTTTCTACTTCCCCTACTAACCTTCCCGCGTTATAACTTCCCCTCCTCTACTCAACCTCATTTCTAATAATTTCCCATATTTATACTCACCTATTTTTCTTTCCCTCATTACCCCACATTTTCCATAGTACCCCTCCCCGATTTCGCTCTCATTGGCCCTACTTCGCCTATTTAACCTTCCCTGCTTTACTTTATTTCGTCTCACTTTCTCTACTTTCCCTCATTTTCTACCCTTCATTTCTCATCACTTCGCTTACTTTGTCACCTTTCATTTCCTCTTACTTATCTTTCTAATTTCCCCATATTTTCCCTCATTTCACTTACTTCATCTTCTATTATCTCCCTTTAAAAGCCTTCGCTCATTTCCAACCTTTCCCTCATTTTCCTTACATTCCTTTCCCTCATTTCCCCTCACTTCTCTTACTTGCCTTCCCCTCATTTGTCCTACTTCGCCTACTTAACCTTCCTCTATTTACCTATTTTCCTCTTACTTCCTCTTCTTTCCCTCCCATTATGTCCCCTCTCTTCCCTACTACCTCTTCTATAATTTTCTTTTACTTCCTATACTTCCCCTGATTTCACACCCTTCATTATTCCTTACTGTTCCTATTTCTTTCTTCTTATTTTCCCTCGCATCCATTACGCCCCCTCCTTATTTCCCCTTATTTTCCGCCACTTCCCTACTTCATTTCTCTTAAAATTTCCTAATTCTCTCCCCTTACTTTCCCTCACTTCTCTTACTTCCCCTCGCTTCAATTTTCCTCATTTCTCTTACTTTCCCTCCCCTTATTTGCTTTACTTCACCTATAAAACCTTCCTTGATTTAAGTCACTTCCTTATACACCCCCTACTTCCCCTCTCAATATTTCCTCTCAATACACTGCTTCCCCTTTCACAATGTTCTTTTAGTTCTTCTGTACTCTCATTTCCGCTCACATCCCTTACTTCCCTTTATATAATTTCCCTTATAATCCCTCGCCTAATATCCTCTTTATTACTTCCTCTAATTTCACCTCACTTTTCTTAGTTGCCCTCCACTAATTTCACCTCACTTCTCTTAGTTGCCCTCCCCTTATTTGCCCTACTTCGCATACTGAACCTTCCCCGATTTACCTCACTTCCTTTCACGTCCCCTACTTTCCCTCGCAATACATCCCCTCACTACACTACTTCCACTTTCATATTTTTATTTCCCCTACTTCACCCTATTTCCTCTTTCTGCATTTATCCTCAATTTCTCTACTTTTCTCCTCTTATTTTCTTTCACTTCCCTTACTTTACCTTTCATAACTTGCCCTAAAATCCCTACCTTAATTTCCTTTCAATTCATTCCCCTATTTTGCCCTCACTTCTCTTTCTTATTATTCCCGCATTTTCCCTACTTCGCCTACCGAACCTTCCCCCATTTACCTCACTACCTTTCACTGCCCCTACTTTTCCTCCCATTATTTCCCCTAACTACACTCCTCCCCCTTTCATATTTGTTGTACTTCCCCTACTTCCCTTCATTTCCCCTTCCTTCATCTATCCTCACTTTCGCTACCTCTCTCCTCGTATTTCCCCTCACTTCCCTTCCTTTCAGTCTCATAATTTCCCTTAAAATCCCTTTCCTAATTTCCTCTACGTTCCTTCCCCTAAATTCCCCTTACTTCTATTACTTGCTCTTCTCTAATTTTGCCTAATTGCCCTCCTCACATTATCATAACGCCCCCCCCCCTCCCCACGCATCCCCAAATATCCTTAAATATTGAGGAATTAACTAAGGTGAATTTATCACATTTCGTTTGCTAACTCCTCAATTTATTGCATACACACTGTAGATAAAATTTAAAACAATCTTGAATGATTTTGAATTTAAAAATCTAAGATATGAAATAAACAATAGAGCTCTTTGAATACCAAGTTTCGTAAATGCATGACTGACATGTCCTGTCATTAAAGGTGTCAAGGGACGAAGGAGCTATCAAACTGCACTTTAGTGGCTTCTATGCAAATGTCAAATTTACGCATGGAGATTGGATTGATATGGAGTACATCAATTGTATTGATATGCAACCTGTTCCCACGAGAATATGCATATTTGTAGGGCAAATGAGAGACAGAAATGGAAATCAACTTTCAAGTTCGCCTCTCTTATAAATTTTTTTTCAATCATAAATCCTTTTCAACATTATTCATAACCAAAGTTTAAAAAAGAAAAAAAACTTTCCTAAATATTCTGAGTTCTTAATGCAAAAAATTAAAATTTTACATTTAATTTATTGAATCCAGCAGCATGGACCATAAAATGCTTGTTAAGTGAACAGAGAGTTTAACGCCATTTGTCAGCTTTTTGGATTCTGGAATGAAATACTCTAGAGGAAACTCGCCAGAACTTTACGAAAGCTTGTTTCAACCACAAACTAAAAAGCTAGGAAGCTTTGCTGTAACTAACTAGAAAATATCTCTGCAAATATTTTCTATTTTTATCAACAGCTGGACCTCTGGACACTTCAAAGATTTCAGTGACGTGGAAGTTATTTTTTAAGGATGCTATAGATGACCAATGAAGTTTTAAATTATTTAAGCTTTAATTTGATTTATAAAATTGCAGGGGACACAACGCAAAAAGAGTTATTAAAGAGTTAATTGGGTAGTTTTTTACAAAAGAAAAGGAAAATAGGGGAAAGCTTAAGATTTTATTTTTACAATTATAAAAGAAGAAATAAACATTTAAAAAGAAATTGTACAGTTTTTAAATCATATTAAAGTACTTGATTATAAGTTATATTAGAATTGTTCATTTAACTTCGGAATTAATCTTTTTAGTTTAAAAATCAACTATTTGGTTGAAAATTCATGTACTTTGTTAAGAAATCATCTTTTTTTCTAATATTTTTTCTTAATTGGTCTATGCTTAGAAAGGGGTCTGTTTATTACAAATACTTGGTTTAGGCGTAAAATCATCCACATATACACCTGGTCTAAAGAAATAGCCACATTATAATTTACTTTGTTGTTGGGGATAAAAGACTAAGAGATTTAGTCGAAGATACCAGGGTCATAAGGGATTCTGAAGGAAACACTGATCATTACCTTCTGATTTACAAAATTAACTTAGGTCGGGGATGGAGGAAAAAGGGAACCAAGAAAACAAAACAAACGCGAATCAAAATTGAGAACCTACAGAAACCGGATGTGCGAATAGATTTCCAAAATAAGATAATTGAAAGCATCGAGAATACAACCTGGAAGGCCCTTATAAACAACAAAGATATAGAGGGCGCATGGACTAAGTTTCGGGATATCATTGTTAGATGTGCGATCGAAGTGTGTGGTACCGTGGTGGTAGGAAGAATGTCTGGTGTTGCATGGTGGAATGATGAAATTTAGGCTGCCCAAAAAGCAACGAAAGAAGTGTGCATGAGAACCTTGAATATGGCAGGTTTTGGCGAAGAGGAAAGAAAGAGACGTATAAACCTGCGTAAAAAAAGTTTGCATGGCTCAAGCATGGCAAGACACTGAGAAATATCTGGCTAAAGCATGGGTACGGGTGAATGGCAGCATGGCGCAAGCCTTGCTCCTGTCCATTTCCCATGCTTAGGACGCTCTAACCACTCTTAAGAACATATAAGTGTCAGACAAAATGAGCTTGCATTAAAAATGAAAATCTTAGGTTTGCTGATAGTCAACACGTCTCTAAATGGTAAGTTCACTACCTGGATGCACTGTGTCGCACACCAGGTAGTTTAGCACGTATTCTACGAGAACTTTAAAAAAAATTTAATTTTGTGAATAATGGAAACAATTCGAAATGGTGAAGCGACCACCCAGGTGAACCAGTTCGCGCTTTAGGTAGCTTAGCACGTATTCCACGAGAACTTTTTCAAAATTTAAATTGTTCCAACAGCCAAAATTACTAGAAATTGTGTGTCGACCATCCGGGTGCGCCAGGTCGAGCGCCAGGTAGTTAATTATGTATTCTACGAGAACTTTTTTTAAATTTATATTTTTTGAATGAATAAAACAATTCCAAATGTTGAGTCGACGGCCCGGGTGTAGCAGGTCGCACCCCAGGTATCTTAGCACATATTCTACGAGAACTTTTTCAAAATTTCGATTGTTTCAAAAGCCAAAATAACTAAAAATTGTGAGTCGACGATCCGGGTGCACTAGGTCAAGCACTACGTCGTTTAATACGTATTCAACGATAACTTTTTCAAAATTTATATTTCGTGAATAATGAAAATAGTTCCAAATGGTCATTCGATGACCCGGGTGCACCAGGTCGCGTCCCAGGTTCTTAGCACGTATTTAACGAGAACTCTTTTAACATTTAGATTGTTGCAACAGCCAAAATTACTCAAAATTGTGAGTCAACGATCCGGGTACATTAGATGGGGCACCATGTAGTATAGTACGTATTCTAGGAGACCTTAAAAAAAATTTTAAGTTTGTGAATAATGAAAAAAATGCAATGGTTAATCGATGACCTGGGTGCACCAAGTCGTGCCCCAGGTCGACTCTAATTTTTATTACTTTTGGCTGTTGGAACAATCGAAATTTTAAAAAAGTTCTTGCAGAATACATGCTAAACTACCTGAGGTACGACCTGGTTCACCCGGGTCACCGACTCACCATTTGGTATTGTTTTCATTATTCACAAAATTTAAATTTTTAAATGGCTCGTAGAATACGTATTATACTACCTGGTGCTCGACCTAGTGCACCCGGATCGTCCGGTGACAATTTTTAGTAATTGTAGCTGTTCAAACAATCTAAATTTTGAAAAAATTCTCGTAGAATACGTGCGAAGCTACCTAGTGCGTGACTAGATTCACACGGATTGTCGACTCAATAATGGTAGTTATTTTGGCAATTGGCACAATTTAAAATTGGCACAATTTCTTTAAAAGTTCTATAAAGAACATGTGCTATACTACTTGGTGCGCGAACCGGTGCGGTGCACCCGGGTAGCGAACCTAACATTTAGAAACGTGTCGACTATTGGCAAACATGACATTTTCATTGTTAACGCAGGCTAATTTTTTCTAACACTTACATGATCTTAAGAAAATTCATGTGTTTAGCGTGTCCTGACCATGGGAAACGGACAGGAGCAAGGCTTGCGCCATGTTGCCATTCAGCCGTGATCCATGCTACTGCCAGATATTTCCAAGTGTCTTGCCATGCTTGAGCCATGCAAACTTTTTTCATGCGGGAATGATTACAGACAAAAAAAGGGGATACTGAAAACGATTAATTAAGGAAAATAAAGATTAAATTAGAGCAGAAGAAGAGAAAAAAATACAAAACGACTTTGAAGGAAGCAAGAAACTGCTTTATAAAAAAATGAAGGGAAATAAAAGTACAGGATTTGTCCACATGAGAAATAGTAATGGGAAAATGCTATATGATGCAAATGAAATAATAGAGGCTTTCAGAGATTATCGCACCAATATTCAAAAGAAAAGAAAAAACAGTACAAGTTCGGTAACTTTTCAACTTCGGGACTGTAGGGGCGGAAAATTTCAGGAATTGCGGACTTATCGGATTTAGCACGATATTAGATGCGCGCATGCGTAAATCATGGGCGCAAATCATGAGAAAAATATCACAAGAAGTGGGAGAACCACAATTAGTGTGCGTGCCGTACGTGTGATGACGTCTTAAGGGGAGTGTACACTCATCAGACGGCAACTTATCGGACTTGTACTGTAAAAGCGACTGCAATAATTATAGAGGGATTAGCTTATTAAGTACCAGAAGTAAAATATTCTTAAGAATACTTATTCATACAGTAATGAAAATAACAGAAGAAAAGATGTGGGAAGTCCAAAGTGAGTGTAGGGATAAATGGGAAATTGAATAATTGTGTAAGACTGTTTATGAGTGTTTAAGAATGGCTCTTTTCGACGAAGAAGGTATGGATCTCGAAATAGTAAGGGTACGTGGGTTAGCGTTCGCAGATGTTAAGGTTGTTATGGCAGAGTCAATCGAATATTTGCAAAGAATTTTGAATAAACTGAATGCAAGCATGAAGAGCATGGGCCTCAAAAATAACGCAAATAAAACAAAAAACACTATGCAATATTTTATTAAATGATGAGAGAATTAAACAAGTTGATAAGTTCGTATACCTTGGTAGCTTATTTACTAGAGACGGGAACATTGATGAGGAGTTAAATAAACGCATAAATGAAGCTAAGAAGGTTATTGGTAAAGCAGGGCCGCTTATCAAAAGTGAAAAAGTATCAAATAAAGCTAAAATGGCAATACATAATTCTATATTTGTACCGACTGTACTATACGGTAGCGAGACATTGGCCTATCAAGAAAAAGATAAGATTAAAATTAAAGCAATTGACATGGGCGTAAAAGAAACTAGAGAAGTGTGCCAGGGCAGAAAAGTATGACATCAAATAGTTAATAAAACGATTGCCAGTAGAGTGGATGGCACCTAAAAAAAAACACCTTAAACACTAATGAACCCAAGTTACGAACCTCACATAACGACTTTGTGAGGATCTTCACTTGGGGTGATTGCTAGAGAGATTGATCAGCAACTTGGGTCGGAGCAGTGTTGCGGAACGAACGCGTTACTTGAATAAATAACCCGAGAATTCTGGATCAATCTAAAAATTCTATATCCCTTCCTCAAATTAATCCCTTCCCCACCAAGTGGGTCATTCCTACCCCAAAAGGCTTAATGGTGTAAAAAAAATTCTTGGTTTTAAATTTCATTCTTTGAATGATTGTTTAACTCTTTTCTTGAAAATTGTTTTGCTTTTGTTGAAGATTCTTAATTTTCGTTGATAACGTAAACATGTTTCTAAAAATCCATTTTTTTCAGTTAAAAGATAATTTCCTTCACTGAAAATATAACTATTAAATGTTTGGTTGAAAATATATCTGTATTTTGTTAAAAACTCGTCTTTTTGGTAAAAAATGACTTATGGGTTGAAAATTCATTTTTTGGTTAAGGATTTAACCATTTTGTTGGCAATTCGTTTTTTTTACTGAATTCAACTGTTTTTTTTTCAATAAAATTTTTAAACAATTTATTGAACCATAAACTTCTTTTTAAATTAATAATTTTTTAGATAAAGACTCATCATTTTAACTGAACCTGTTTAGCTTAAAAATTCATCAATTTGGATTAAAATTAACACTTATGTTGAAAATTCATATTATTGGTTAAAAATTTAATTTTTCGATTAATTTTTTATGCTAAATTTTTCCGATTACTGGTTCAATTATTTTTGGAGAAACAAGAAAAAATCTGCATCGGTCCGGATTTGAACCGAAAACGCCGTTAAACACTCCACTCGTGAATATTGGCATTCCCGGTTCAAATCCGGTGCGGGGTGGACTTTTTTTGTTTCTACACAAAATTATTAGACCATTTATTGGTAAAATTCAACATCATAACTTAAATAATTAATTACTCTGGTCAACAAAAAACATAAATACTCTAATTAAATTTTTTTAAGTTGCTTTTTTCTCCTAGTTTGTAATCTTAACTAATTTGCTCAAAATTCTTTGTTTTTCATTATTGAAAAATCAATCATTTGGCTTAAAGTTGAATTACTTTGTAAAAAGCTTGATTTTTTATGGATGGGGTTTCATCATTTTAGTTGATATTTCAGCCATTAGGTGCTAAATTAACTTTCTTGTTGAAAACTTTATCTTTATAAATTAAAAATTAAATTGTTTGGTTGAAAATTAATTTGTTTGAATTATATATTTTTTGAAAATTTAACATTTTGGGTGTATATTCAACTATTTTGTTAAAAAATCGTATTTTTCAGTTGAATTCAACTGGCTGAGAATTGACTTTTTCTTGTTAAAAATAAGGTTTTTAAATCTGTTTTAGTTGAAAATTCATCTTTTTTTAATGAATAATAACTTCCGTGATGAAAATTCTTTATTTTTCAATTAAAAATTTTTTTATAAGACATTTGAAGTTTTAACTTGAAAACTTATCTATCTTCTTAAAAATTAGTCTATTTGCGTATAATAATTTATGTTTTTTGTTAAATTTATCTTTTTTTTCAATTGTAAATTTAACTCTTACATTTTTGTTTCAAAACCAATCTTTATAGTTTAATATTCAAACGGTTTGGTCGAAATTTTAACTGTTTTGTTGAAAAATTGTCCTTTTAGATTAAAAATTCATCTCTCTTGGCTGAAAATGAACTTTTTTGTCGAGAATTCAACTTTTCAAGTTGAAAATTCAAATGTCTTCTAAAAAAACGTTTTTTGGCTTTAATAGCGAATATTTGGTTGAAAAAACATTAGCGCATTAATTGATATATAAAGTCAGTTTTCGCCTGAAAAAAACTGAAAAGACGTTAGGAGTAAAAGCCAATCCTATTGATTGGTTTTCGCACCAGTAGTTACAGATGTTCTTAGTCAGGCATTCGATTATCTAATTACACAAGTCTGCTAGACTCATCTAAGATGAGAAAAATTTCCGGATTGAATCCAGAATAACTTTCCTAAACTTTATGCAATAAATAGTTATTTAATTGGTCCTTTCATAAACTTTCTTTAAAAAACAATTTAATGAAATTTACTGGAAATCATTTTCAGGCCTCGGACTCATTAAAAAAAATTTTAATATCTAGTTTTATCTATTTTATTGATTTTCAGTTTTTTTTAATTACCATCATTTTAAATAATTTAATGAAACATTTTAAACTTATTTTTCAGAAAAATAATAATTTTAGCTTAGTTTCACATTTTTCGATAACAATTTAACATACAGTGTACCAATAACAAAATACAATAAGTAAATTTATAAAAAGGTACTTATTATAGAAAAATGTGAAACAAGTAGGAAAAGATTATTTTCCTTAACAAAATGTTTCCATGATTTTATTAAATTATTGGCAATGATAGTAATATAAAAGGGGATAACTTTATATGTATACAAATTTAATTAATAACAGATTAAGGACCGTCCATAAACTATTTTGCTCTTTTTCAAAGAATCCCATTATTCTTGTTTAAATACTTTATAACGTCCACCATTATATTTTGGTTAGGAATTCATCTCGTGTGTTAAAAATTCAGCTTTTTATTTATTTAAATATTTGTTAAACATTCGTATTTTAGGATTAAAACTTCGTCTTTTTGGATTGCAAATTTAACTATTTGGTTGAAAATACAACTGTTTTTAGTTGAAGTTTAATTTTGTTGTTTAAAAATTCAACATTTTGGTAAAATATATAATTATTTTGTTCAAAGTTCATCCCTTTTACAAAAAAGTTCAATTATTTGGTTGACAATGCATGTTTTCGATTCATAATTTTTATTGTTGATGCGAAATTAACTTTTTTGTTAAAAAGACATCATTTTGGTAAAAATTTAAGTGATTAATCGAAATTTGAACTGCTTTCTTAAGAATTAATTTTTTTGTTGGAGATTCATCTCTTTAGTTTAAATTTGTACTATTTTTGCAAAAAATATATTTATTTTTGGTTGAAAATTAATTTTTTTTAGCTGAAAATTTAAATGTTTTTTTATCTTTTTTGTTTTAAAATGCAACTAGTTGATGCAAGTTCAAGTGCTTGATTGAAAATTCAGGTATTTTCTTGACAATGTTTTTTTGCTTTTTTTAGATTAAACATCTTGGTTAACAAAAGAAGTCTTTGATTGAAAATTTAACTCTAGGGTTAAATTTTGAACTCTTTTCTTGAACATTTTTTTTTTTAAGTTTCATAATTTTAGTTAAAAATTTAAGTATTCGATTTTTTGTTGAAAATTTATCTTTTCTGGTTGAAAATTCATCTATTCTTTTGAAAATTCGTTCCTTTTTGGTAGAAAATTACTTCTTGGTTGAAAATTCATTCTTTTTGGTAAAATTTGCATTTGCTTGGATGAAAATTGTCATCATTTCGTCTTTTTTTATGGAATTCAACTGTTTTTAATTTAAAATTATTATTTTGTTGTTGTTAAAATCTCAACTACATGTTTTTAAGAATATACTTTTTTGTTTAAAAATCAAATACTTGGTTTAAAGTTGATCTACCTTGTAAAGAAAAATTGTGTGGTTGAGATTCATCATTATAGTTAAAAATTCAACAGTTTGGTCATAAATTAACTTTTTGGATATGAAGAATTAATCTATTTATTTAGAAATTTATTTAGTTTGTTCGAAAATAATTTTTTTCATTGAATAATTTTTTTGTATCGGAAAATGTAGCTATTTTTTTTTTTTTGTTTCAAAGTTTCCCTTTACAAATTGAAAATTCAACTATTCGGTAGAATTTTAATCTTACTTGTTAAAAATTAATTATTTTTGTTAAGAATTCATCTATCTTGTTGAAAATTTGTCTTTTTTATTTGAATTAAACTAGTTGAAAATTCGTTTTATTGTTGTTAAAAATGAGTTTCTTAATCTGAAAATAAAAAAGATTCCGTTCTTGATTGAAAATTAATCTTTTTTAGTCAATGAGTAAATTATTTTATTGGAAAATCGTCTATGTGTAGATAATTAATATTCTTGTATGAAAAATTATCTTTGTAGGTTAAAAATTTATCTCTATTGAATAAAAATGTACTTTTTTCGAAAATTCAACTGTCTTATAAAAAAATCGTTTTTTTGTTTGAAAATTAAAACTGTAATTAAACTAAATTAAATTTAAAATGTCTTTTTAAAAGTGTCAAAAAGTGTTTGGAATCTGAGATCTGACATTTCGAAAAAATAGTTTAAATTTATCATTTTTATTATAAATATTACACCAATCAATAATAATTTCAATACAGGCATGTTATTGATGGATTCTGAGTAACTTAAGGACACCTCAGGGTGTAAAAATAAAAATGACTTGGAGAAGCAACATTTATTTTCTTCACCTGTCAGGACTAAAAAAGCAAAGTTTCGAGAAAAGATGAGCATTTAAGAGAAAAATGATCGACGCGACTTCTACTGTGGCTAAGAAAAAAATTGCTAACCTGAAAAAACTTGCTTCGTGAAAAAATCAACGACTTGCGAAAAAGATGAAATAAAAATATTGAGTAGGCACTCGAAAGTTAAAAATTGATTTTAACAAATTTAATTAAAGAGATTCGTATTAATTAATTTTCAACTAGAGAATGTTTCTCAAATAAGGAAAAATTTGCAGCATTAAATTTAAGGATTAACATTTTTAAAAATATATAAATAAACAAGGTTTAGGTTTACATTTTCACACTTCAGAAGTCAAAATGTATTATAATAAAAATAATGCAAGTACTGTATTCTTAAGATTTCAATTCGAAATATATTACATATTCAACAAAAAAGTTTTTCGAAAACATTTGAATTTTGAACACGAAAAAGTGAATTTTCAATCAAATACTTGAATTTTAAAATAGAAGAAAATTAATTTTTAATCAAGCAGTACAATTTACAACCAAATAGTTGAATTTACAAAGCAAAAAACCAAATAGTTTAATTTTCAACTAAATAATTGAATAATCACTTTAGAAAAAGAATCGATTTTCAACCAATCAGTGCAATTTACAAAGAATTAAATAAACTTTCAAGTAAAAAAGTTAAATTTTTCATGAAAGAGTTTGATTTTGAATTTTTAACAAAACATTTGAATTTTCTATCAAGAAAGTTTTTTTTAATAAAGAAATAAAACTAACAAAAATATGATAAACTTTTCAATTGAAAATTATTAACTTTGATTCCAAAAAGACGAATTTTTAACAAAACATTTGAATATTAATCAAATAGTCCAATTTTCTACCAAAATCGGTTTTTATCTTTAATTTAAATTTGAAATAAAAAAGAGCTGAACTCGACCAAAACTAAATAAATTTCAACAAAATAATTTAACTTTAAACTAAAAAAGATACTCTATCAATTTAAAAAAAGTTAAGTTATCAAATTAAAAAGTCAAGAAAGACCAAATTTTCCAACTAAATTCTGAAATTTTTAAGTCAATCAACATATTAATTGAATTATCAATAAAATAATTAAATTTTATCAAAAAATTATAAATTATGAACGAAAAATATAATAATACACTTTCCAAATAAAAATAATTAACGTCCGTTCCAAAAAAAAAACAAATTTTCTACAAAACAATTTAATTTCCTACCAAAATAGTTTTTATTTTCAATTTTAAATCAAAAACAGCCGAATTTGACCAATAACGACTAATTTGCAACATAAAAATTTAATTTTAAAACAAAAAAAATTTTCTATTGAAAGAATTGGATTTTAAACAAAATATTTGAGTTTTCAATCTAAAAAATTAAGAAAGAAAAAAATTCAACTAAATTGTGGAACTTTCAATAAAATAATTAAATTTAACAAAAATCCCAAAAAAACGAATTCTCTACAATGCAGTTGAATTTAAAAAAAAATAATGTATTGAATTTCCCAACAAAATAGTTTTTATTTTTTATTTCAATTTTAAATTTAAAAATAGCTTAATTTGACCAAAAATGACTATGTAATTTTTAACGAAAAATTGAACTGTAAAAAGAGGAATTCTTTAAGAATTGGGAAAAGAGGGAAAACGGAAAGAGTATAAAATATGTAATTTGGAGAATAAAATAAAAAATAACGATACATTTATAACTTGCTCTGAAATTTTCTTTAATTATTGAAATAGCTGATACCATGCGTTACGACAAAACTGACATAGTTCCCCTAAATGCTCTTTGCTAAATTCATATTAATAATTAGCCGCTCCTAAATCTGACCTCTTTTATTTATGTTTCTATTTTTAAAAAGCATAAGATACTGAAATGAGGGTAATGTTGATATTCAAACATGTACAGTGAACATTAATTAAATTAAAAATTAAATAATAATTAAATAACGTAAGTAATTTTAGCGAAATTCGAGGGAAAGGAGAAAAATTAATTGAATTAAAAAAATTCAACTGAATTGAAAACAATTCAAAATTATGAATAATTTCATGATATTCAGTCAATATATTCAAGTACTCAAATTATAAAGATTAAAAAGAATTTCAAAGGTTTCAAGACAAATAACCTGCATTCCGACTGTATTCTAAATAAATTCAAGTCAACTGCAAAAAAGTATTTCAGAATCTCTTCAACTCTATAAAACTCTGCGAAATTCCTCATTTTGTAAAAAGTAATGCTTTTTAATCCATTAAAATTTTATAAAATCACGTTAATAATACAGTGAAACTCGTCTATAGCACCAATCTTGGCGCTGACGGTGGGTGGGAACTAACTCATTATAGCCCGCTTCGCTTTTGTTTCTTCACGCTTGAGTGCTTGCCTGAGTGACAATCGCGACCTCGCACCCCCCCCCCCCCCCCCCCCCCCCCCCCCCCCCCCCCCCTTCCTGCAACTCCCGTTACACCTACATGCGACGCGGCGTCAGTTGTCGGAAGGGCTATAGAAGGGAGGGCTATTGAAGGGTTTCACTGTAATATTATGAAATGACATAAAATTCTACAAAATTAATTCAAAAACATCCCACAATATTTCAAAAACCATTGAAATTCCTTCGAAATATTCCAATCAAATAAAAATTCCTTGGTTTTATTTTAATTCCCTAAAATTTAAATTTACATTTTTTGTTAAAAACTCTAAAAATTGGTTGAGATTTTTCGTTCTGAACTGAAAAATCTGTTTTGGGTAAAATATCAACTATTACCTTATTTTTAAATGAAAATAGTCTGTTAAAAGAATAACTAATTTGTTAAAAATTCATTTTTTTGTTGCAGATTAATCATTTTATTTAAAACTTTATCTAATTAGTTAAAATTTGATCTTTTTTGTTGAAAATGTATCTACTTTCTTCAAAAATCGTCGTTTTGAGTTGGAAATTCAGCTGCTTTCTCTTTATCTTTTTGGTTATCACAAAATATTTTGATTTTAGATAAAAAACAGTTGAATTACACAAATAATAATCATTTTTAGCACATTAAGTAGTTAGTTTTCAACACCAAAATATCAGTTTTCTAGAAGAAAAATTAACACTTTCAAGAAATGAATTTTCTACTAAAAAAAAAAATTAACTAAAAAAGGTTGATTTTCAACCAAACATTTGAATTCTTAAAGAAATGTTCAACCAAAGGACTGAATTTCCAACTAAAAAGGTGGATTTTTCACCAAGAAAATTAATATTCTAAAATAAAAGTTTTAACAAAATACATAAATTTTCAACAAAAAAATTTAATTTTCAAATAAAAAAAATAAATGGTCAACCAAACATGGTATAGTTGAATTGTCAGTTAAACAAATTTATTTTTAATAAGAAATCTAAATTTTAAAGGAAATAAATGAATTTTTAACCAAAAAGGATTAATTTTCGACTAAAAAAGATTAGTTTTTTAAAAAATACTGGAATTTTCCACCAAAAAATGAATTACTTACAAAGAAGATTAAATTTATTTTGCAAAGAAGAAGTTTTTTTAACAAAATACAGAAATTTACCAACAAATAGTTCAATTTTCAACTGAAGAAGATAAATTTTTAACAGAAAATGGAATATTTAAGCTTTTAATTAAAAAATTATAATTTAAGGAAATAAAACGTTTAGAAAATTGTTAAATTTTTAATAAAAAGCCATTTTTTCAAATAAAATGATGAATCATCACAAAAAAAATAGTTATGAAGAAGGTAGTTACACTTTCATTAAGTAGTTAAATTTTCATCCGAAAAAGGTTTTTCGATCGTTATTCACGAATAGCAAAAATCTTGAAAAATGTATCCAATAGTTCTATTGCAAGAAGAATCCTGGAACAAACTTCAAAGTTACGGGATATTTCGGGCAAGAACTGATTAACTGTTTGTAGTAAGTTTTGGGTTTCCAATATAATTATTTAAATGTAAATAATGCAATTAAAATTTTTAAACGTTTATTTTTCATTTTTTGTGAAAAGACCATTTTTACTGTTATTTAAGACTAAAAGCTACTTGTACTCGTGTTAAATATAAATTGAAATCCTGATGTTTGAGTGCGTCTTGCTTAAATAAAATCTATTATAGATCTTGAATTTTTCTCAGTTTCATCATGCTTATAATATTCATATAAATAAAACTGGATTTTTGATTACAATAAAAACTATAAAAAATTAGCTTGTTATAAAAGCGTCGAAAAACTAATAGGACAAAAACTGATAGATATTTTTTAATGAATAAAATTACTTTTAAATTGTTTAATCGAATAGCTGTTTCAGTTCTTAGCGTATCTCGCATTTTTAAATTATTTAAAAATTTGAAAATCTCTTATAAAAATGTACGATAGAACTTTGGGTAATTTTGGAGCCAAAAAAATGTGGCTTAAAGTAATTGGGTCTAAAATGGGTGGGTAAAAAAACGCTTCGAGTAAAAGTTCTTTTTGAATTTACCTCTGAACATAAATGGCGTCTCTTGGAAAGCGCACGCGTATCCACGCTGCTGCTGCCGTGGCGTCGCGTCGTGACTCCCGCTCCTCTCGCGATTTTTCGTTTGTGAATAAGTGGATTTTGACTCCAATTTATTGCAAATCAAAGGATTTTACTGCTGTGATTTTTTTTTGTGTGTTTCATTTCTATAAAATATTTAGTTTTTAGTTTAATATTGAGCAATAAGTAAATAGTTCAAAGGGAACTGGGTTAGTATAATTAGAATTTAATTTGATCTATCGTTCTTACAATTTTCTTCTTTCTTGCATTGTTCCATGTAGTTAATAATTTTTTTTTTCAATCAAATTCAATACCTTGCAAAATCGGATTTAAAATTATTTTTAAACTGCTTAAAATATCATATAGCAATACACTTATCAATTCATTTCTTAGTAGCCATACCAAATGTTTCATTAGATATAGTTATTAATTCATTGAAGTGGTCGATTTTTAATAATTAGCAGTTTACGAATCGGCGTTATTTGAATTAGTAGAAAAACTACTACCAATTACTAGTTTTTTGCTACAGTGAACTTTAACTTATTCCAAGGGCCAAGAAACGAAAGCATTCTGATATTCCAATTCTGCTGGTGCTCACTTCTACCGCGAGTCGTGGGGTGATTTTCTCAAGAGAAATTCATTGGCTGTCCCTGCCTTGTATCGATGCGCACACTGTAAGTACGTGCGCGTACTTGCATTTGCGCATCGGCACTCGTCGGGCCTCTTTTCAATTGGTCAGTGACTGACGCGGGCGAGTCAGTACAGGTTTAGTGGTGGGAGGTAAAGGGGCTTCGCTACTTAGAATAAGTGAGCCCTAGAATTAGTAAGCCTTGGAATAATTAAAATTCACTGTAATTTAGATTTAGAGAGTAATAAGAAAAATAATATGCTAATTTCAAGGGATTGTCAATGACAAAAATTAAGTAATTTATATTAAATTTACTAGAATTTTATTTGTACAATTTATTAAAGCTTCGGCAGAGATAGCGTTGGATCACCAAAAAAATATATTTTGCTGATACCGCTATTCAAACTGTCATCAGTAGATGATGAAATAGTTTGTTACATAATCTTTAACAAAATATTAGAAAATGGACCTTTTTTTAATACAACAATGTTCAAGTTCTGTGAAACTCGTCTTGATATCAACAAGCTTATTTGCTATTCAAATCTGGAGTAACTCGAATCTTGAATCACTTTTAAGTCTTAACACCTCCTTGCAGCTTCAGACGCAAGCGAGTTTAAACCACTTATGAATCAAGACAGGGATCAAGTTTCCGCATGTTTGGTGTCAGTTTCATGCTGTTACTTTTCAAACAAAATTAAAACGCAGACTAGCCTGACATCTAAGGCATCTTAAATCCGGAGAATTAATTTTCAAATAGAAACGCTCTACGAAATACTCCAAAGAGTAAACTAATTTAACTAAATTTATAAATTAAATTTTTATAACTTGTTCTCTGAGAGATTAGTCTTACAATTAGAGATTTTAAGTTAAATTGGAAAGTTCTGATAAGAAGCTGTATAGTAGGAGAAAACATATAAAAGTTAGGGAAAATAAATTATGTAACAACTACCAGAATCATAGCCCGCTCCCATTTTTGCCAAAAAACACAAATTGAAAACAAAAAATTAAAATTTTAAAATAATTCTTTAAGCCCATGTAAATAAAAACAACTAGCAAAAATTATAATTAAAATGATGAATTCTTCACGAGAACATTAATTTTCTAGAAAAAAGTTACTAACTTGGTTGTTGAATTTTCAAGCAAAAAATAAGAATTTTCAACGAAACAGTTAAAATTTCAATTCGAAAATATGATTTTTCGAAAAAAGTCAATTTTTATCCAAATTGTTTAATCAAAAAAAAAACTTCAATTTTCAACCAAAAATATGAATTTTAAACCAAAAAGATTAACTTTCAACCCAAGAAACCAAATTTCAACAAAATACAAAATTGGTCTATCAAACAGTTGCATTTTTTTTTATTTTAAAAAACCAAAAGTTACCAAAATCGGTTAATTTTTACTAGATCATTTTTTGCAGAAAATGATTCAAATTCATTTTTTCCTGAAGAAAAAAACGGAAACATCTAGAATTTACAGGGTATTTAATTGTTGCGTCAAATAAATAAATTTAGTTATATAGTTAAAAAGTTTAATAGTTGAAATTTCACTATTTGGTTGAAAATTTCTGTATACAATGGATAATTCATTACTTTGGTTAAAAATTTAAATATTGTTTGAAAATTCTAATGTTTTTTTGAGAATTCATGTTTTTTGGTAAAAAGATTTAATATGAGGTTAAATGCTCCTTTCAAAGTTCAAAATTTGTTTGAGAATTCATTTATTTTGTTCAAATCCATGCTGCTTGGTAGAAAATCATTCTTTTCAGTGAGAAATTTATTCCCTTACTTGAAAATTATTTTTTTAAATGAAAATTATTTTTTATAACTGGAAATTGAAGTATTCCATCTTATGTCAAAAATTTATTTTTTGGGTAGTATTTTAATTTTCTTGTTTGAAAATTTATCTATTTCGTTTAAAATTTCTCTATTTAGTTAAAAATTTGTATTTTTTAGTAGAAAATTCATTATTTGGGTTGAAAGTTCAACTGTTTGTATAAAAATTAATGTGTGTTTCCATTAAATTTAGTTTCTTGTTAAAAATCAAGGTGTTGTTATTAATTCTCATTTCCACATTATTTTTTTTTGGTTAAAGACACATTATTTTATTTAAAAATGCATTTCGTTGGTTACAAATGTAAAATTCAAAAATCGCTTTTTTTGCTTAAAAGAGATTTTTTATTAGAAGTGTAGATTTTCCATTTATGCTAGAAAATTAATCTTTTTTGGATGAAAATTAACTTTTCTAGATTGAAATTTGATTATTAGGTTGAATATTCCTTTCAAAATTCGAAATTTGGTTGGAAATTTATTTATTTTGTTAAAAATGTATGCTTTTTGATAGATTATCATTATTTTTTGTTTAATTAATTTCGTAACTGAAAAATTATCCATTTTTTGTCAAAAATGTATCTTTTTTATAGAAGTTTGACTGATTGAGTAGCTATTCAATTTTTCCTATCCAAATGATCTTTCTTATTTAAAAATTCACTTATTTTGTTAAAAACTAGTCTTTTAGGTTGAAAACTAAATTTCTATGGCAGTTTTTTCTTTCGAAAACTTAGCATTTTGGATGAGATTTTTTTCATTACTGATTGAAAAATCGCTCTTAATTAAAAATTTCTGTATATTGTTGAACCTTTGTGTTTTGTGGTAGAATATTAATCCTCATGGTAACTAAATAACCTTTTTGGTTAAAAATTTATTTCCTTGGTTGAAAATTTAACTATTAGATTGAAAATACATCTGTTTTGGTTAAAATGTATCTTTTTTGGGAGAAAATTCATTAATTTTGTTAAAAATTAATGTTTTTTGGTGGAAAATTATTTTCTTTTTAATTGAAAATTTATTTCTTTAGTTAAAAATTAGTTTTTCCATTTAGAATTAATTTTTTAACTGAGAAATTCGTGTTACGTATTGTTGGATCAGGAATTTAATTTGCTGCAATAATGAAAAATTAAAAAAATGTGTCCTTTTATTTCTTCAAACATTATATTCAAGTGCCGACTTAGCCTCAGGGGGTGTAGACTTAGCCCCACGATTTAACGCTCCACAGAATTTCCATCACTTCATTTTTTTCTAATAATTGATGAACGAAACATCGAAGTTGAAAATCATGAGTAATATTTTGTAGCCAACTAAATTCTCGATCCAACCTATTTTGTTAAAAATAAATTTTTTGTGAAGATTTATCATTTCCGTTGAAAATACATCTTTATAATGCAAAATGAACAAGCTTTTTTTAAACTGAAAATATAACTATTCCATTATTGGTTGAAAATTTATATTTTTCATTGAAAATTGATGTTTTCTACTTGTTTAATAGATTTTGTTAAACATGACTCAAAAATTAACTTTTTTGTTGAAAAATTATATCGTCGGTTCAAAAATTCAACTTTTTTGTAGAAAATTCAACTATTTTGTTGAAATTTCGTCTTTTTGGGTAGGAAATTAATTTTTTTTTAATCATCTGAATTATTGGCTGTAGATTTAACCATTTTGTTAAGAATTTGTATTTTTTTATTCTATTTACCTGCTAGAAAACTCAACTATTTCCTATTATATGAAAGTACAACTGTTTTGTAGAAACTTCATGTATTTTTGTTTAAATCTTTCTCTTTGCATAGAAAATTATTTTTTTTTTACAGCTGATCTTATTGTCTGTGGTTTCAACTCATTTATTAAAAATTCATCTCTTTTGGTTTAATTAAACTGGTAGGAAATACTTCCTCTTTTCTTTTTAATTAAATTTTGAAAATGCAGCTATTCCATTTTTTGTTGCAAACTTATTTTTTTTTTAATTCAACTATTTTGGTAGAAAACTCATCTATTTGGTTTTGGGTGAAAAATTTAAACTTTTTGTGGAAAATTCATGTGTTTTGTTGAAAAATCATCTTTTTGGGTGAAACACTAATCTTCTCTTTTTGAAAAATCATCTTTTTTCCTGTGGTTTCGACGGTTTTGTCACAAATTCTTCCTGTTTGGTTCAATTAAACAACTAGGAATTTTTTTTAATTGATTTTTTTAACTGAAATTGTAACTATTTCATTTTTGGTTGCAACCTTATTTCTTTTTTTTAATTCAACTATTTGGGTAAAAATTCAACTATTTTAGTAGAAAATTAAACTATTTACTTAAAAGTTGAAATACTTGAAAAAATAACTAGGTGAATTTTCGAACAAACAGTGAAATATTTTTCAACTAGAAAATATGAATTTTCAGTTTGTACGTCAACTTTCAAACAAAAGTGGCACATTTGAATTTTTAGTTTAAAAATCAATTTTCAAGCAAAAACTAGAAATTTTCAAAAAAATAGGAAAATGTTGAACCAAAGAGATGAATTTTCAGCTACAATTATGAATCTTCAACAACAACAAATGAATTTTTAAAAAGATCGTTTTTTATTATTAATTTTTAACAAAATAGTTTAATTTTAGACGAAAACTTAAAAGAAGGGAAAAGAAGGAGTTTTTTAAAATACAGAAAAAACGAGAATAGGAGTGTAAAGTCTGATATTTAAATTTGTTCTTTTTTTTCCTTTTTGTTTGCTTTTCTTCTACAAGTGTATAAAGAAGTTCTGACATTTTATATCCAACGGGTTAATCCCGCAGTATATTTTGAAACTGTAAATATTTATAAAAAGCCTTTTCTGCAATATTTCATTTAGTCTTGAAAGACCCACGTTCTATAAAAATGCACAGCCAAGCTCTACGAGAACATTGTATGACAAATATGACATTCATCGGGGTTCACCTTTTATTTTATTTTTTTTTTTCGCTCTCCTGTTTTTTCACGAAGTTTAGGACAGATATTTTGCCAGGTCAAAGCCCGGAATCGTTGATGGCGATCGATTTAAGTCACACGCTTGACACGACAAACATAATCTCAACAGGAAATTTAAATATAAAATCGTTCTTTAAAAAATTATTACAAAGACTTTCAGTATCTTTTAATACGATTTTATGAATTTTTTAATTACTTATATGCACACTTTTAAGAAAAAAATAAGGCCCAAAGGGTTCTCACGGGTTTTCAGTATTTTATTTATTTTTTTTGTATTTTTCAAATAATTATTTTCTCAGGGTGGTCGCAAACCTTCATTTTCAAAATTTCCTGACTTTTTCCTGATTTTATTCCGTTATTCAGTTTTATATGGAAAACTTTCAAATTTATTGATTTATTTTAACCGAAAAAGATGACTTTTCTATAATGAAATATTAATTTTCTGTTTAACAGACGATTTTTCAACAAGAAAGTTACATTTTTGACCCGAAAAATAACATTAACATGATAGTTTAATTATAGACAAAATAATTGAATTTTTAATCAAATTCTTAAATTTAAATAACAAAAACAAACTTTTAACTATGCAGTTGCACTTACAACCAAATAGTTGGATTTCAAACCAAAAGAGACCCATTTTAACTAAATTTAGTTAATTTTCTAACCAAATAGTTTAATTTGAAAACCCAAAAGAGAAAAGCGATTTTTTTTATAAAAATAGTTAAATTTGCAACAAAATAATTAAATCGTCAACAAAATAGTTGAATTTGTTATCAAAGTAGTTAAATTTTCAACCTAAAAACATAAATACCTAATAATAAAATGTAATAGGTGATATGACAACAACAAATGAGGAAATTCCTACCAAAAGAGATGAATTTTAAGACAAATGGTTGAATTTCGAATAAAAAAGATCACGTTTGAACAAAAAATAGAACAGTGTAATTTTCAATCAAATAAAATTACGTTTAAAAGAAACGAATTTTTAACGAAATAGTTACGTTTCCACCAAAGAGTTTAATTTTCAGCAAAATATTTGAATTTTTAACCAAACAGTTGAATTTTAAAACTAAAAAGGTGAAATCTCAGGAACAAAATTTAATTGTTGATATTTTAACCAGAGTTGATGAAATTAAAAAAATAAATAAATAAAGTCTGTCCGCTTCGCGGGCACATTCTCATCGCGCGCTGCGCTCGCAAATTTGAGCGCGCCTAGGGCTCGCGACTGTTGGTTCTTGCGCTTCGCGCTCGATAATGTATTTACCTCGCGCTACGTGCTCGATCTTTCTGCACAGACTTTTTAAAACTAAAGCTGAAAGTATCGACAACAGTAATTTAGTGATTGTGAATTCTCTTCTGTTAAAGCTCCTTCGGCTTTAACGAACACATTCTCATCACGTATCTCGTGCTTCTCACTCGAGTTTATCCCTGAAATTTTATATCATTCCCATAAATGTATATTATTATAATTCATAACTTGCATTGGTATTAAAATAGACGAAATTGCATTGTCCCGTTTAAAAAAATGGGCATTCTTTTTAAAAAATTTAGTTATTCAACGTTTCATTGCAACTTTTGTCGTTTTTCCATAAACTGAATTTTGTAAATGCTATAACTCTCATAATTTTTAATTTTATGAAAAAAGTCATTAGATAAATTGTTCGACTTTTTAAATACCATGAACAACCGTACAGAGAATTTTTTAATTTTGAAAAAAGTGGTCTCAAACATAATCAAAAGCGCTCACTTTTTGAATTTTTATCCAAAATATCTAGCTAACGAACTTGACCTTTAGTTTAGGACCCTAAACGAGTGTACTAAAGGGAAATCTGATTGATTAATTTTTTCAAAAGTTGTGTGCACAGACAGACATACAGACAAACAGACAGACACATTTGTAAAAACCTGTTTTTCAGATTCAGGGGGTCTCAAAACGTAGACATTTGACCAAAACTGGGGGGTGGGGGGTCAAATTTTCTCTAATGAGAATGTAAAAAGATTCATTTTAAAGCAAAGAGTTTAAATTTAATTAAGTTTTTTCAGTTTAAAAAAATGTTTGAACACAATAAACGATTTCTTAACCATATAGTCAAATTTCAACCAAAGAGGTGAATTTTTAACTAATCAAAATAAACTTGCCATTAAAAAGTCAAATTTTCAATAAATAAAGATTTTCCAGTCAAGAATGTTTAAGAATTTTGAATAAACCCGTTGAATTTTTAATCCGATAATATGAATTTTTAACAAAAGTTAATTTTCCCCTATATCGTTTCATTTTTAAACAAAAACAGAGGAGATTTCAAATTAAGAATTTTCAACAGAAAATGGGAAATTTACATTTTCAGTAAAAGAAATTTTAAAAACAAATTTTTATAAAAATAATTCAATGTTAAACCAAAGAGTTAAATTTTCAACAACATAATTAAATTCTCAATAACAAAAAAATGCATGTTTAAATTAATTGTACTTGAATTTTCAAATAAATAAATTTTTTATCCAAAATGAAAAAGTTCCATTTTTACGTTAAAATTTAATTATAAACAAAAAAAATCGAATTTTCAACAAAATAGTTAAATTTTCAAGAGAAAGATGAATTCTGAAACAAAACTTTCATAGGTGATATTTGAAGAAGAAGAATATTTTGAACAAAATAGTTAAATTTCTATTCAAATAGATAAATTTTTAACAAAATAGTTGAATTTTTAACCACATAGATGAATTTTCAATCTACAAAAATAAACTCCCAATAAAAAGTATATAATCAAAAAAAATTAAATACATATCCATAAAAAGAGGTCAATTTTAAATCAAAAAGTCCAATTTTCAACCGAAAAGATTAAGTTTTTACCTAAAAAGGCGAAATTTCAACTAAAAAAGATAAAATTTCAACAAACATGGAAATATTACATTTTCGGTTATAAAATTATTGTTAAACCAAAAAATATTTTCGAAGAAAATAATTAACATTTCAACCGAAGGTGAATTTTCAACTAAATAATTAGATTTTGAACCAAGTACTTGAATTTTCATCCTGCAAAGATAAATTTTCAACTAAAGGATTGAATCTTTAATCCAAAAAAATTAAAATTCAACCAAAAACAACAAATAATAAATATATTCTAAAATTGTTAAACTTTTAAGCCAAAAGAAGAATTTTCTATAAATCATATGAATTTTCAACCCGAAAATATGAATTTAAAGAAAAAGTTTGTTTTCCACAAAAACAGAGGAAATTTCCAATCAAGAAGATTAGTTTTCTAAAATCAAAAAAATCAACAAAAAACCAAGAAAATTAATGTTCGAAAAAATAGTTACATTTTCAGCAAAAATGATCATTCCTCAACTGGTATAGTTGATTTTGTTATTTAAAAAAATGATTAAAAATATAAATTTCTAAAATAAATATAAGAATTTTCCTAAAAATAGTTTAATTTTCAAGCAACAAAGATTCCGGCTGATTTTTTATGCAAATTGCTTAATTTTCAGCCAAATAGTTGTATTTTGTACGAAAACAGTTGAATTTTCAACCAACAAATAATCAATTTTAACTAAAAATATAATCTTCGGGAGTAAGCAACTGCAAGAAAAAGAAATAAAAATACAAGACAAATAAATTACTGACAAGATTATTCTATATTTTTCCCTGATTAATTTCTCATTTTTTCTGAGCATTAAGGATGTAACCAATCTCAAAAGTAGCCTATCTTTAGAATGATTTATAAAAACGACGAAAAAATATCTACTATTAATTTCTGTAAATCTTGATGGAGGCTTCGAAGCACACTTCAGAAAAAAATAATTCAGGTTAAATTGGTTTATTTAACAGTAGTTATTTAAAGGTTGAATTTTTTCTTTCTCTTTACGGAAATATTATAATTTTTATTTTATCCTAATGATCAAGGCCTCATATTATTCTTTCAAGGATTCTCTACAATTATATTTGTGTGGTTTTATTTAAAATTTAAACTATGATTGTTTATAATGATAATAACTGTATGATTCCTCAATTATTTTTTTTTAAATAAAATCAAACCAAATAGAAATTTAGAGAATCCTTCGAAGAATAAAATGAGACCTTGATCATTAGGATTAAATAAAAATTGTAACTTTTCCCTAAAGAGAAAGAAAAAACTAAATCCTTAAATAACAACTGTTAAATAAACAATTTTAACCTGAATTATTTTTTTCTGAAGTTTCCTTAGAAGTCTCCATCTAGATTTACAAAAATTAATAATAGATATTTTTTGTTGATTTTATAAGTCACTTTAAAGATAGGTAACTTTTGAGACTGATTGTACGTAGTGGTCATCCTTAATATTCAAAGACCAGTATCTTCATTCTGTAGCATTTTAAAAAAGTTTATTTTATAAACGGAATAAAACAATTTCAAATTTATTATACTTAAAACTTATATTTAAAGTGCCTTTTACATCAATTTCATGACTTTTGCAACAAAAATTTTTCTTCCTTGACTTTTCCTTAGCAATTAAATGCCCTAATTTGTCCTTGATTCTCAAGTTCTTCTGTACCTACGAGAACCCTGAATTTATTAAAAATTTCATATATTTTATTGAAAGACATTTTAATTTTGGCATTTATCCTAAAAATTGCAAAGACACTTGCTATCAGGATTCTTTGAAAGATTGGTTAAATACTGTTTTCCGACTTCTTCTATAGTGAATTTCAAATCCATGCAGTTTTCCTTCTCGTAAATTATGTACACAATCATATTTGAGCTTTCAATTTATGTGAATTCCCTCTAGATTGCGAGGAGAAATTGCGGTGCTTCTAATTTTCAGCACATTTCACAAAAACTCCTTCACACTTGTCAAAAGTTGCATTTTATTCATTTTATTAGAATAAAGAAAAAGAAATAAAAATTTTGAAACTGAAAATATAAAATTTCCTTCTAATAATTTTGTCTCTTTTTGGGGATTTCTGTACAATTCTGTAGCAAAACATTGTTAGATATTATGTATTAAATTTTGTTTTTGATAAAAAATCATTTTCTGACAGTTAGTAGTTCAAGCAATTAATCTATATTTTATTACAAGCATTTCTGAATTTTTTGTTCCTCAACGTTACCAAAAGTTATTTGCAGAAATAGTTTGTACATAACAGAATTATTTAATGAGGAAGTTATGAATCGATATTTTGGATTAACATAACTATAAATTAAAAAAAAATAAAATTCGACTAAAATAAACATAGAAAAAATGTGTTCATACTTCTCTGTTCTATATTTTTAAACAATCAATTAGAGATTTGTATAGAAATTCTCGAGTTTATTATAAATAATGTTTTTTTAATTCCTTGAAAATACTTAAATGTATTATTACCATCAAATAAATACATAATACTTTAAACATAATAAATAATTTGTTGAATTTTTTTCTAAGCTCCGTGAATGACAATAATAACTAAAAACAAATTTTTTAAATAATAATATTGGAAATGAAAGCTTTTTCCCAAATTCGTAACATTTCAAGTATAAATATAATTTTTTAAACATAATACATTAATTTTTAACAAAATAGTGAAATTTTCACACCAAAAGATAAATTTTCATATAAACGCTTTGATTTTCAAATAGAAAAAATGAAATTTTCAATCAAGTAATTGAACTTTCAACTACAAAAAGGAAATTTGCAAGCAAAAATGAAAATTTTAAATTTTCACACCAAAAATTAATTTTCACCCAAAAGAAAAACATATTCTTAAAAAAAGATTTTAATTATAATATAAAACCATGAATTTGCAATTAAAATGATAAATCTTTAACAACAACAAAAAATGAATTTTTGACGAAAAACACGATAGTTAAATTATCAATCTAAAAAATTAGATTACAACTAAGGGGATACTATTTTAACTGAAATGATGGAATATTCAACAGGAATTCAATTTAATTCAACTTTCAGTCGAAAAAAAAATAATTTAAAAAATCAACAAAATAGTTACATTTTCCACCAAAAAGATGACTTGTTAATTTAAATAATGAATCATCAGGAACAAAAGAAATTTTTAACGAACGAGTTTAGCTTTCAACCAAATATTTCAATTTTCAACTTTATAACATCTATTTTCATCCAAATAATTCAAGTTTCAACTACAACAGATCAATTTTCAACCAAAAAGGGGATAGTTAAATTTTTAGTTAAAAAATTAATTTGCTACTGAAAAAAACAATTAATTTCGTAAAAAAACTATGCTCATAAATCATCCTTCAAAAAACCATTTATTTTACAACTAAAAGACTATATTAAAAAAAAGTTTTCCCAGAACGCAAATTTCTTTCGTTTCTGGAAATTATTTCCTCTTATAACTAGATTTTTTAAATCTTATCGTATAAGTTATTAACTTTGAAATTATGAAAATTATAAAAAAAAATTATGAAATATTCAACTGAAATAGTTATTTTGTATGTCAAAAAATTTTATACCCAAAAAAATTATTTTCAAAAAAATAGCTAAATCTTCACCTAAAAAGATAAATTTTTTATTGAAATGATACATTTTTAACTCTAATAGTTGAATTCTTAATCAAAAAGAAAAATTTTCCAAAAAAAGATTAATTTTCTACAAGATATCTAAATTTTGACCTAAAAAGGATACGGTTTTAACGAAAAATTAAATAGTTAAATTTCCAGCAGAAGAAAATAGTTTTTAACCAAAGAGATGTATTTTCAACGAAATTTATGGAATATTCACCTAGATTAGTTAACTTTGAAGTAAAAAATATCATTTTCAACCCAATAAAAATGAGTTTTTAACAAAATATATAAATCAACCTCCAAAAACTCATTTATTTTACAACTAAAAGACTATATTAAAAAAAAAGTTATCCCAGAACATAAATTTCTTTCGTTTCTGAATATTATTTCCTCTTAATAATAAATTTTTTGTATTTCATCGTATAAATTTTTTAGGCTCCAAAATTTAACAACTTCTAATCGATTTTTATTAATTTTATCTTACCTTGAACTTGGTCCCAAAATTTTAGTACTTTATCATCGGGTTTTCCTCACTTGTGAACATTTTTTCCAAAAAAGTTACGTCAAGAATGAATATCTGATATTTGAACACTGCTTTTCAAAATTTCAGACCATAGTTAGCATTTCCGGTTTGCTTGAAACAATATCACTAAAATCTGTTTAAAATACACTTATCATTTTAGACAGATCCACTAACAATGCCAACCCGTTTCAAATGTTCAGCGAACCTGTATTGAATTCGTGGTTAAATTTATAATCTCACCATTAATATTACCTGTCTGGCTTAGAAGTGTAAAACAATAAAGCTTCTTTAAGTTGTAACTTTTAGTACTTAAAAAAACGAGCTTTCAACAAACTAGTTAAATTTTCAACAAAAATAATTAATTTTTAACTATATTCATAAATCTAAAGCTAAAAAAGTTCAATTCTTAAACAAAAGGATAAATATTTTCTTAGAACATTAATTTTCTACCAAAAAAAAAGAATTTTCCATTAAAAATGAATTAATTATATATTCAGTTAAAGCAATTAATTTTGGCCGAAAGAGATTAATTTTTTACGAAAAAGGCGAATTTTCAACTAGGAAGATTAATTTTCTTCCAAAAAATACTAATACTGGAATAGTCATTTTTTCATTTTAAAAAACTGTACAGTCAAAAAAGCAACAAAATTTTCAAGAAAATAGTTAAATTTTCAACTAAAAAAGAAAATTTTTCTACGAAGCAGGAATTTTTTTAAACTAAGTAATTTTTAACTAAAGTTATGAAATATTCAACTGAAACAATTATTTTGTCAGTCAACAAAAATTTGTAATGAAAAAACAGAAAGTATTTTCAACAAAACAGTTGAATCTTTGCTCAAAAAGATGAATTTTTAATTAAAATTATGAATGTTTAACTGGAATAGTTGAATTTTAAACCAATAATAATTATTTTATCCCAGAAAGACCAGTTTTGAACAAAATACAGAAATTTGTAACCGAAAACAAATTTTCTACCAGAAATTGAATAGTTGAATTTCCGGTTCAAAAAAAATTAATTTTCAACAAGAAAACAACTAATTTTCCACAAAATAGTTCAATTTTGCACCAAAAAGATGAATTTTTTATTTAAATGATCAATTTGAAACTGAAACAGTTGAATTTTTAACCAAAAAATAAGAATTTTCAACAAAATACAGGAATTTTTAATTGAAAAGGATACACTTTCTACCAAGGCTTGACAGTGCAATTTTCAGTTTAAACAAATTAATTTTTAACGAAAGGTATTAATTTTCAACGACAAAAAAACTCATTTTTAAAAAAATAGTTTATTTCTGAACCAAATTGATTAATTTTCAAACAAAAATATGAATCTGAAACTGAAATAATTAAACTTTTAACAAAAAAGATAAATTTTCTCTTAGAAAATTAATTTTCTACCAAAAAAGACGAATTTTCGACCAAAAATGAATTAATTTGAAATATTCAGTTTAAAAAATTAATTTTGGGCGAAAGAGATTAATTTCCAACGAAAAAGGCGAATTTTTAACTAAGAAGATTAATTTACTTCCAAAATAGACTAATTTTCAACTGGAAAGTTCAACTAGAATAGTCATTTTCTCAGTTAAAAAAAATTTGTCAACCAAAAAAGCAACACATTTTTAAAGAAAATAGTTAAATCTTCATCAAAAAAAAAAAAAATTTCAATCAAGAAGATTAATTTTCTACAAAAACAAAACGAATTTTCAACTAAAAAAGAAACCTATTCTACTAAGGAGATAAATTTCTAACTAAAATTACCGAATATTCCACTGCAATATATTTTTTCTTTCAGTTAACAATTAAATTTTGCAATAAAAAAATTACGTTTTTTCATCAAAGCAGTTAAATATTTGCTCATAGAGATAAATTTTTATGTGTAATTATGAATTTTTAACTGAAATATTTAAATTTTCGAACAAATAGAATTATTTTATTACAAAAAGACAAATTTTCCACAAAATACAGAAATTTTTAATAAGACAAAAAATTTCGACCAGAAATTGAATAGTTGAATTTTTGGTTAAAAGAAATTAATTTTCAACGAAAGAGATTATTTTTCAACAAAAAAGCAGCTAATTTTCAACAAAATAGTTCAACTTTCCACCAAAAAGATTAATTTTTTATTAAAATGATAAATTTGAAACTGAAATAGTTGAATTTTCAACAAAAAAAAAAAGAATTTCCAAAAAAATACAGGAATTTTAAATTGAAAAAATACACTTTCTATCAAAGCTTGACAGAGCAATTTTCAGTTTAAAATAATTATTTTTTAACGAAAGGTATTAATTTTCAACAACAAAAGAACTCATTTAAAAAAAAATAGTTCATTTTCAACCAAATTGATTAATTTTCAAACAAAAATATTAATCTGAAACTAAAATAGTTAAACTTTTAACAAAAGAAGACGAATTTTCAACAAAATACGGAAATTTTTAACTACAAAAAAAAAATTTTCTGCCAAAGATTAAACAGTTGAATTTTTAGTTTAAAAAAATTATTTTCAATGAAAGAGATGAATCTTCAACCAAAAAAATTCATTTTTTAAAAGAATTTAGCTGTTAACCAAGTGGCTAAATTTTATAACGAGAAAGCAGAATTTTCAATTTAATGTTAAAATTTATAACATCATCATTATTAATAACTGTCTTACTTGATATTTTACTACACAATAAAGCTTCCTGAAGTCGTAACTTTTAGCACTTCCTCTGCTTTGAAATACTTGTTATTATTTCTTAACTGACAATAAATCATATTTCTATCTCTTAATTAACATTTCGTTCAAATTTCATCGTCCGAAACGGAGTGGTCGAAGAACTTTCAACCAAGAACTCGGCGAATTTTTCATAAAATACTTTAATTTTTTACCGGAAAGATCTATTTTACAACAAAAGAAATTCATTTTTACCTAAAATGGTGAATTTTTAATTGGAATAGTCAAATTTACTGTCAGAACGGTGAATTTTAAACTCAGAAGATGGGTTTTCTACCAAAAAAGACGAATTCTCAACGAAAAATTATATAGTTAAATTTTCAATTTAAAAAATGTACTTATAACTAAAGGGATGATTTTTTAATTAAAGTGATGGAATATTCGAGTAGAACTGAATTTAATTGAAATCAATTTTCAGGTTGAAAACAATATTTTTCAACCAAAAAGAAAATTTTAACAAACGAGTTTAACTTTCAACCAACTAGTTCAATTTTCATCTTAAAATATACGTTTGCAATTAAGAAGATTAATTTTCTACCAATAAAGACGAATTTTCAACTTAAAAAACAACGAATTTCGAACAATGCAATTAAATTTTCAACTAAAGAGATGAAATTTAAATTAAAATAATGATTTTTCAACCAACAAAATGAATTTTGAACAAAAGAATTTAACTTTTAAACAATTGAATTTTACATTCAGATACATTTGTAAACCAAAAGATTAATTTCCGAGCAAAAAATAGTAGAATTTTACAACGAGAAAGATTAAATTTCAAATAAAATGATGAATGTTGAAATAGAATATTTGAATTTTCAATCGAAAAGATTATTCTTCAACAAAAAGATAAATTTTTAACAAAATACATGAATTGGCCACCGAAAAAGACCAAATTTCAACCAAAAGTTGAATAGTTTCATTATTAGTTAAAAAAGATTTTCAACGAAAAATATGGATATTTAACCCTTAAACTGCACACTGGGTAACTGATACCCAACGGGCGTTTCGATTTTTCTCCAATTGTCTACGTTTTTTTTTTTCAAGTTTTTTTTTCGAATACTTAACATATCACTGACTAATTTCTAATACAAAAAGTGACTAAAGAGGACTAATGTTATTTTGGATTTGAAATAAATCAAACGATTTCAATAAAATCTATAAAAATTCCTGACGAATTTTAATAAATTTAAGATAAGTTCATAAGCCTTCAAAAGAATTCAAATGAATTCAAGGTATATTCTAGATAGTGTTAAACGCTGATTTCGGTTATTGTTAAATTTTTAAATAAAAATAAAAATTTTCTTTATTTATTTATATTAGGAATGAGAGCTTAATTCTAAAACTGAATTATAACGCATAATATTGTCAAATCAGCTCTGTAAATACTGATTATACCATTTCCTGGCCCATTCTCAAATGATAACTTCAGTGACCTTTTTTTAAGATTAAATTAAGAAATAGAGAGTAAAGATAGAACTTAATTATTACGCAAAATATTTTGTGTTTATTATGTGAATTTAGAAGAACTTAAAAATCATGGGTAAAATTCTATAAAATCCATGACACTTTAAATTGAAATAAAAAAAGTTCAAGTGAGTTGACAACAATTCAAAATATGAGAAAATTAATTATATACAGCATGTTTGAAATAAGTTTAAAAACATTCAAAAGAATTTGATGAAATCACTCAGAAATCAAGGTAAGTTTAAAATAAAATGTTTTGGAAACCATTGACATATTTTTAAACTAGAGAAAATTCCGTATAATTTTCAAAAATATCCTATGATCTTTAAACTTATTTAAAATCCCTTCTAATAATTTAAATTGATTGAAAATTCATTGCAATCATTTGAAATATCCTAAAATATATCAAACTCTTTGAAATACCTTCAATTTATTAAAATCTATTAAAAATTTCCTAAGGATCTTTCCAAATATTCAAAAATATTTTAAGCCCTTCGAAATCTCTTCAAATTATTTCAATCAATTACAAATTTCCTTGAATCTTTTAAAATTTCCTGAAATCTTTCAAATACTTTGAAATCTTTTGAAATCCGTTCAAACTTTTCAAGAATTTGAAATATCAAAATACTCTGAAATCTTTAAAATCCCTTGAAATACCTTAAGATTACTGAAATTTATTTAAAATTTTTAGAATCTTTCCAAATATTCTAAAATATTTCTAACCCTTTGAAATCATCTAAAATTGCTGGAATGAATTAAAAATTCCATCAAATCTTAAAAATTTTCCTGAAATGTTTTAAGTACTTTGAAATATTTTGAAATCCGTTGAAACTTTTATAGTTCTTGAAAAATCGTTGGAGTTTTTTAAAATACACGAAAATCTTTGAAAATCATTGGGAATGTCGTCAAATTATTGAAATATATTATAAAATTCTGCACAAATTTAAGAATAGGTATGCTAAAATATTTCAAAAAAATTTTTTTAAAAAGAGAAATAAGTTTATACTTGAATTCAATAGTTAATTAATTAACTTAATTTCAATTTATTTAGAATTTACTAAAAGAAATGTAACTAAAGTGATATTCTTATTTCAAAAAGTTAGTATAATAGTTAATTTATCTAAAACAAATTGGCAGCCTTGATTAAAAGCTTGATAGAAAGCCTTAACAGTAACTACCCGACTATTACCATTATTTTTAAAATCCCTGACTTTTCCCAATTTCCAAATTTTCCATTTTGATATTTTTATACAGATTTCAATTTATGGTATACATTTCTTTTAGACCTAAAATAATGAAGCAGAAGTTAGAAAACCTGTCAATTTAGAAAATTGAAATTCACATAATTTTTGTTCAAAAAATCATATTCCATTTTTTTATTTAATACAGCAAGTATATTTTCTTGGATAAAATTACTACATCTTTTTTTCTTGATAACATATCAAGATAATCAGCGTTTCAGAACATACCTTATCCATCACGTTTGTTTGAAAAATATAATAGGTCTTTATAAATAGTTTAAAAACAGAAAAGCGATCAAAATTAAGCATTTTTTAATTTTTTAACCAGCCTTCCTTTCTTAATTATTAAATTATTAATTTTTTCTTATAAGTAAAATCTAGGATTTAAAATTTGGTTTCCGAAATTTTTAATGTAAATATTCAATATTCTATTAATCAAAAATATTAGTTTAAAAAATTCATGAAAACTTCAAAGGAAAATTTTTTTCGCAGAATAAGATGTTCAGCAATTAAAAAAATGTCCACATTTGAAACAAAGCTTTGAGAGGTCGTTAACTAATCGATCGTGGAAGAACAAAACCCAAAGAAAAAATCTCTTTCATCTAACCGCGAAAACTCTTCAAATCTCTTAAATTTGTCAAGTACGCCCGATAATAAAAATGAAATAGAAAAAGTCCATCTATTTTTAAAATATTTTCCTCAAAGTTTCTTGACATATTCTAACAACTCGAAAAAAAAAACAAGGTAAAATAAAATACTTTTCTACACATGCTTTATGAAAACAAATTATTATAACTTTATTCAGATGAATTCCCCGTAGTCATGTTTTAAACTTAGAAGATCTCTTTAGTCACTTTTATTTGAATAAATTGAAACATGAAATCTATTTCTCAATTTTCTTGAATTATTTTTTATTTATCCTGATTTTTTTTGAAGTCTCTTTAAATCCGCTAAATTCAATTAGTCTTTTTTGTATTAAATTCTTTTATTCGCCCCAAATACTTTTAAATTCATTCATTCAATTCTCTTGAATTGTTTTCAATTCTCCCAGAATTTTTGTAAATTATTCTAAATTATTGAAATTTAGTGAATTCAATTAATTTTAAAAATATTTTTAAATTTTTTTTTTAATACTGGAATTTTTTTTAAATTGCCGCAATATTCGGAATTTTCTTTAACTTTTTCAATTCGTTTGAATTTTTTGTAGATTCGCACTAAAATTTTTAATTCAATTGAATTCTTATAAATTATTCACTCAATTCCACTCACTTCAAGGGATAAATTTTGTTATAATTCGCCCTGAAATCTTTTAAATTCCCTTTGAATTATTTACCATTTGGCTCAAATTCCTTTGAATTTCTTTAAATTTCTTTAAAATTTAATGAATTTAATGAATTTAAAACATATGTTGGAATCATTTTTAAATACCATGAGTTTTCTTATGAATTTCATCGAATTCTTCTCCCTTCTCTTAAATTCCTCCCACCTTATGGGATTTTATTTAGTTTATTAATTTAATGTTTTTTAATTCACTTAATTTATTTGAGCACCTTTAGAAATCGCTATGAATTCTTATTAACACTATCGTGAAATCCCTTAAATTTTTGGAAATTCTCTTGAATTTTTCTGAATTCTTACTGAATTATTTTTAATTCAATTGAAATCTTCTTATTTATTCATTCAATTCAATAGTTTTTTTAATTCACCCTGAAGTATTTCAAATTCACATTAATCGAATTCTTAATTCCCGTGAATTCCAATAAACTCATTCAAATTTTATTTTATTCATGGGTTTATTATTTTTTTAATCACCTCAATTCTGATGAATTTCATCAAAGTCGCTTAAATTGATCCAAATGTGAAACAATTTTACTGAAATAAATGGAATTTTTCTTTAATTAATTTTAAATTTACTCACAATTCTTACTCATTTATCCTGAATTTTTTTCAAGCCTGAAATCTTTTTAATTTTTTGGAATTCTCTTGAATTGTTTTAAAATCTCACTGAATTATTTTTAATTCAAAAGAATTCTTCTGATTCATTTACTCAATTATGATAAACAAAATGGAATTCTTTTTAATTGAATTATTTTCCAATCTAATATTTGCTTATATTTTAATCAATTTAATGGAAATGTTTTGAATTAAACATTTATACCAATTCACTCATATTCTTATGAATTTCATCAAAGTTTCTTGAATTGATCTAAATTCATTAAATTTTTACTGAAATTAATACAAAGTGTCGAAAGAAAATATTTGAATTTTTTTTAAATTTAACTTTCACTGTTTAGAATTCGTATTAACTTATCCTGAGTTTCTTAAAATCCACTTGCAGTTTTTATAAATTTCATCGAATTATTTTAAATTCTTTTACTCATTTTTTGGGTTAGAAATGAGTCACTGTTTGGTCATTTTTTCGATTCAAATAAGACACTTTTTCGCTTTTTTAAAGTAATTTTTAAGAATATTTAAATTTTAAGTGTCCAAAAATTTAAATTTTGAAACAAAAAATGCTTTTAAATTTTAAATCTTGAAAGCTTTAGGAACTTCTTCAAAACCACATGAAAATTTTGTTTAAAAACTTTGGAAAACCTTCAGTTTATTGAAATGTTTACAATATTTTGAAATCTCTTGAAATTTTTTAAGCCCTTGAAAATACATGGGCATCTTTTAAAATACCCTTAAATATTTGAAATTCAATAAAGTACCTTCAAGTACTGATATCAATTGACAATTCTTTGGAATCTTTCTAAATATCCTTGATATTTAAAATCCTTTAAAATATTTTGAAATTTTTTAATGAATTTGAAAATTTCTTGCAATTATTCAAATTTAAAATGATTAAAAATTCCTATGATTTTGATTAAAGCCCTTTAAATTGATCTAAACTAACTACAATTTTACCGAAATCAGTCAACAAAATTTATTTTGTAATTTAAATTATTTTAAAATTAACTTGAATTGTTTTCAACTCGTCTTTATTTCTCCTTAATTATTTCAATTTATCTGGATTTCTTATAAATTTCATCAATTTTTTTTACATTCATTTAGGCACCTTTTTAGATAGAAACTAGTCACTTTTTGGCCACTTTTTATGTTATAATAGGTCACTTCTTCACTCTCCTACTTTCAAGTACTTTTCAAAAATATTTAAATTTAAAGTGTTACACAATTCAAATCTCCCAAAAATATGCATTCAAATTTGAGAGCACTAGAAATTTCAGTGCATTCGAATATCAACTTTTTCAATCAGTTCGATTTAATATTAATCTAGCAAAGCTTTTCAAAACGAAAATGAACAATTTGACACTCGTGTAAGAAAGTTGTCACCTTAAAACAATTTTTATTTTGGTTAAAAGACAAATTTCAAAAGTGGCAAGTCGATCGCTGTGTCCTGAAAAAAAGTTCAAATTACCTCCTTATTGAGGGTACCGATCACTTTGATGAAGTTTTGGAAAAATGAGACCGATCGCGATTTGCCGAAGAGGTTTGAACCGTTCGGTGGTTGACGCGATACAAAATCGTCCGAGTCCTCGGGGATGTCGACGACGTTTGCGGGTAAGTGCAATTCCGCGCCACGCGCTTCTCGAGCACATGCGCTTCAAAACTCTACTCTGGTTCACTCGGCTCTGGCGCGCTAATCACGAACGTCGCGATATTATTTTCTGGGTGAATGAAAGGAAGCGTCGAGGAAAATGTCTCAAGAATTGACCTACAAAAAAGGGTTTCGTAACCGATTCAGACGTGAGGTCAGTCGTTCAGACCACTCCCTCTCATACTTCCCCCCTATTTCCTCTATTTCTCTTATTTCCCTACTTCACCTTCTTCCCCTCATGGCATTTCAAACTTCGCTTCTCATCCATTCCCCAACTTCTTCCTCTGCTACTCCCCCTCTTCTCACTTACTCAGCTAACATTCCTCTTTCCCCACTACATCCTCTTCACAATTATCTTATTTTCTCTTCCCTCATTACACCTCACTTCGTTACTTACCCTTCCTTAATTTCCCTTCACTTATCCTACTCCCAATTTTGCTCTCACTTCCCATAGACACCCTTCCTTCACTTCACCCAGTTCTCATCCCCTCATTATCTCTCAATTCCCTATTCCCCCTTCCCTAACTTCCTTTTACATACTCCTAACTCCTCATTTACCTCAATTCCCATAGTCACCCTCGCTTCACATCCCCTAGTTCCTCTCCCCTGATTTCTCCTTATTTCCCTATTCACCCTTTCCTAATTTCCTTCAACTTACCGTTCACCCTCATTTTTCTTCCCTTAATATAGTTTCCCACACTTGACAGTCCTAGTTCCTTTACTCTCACTTATCATACACCAACAACCCCCTTTTTCCCTAATTCCCCTTCCCTAATTTTCCTTCACTAACCTTGCCCATTATTTCCCCTCATTTCCTATAGTTACTCTCCATTCTCTTCCCCACGTTTCCCTCCCCTCTTTATCTCTCAGTTTCCTATTCTCCCTTCCCTCACTATCCTTTAATTACTCTAACTGCTCATTTACCTCACTTCCCATAGTCCACTTCCCATAGCCCCTTATTCCGTCTACTTTCCCTTTGCTTATTTACCTCATATCATTTTCATATTTACCCTTTACTATCACTTCCCCTGCTGTCCTTCCCCACACTTAAATTGTCGCTTCCCCTCTCATCCCCACCTTCTTCCTCTTATACTTCTCCCCACTTATTACCCATCACTTCTCTACTCATCCTCTCCTAATACCCCTTCACTTACTCTGTCCTCTCATTTTCCATAGTTACCCTCCCTTCACTTCCCCTAGTTCACCGACCTTTATTTATCCTGCTACAACTCCTTGAAGAGCCCTCCCTTCCTCTCCACTACTTCCTCTTTACTTCCCATGACCCGCACTCATCACCCTTCACTGCTCTAATCCCGTCCACTAACTCCCTTTCACTTATCCTGATCTCTCATTTCCCCTCATTACCCATTAGTTACGCTCCCTTCACTTCTCCTAGTTCTCCAACCCTTATATATCCTACACCATCAGTCACCTTTTTCCCTACATCCCCTCCCTTTATTTATCGTATTAGCCTAATTCCCTATCTCTTTATCTTCTAATATTTCCCCCTCGCTTTCACGCCTTTCCTTACATATCATTTCCCCTACTTCCCAACCTCTCATTTATCCTCACTACTCCACTCCTCATTTCTTCTCGTCCCTCGACTTCGCATTTACCATGCTTCCCTTCTCCTTATTTTTCTTCAATTCCTCTACTTACCCACTCCTTACTTATTCTAACCTGCCCCTCTTCCTCAAAATGTGACACGGAAGCTGACCCCCATCCCTTCTATTTTTAAGCACGAAATATAAATTTGATTTTATATAACCGTCAATCAAAAAATGAATACTTAGCTAAGATATTTGACACCCTTATGAAAATACTTTTACTTGAATTCTTAACACATTTTTTTACTTTTTACAAGAATGCTATAATTTAATCTCTTTGATTGGAAATTTAACTATTTTGTTGAAAAAACATTTCATTTTTGGTTAAAATTTTATTTATTAACTGAAAATGTACCTATAGTGAAACTCTGATAGTGTGCCGGTTTTTGGGCTGGCAGTGGTGGGTAACAACCCGACTGAGTTCCGCTGGCTTTTGTTTGATCACGCCTGAGCGACCACCGTAACCCCGCGCAACTCTTTTTACTCATCTCTTTTATTTAAAATTCAACTATTTAATTGAAAATTAATTTTTTTAATTAATAATTTTAATCAAAAATTCCTTTCTTTGGTTGAAAATTTAACTTTTTTCTACAAATTCATTTTCGTCTAGTGGAGAATTAATTTTCTTTGTTGAAAATGTAACTATTTCATTTTTGGTTAAAAGTTTTTCTTGTTTAGTTGAATATTCAACAGTTAAGCATTCAACTATGTTGTTGTAAATTTGTCTCTTCTGGTTCAATGCAAGTGCTTTTAGTTCAAAATTAGAATCTTTTATTTCAGATATTAACTATTACATATATTTTTCGTCGAGAATAAATTTTTTAGTTGAAAAATCCACTGATTGATTTAAAGTTGAACTACTTTGTAGGAAATTCATTTTCTTGGTAGAAGATTCATAATTTTTGCTGAAAATTCAACTTTCTTATCGTAAATTAAATTTTATTCAAAATTCCTTTTTTCGAGTAAAAATGTTAGCTGCTTTGTAGAAAATAATTCATTTTTTTATGAAGAATCGTAATTTAAGATAAAAATTAATTTGTTTGGTTGAAAATTTAACTATTTTGATAATAATTCGTTTTTTCACAGTTAATTTTCTCTACTAATTGATTTCATGTATTTTGTTGAAAATCCATTTTATTTTTAATTCAGTTGTTTTTATTTAAAATGGAAATATTTTTTTGTTGAAGTATTTACTATAATATGTTTCGCTGTGAATTAATTTTTTTCCTAAACAAACAGCTACTTGGTTTAACGTAGGACTACTTTTTAAAACATGCATTTTTTTAGAAAGTGTATTATTTTAGATGAAAAATCAACTATTTGATCGTAAATTAACTTTTATGTTAAAAAATCGTTGTTTTTAGGTTTGGCAATTTTTTGTACTGAAAGTTTAACTATTCTAATTGAAAATTGATAATTTTGGTTGAGAATTGAACTATTTTGACATAAATTAATTTCTTGCTGAAAATTCAACTATTTTGTAAAAATTTCGCTTTTTTGCTTAAAAATTCAACAATTTGGTAAAAAAACTAATTTATTTTGTTGACAATTCATAACTCTTCCTTGAATTCAACCGGTTGAAAATTTTTTTGTTCTTTTTCTTAAAAACAATTTTTACCTAAGTTTTTACTGATGCATCAGCAACAAATTATTATTTTGTTTTAACATTCTTTCTAGATTAACGTTAATATAGAAACTGTTTTAAAAGTTAATATTCAAATGCATCATAATTTCTGGTGTTTTCAAATATCAATGCATATTTGTTGGAAATTTGAATTGATTAACAAAATTTTAAAAAATGAACAAATTTCCATTGAATTCAGTAAAATTGAAGTGAACAGAATTGAGGGAAATTCAACAAAATTTAAGTGAATTGGAAAAAAGTAAAAAAATGGATCAGTTAATTAAATAAAATTCGAATGAATTTAGAGTCTTTTAATGGGAATGCGAAGAATTCACTTAAATTCATTTTAAAAAATCAAGTGACTTGAAAACAATTCAAAAATATGTTTAAAAATCAATAATACATTAAATTTAGATTGAATTTTGAAGATTGGTGAAAGTTTATTAGGATACGTCAGTTGGTCCAAGTTTGACATCCAAGTCTAACCAAGTTTGAAATTCAAGCTGAAGACAATAGTCTTCAACATAAAGTTGTTCCTTTGTATGGAAATGCATTATCATTAAATTTCAAATAATTCATTTTGCACTTTAGACAAAAAAGAATTGATTTAAAAATTCAATTTTAAAATAAAATTCACAATTTGAAAAATTAAACATTTTTAACGAAGTACATACTTGCAAGATCCTAATTTAAGAACGCTTCAATTTATAAACTTAGTTTGGATTTGTTTAATTTTTAACGCTTCAAGTTTAGAAAAAAAAACTTTTTAATTTTCAAATTTTCCAATTAGAATGCATATAATAGAATAATTTATAGAGGATAATAATTTAGAATAATTTAATTTTAAATGTTCACAACTCTTCGGCAATAAATTTTTTCCGGTTTAAAATAAAGTTCGGAAGCGGTTAATTTTCAAAGTTCCAGAGCATATTTTCAATATGTCTAATGAATTTTAATTGAAATAATAATTTTTTATGTAATATCAATTTAAAATTCCTGAATTTCCAATGCTTTGAATATGAAACATTCAATTTTGTTTTTAATTTCAAGTTGTCAATTTTTAATTGCTCCGAATTAAAAATTATTTATATACTAAAGTTTTTAATTTTTACTTATTTAATTTTAAACGCATAATTATAAATAATACAATTCAAATACATCTAAATTTTAAATATGCAATTTTTAACGCTCTGATCTGAAAATATTCTATTTCCATTGTTTTTAAATTATCCTATTTTCGAAATTTTATTCTGAAATCATTAAATTTCGAGATTATTTCGTTCAAAATAAAATTGTTTAATTTGAAACGCTTT
>NC_046662.1:16126788-16141369 GCF_010883055.1 Belonocnema kinseyi | reverse complement strand
TTTCCTCATTTCCAACCATCTTAGGTATTGTTATTTAGCATTTCGAAGAAGATTTACAATTGTGAACATTACCGAAATTGGTATTAAAAATATATATATTATATTTCAAACAATATTTCCCCTTTTTAACAAACTTAGGTTTTGTTGGCGTGTTTGACCTGAAATTTGTATTTACAACAAAATATTCTTGGTGAAAATAATAAAATTTATAATTTTGAACAATTTCGAATTGTGAGTGCTTTCATCGCAAATTTTTTTTTTTTTAATTATGTTTTAAAATTATGTGTTAAAAATAAAAGAATTAAAATCTGTGTGCGGAAATGCGCTTGTAGTTATGAAATCAATTTTGATCAATTATAAAAAAAATATTGTCCTTGCTTTTTTCTATTATTTCAAATAATAAACACCACAAAATTGTATGCTAAAAAGTAATAATCGTCCGCATAGAGCGCTGTTTCTGCTAGTGTTTCAACCAATTTCAGAACCTCATATTAAAAAATTTTTTTAATACTGGATTTTCAACGTTTTATATATTTTTAATGTTACGAAATAAAAAAAATTTCATTCTGTTTTTTTTATTTGATTTTTTTTTGACAATTTCACATGGTTCTCAACACTCTTTTTATTTTTTTTTAAATTTATAATTATGTATTTTTATTTATGCATGTGTTAAAAATTAAAAAATTAAACGCTGTGCGCGGCAATCCGCGTGCAATATTGTAGTGCGTCAGGTTACCCGACCGAGCTCCTAATTTTTAATTTTTTAACACATGAATAAATACAAATAAATAAATATAAATATGTAAAAAGATCAAAATAATTAGCGTTTGTCACTTAGAATCGGTTATTTTGAACAAAAATAATTAGACTTAAAAAATAAAATTCCCTATTTTCAACAACTTTAATTTCTAATTTAAATGATAAAATTTCGGAATGCTAAAAATTCCGAAATAACAAAATTCCCGAATGAAAAAATTCCCAAATAATAAGATTTCCGAATAATAGTACTCCCGAATAATTCAATTTCCTTATAACAAAATTCCCGTATAATAAAATTTCTGAATTTCAAATTTCCTAACAAACAAATTTCCGGATAATAAAATTCATGAATAATAAAATGTCCCCGAAGTGGAAAATTCCCGAATAATAAAATTCCCAATGTGGATAATTATCAACAAATAAGATTCCGGAATAACAAAATTTCTAAGTAATGAAATTCCCGAATTAAATATTGCCGAATAACAGAATTCCCGAATTGGAAAATTCCTGAATAATAAGATTTACGAAAAATAAAATTCCCGTATAATAAGATTCCTGAATAATAAAATTTCCGTATCCAAAAATTTCTGAATAATAAAATTTCGGTATAATAAAATTTCCGAATAATAAAATTCCCGATTAATAAAATGCCCGAATAATAAAACTCTGAAACACTAAAATTCCGGAATAAAAAAGTTCTCGAAAAATAAAATTACTAAATTATACAATCTCCAAATAGTAAAATTACGGAATAATAAAATTCCTGAATTATAAATATCCTGAAATATGAAATTCCCGAATTAGACAATTCGCGAATATTCAAATTTCCCAATAATAAAATTTCCGACAAAAAATTGCTGGATTTGAAAATTCCGAACTAGAAAATTTCCGAAAAATATTTTTTTTATTTAAAATAACAATAATTGGTCAAACTTTCATCCAGAAATATATTTCTTCAATTATTGTTTTTCTAAATTCAAACAATAATTTTAGAAATTTAAAAACATTAGAAATAATTTTGTTTATAAAAGTATTACATTATCGTATTTTTAATAAATAAATAATATTTTTAAAAAATGTCAATTATTTAAATTCGAGAATGTTATAGTTCGGAGATTTTATAATTCGTCAATTTTCTGTCAGCGCATTTATTATTCAGGAATTTCCTATTTCAGGAATATTATATACTGTTCAGGAATTTTATAATTTGGATATTTGACAATGCGGGAATTTAAATATTTGGGAATTTTATTAATCAAAAATTTTCTAATTCGAAAATTTTACAATGTGGGGAATGTTCTTTTTCAGGATTTTTCAGTCGTTCTTCTTCTGTTGGAAATTTTGTTATTCGTGAATTTTTTAATTCGGTAATATTATAAACTGTTCGGGGATTTCCCAATTCGATAATATTGTACACTGTTCCAGAATTTTCCAATTCGGAAAATTTATAATTCAGGAATAGTATTATTTGGAAATTTTCCAATTTGGAATTTTAACAATTTGGAAATTTTATTAATTGGAAATTTTCCAATTTAGGAATTTCAAAATGTCGGGAATTTCATTTTTGGGATTTTCAGTCGTCCCTTTTGTTTCAGAAATTTTATTATTCGGGAATTTTTAATTCGGTAATATTATAAACTGTTCCGGAATTTGATTATGGGGTCATTCACAAAATAAGTGATACTTTTAAGGGGGGTGGGGTTCTGCCGAAGTACGAATGGAAAAAGTATCACACAGGGGGATGGAATCAAAGGTCCCTGAAAAATGTATAACGTATTTTGTGAATGGCCCCTTTTGCGAATTTTTACATTCGGGTAATTTTATAATTTCGGGAATTGCATTATTTTCGAATTTTTCAATTCGGGAATTTTATTTTTCGGGATATTTTGAGTCGTCCCTTTTTTGTCGGAAATTTTATTATGTGGGAATTTTTCAAATCGATAATATTACATACTGTTCGGGAATTTTATTATTCGGAATTTTTATATTTCGGGAATTTCATTATTTACGAATTTTTCAATTAGTGAATTTTACAATGCCGGGAATTTTATTTTTCGCAATTTTTCACTCCCCCCAAAAATATTTTGCTTAAAAAATTTTAAAATAATTGATTTTGAAATTGTTTCTATTTTGAATGAAAGGAAATAAAAATCCAGAACGTGAATGCGCGCGTGCATTTGCTGCTATCTGCTAGTTGTTATAAAAATGAATAAATGAAAAATATTGAATAAAATTTCTTGAGGTTTTGCGCCCTGAGAAGACGATAAATGCAACTGTTGAAAAGAAAGTTTTGAATACGCTAGGGAATTTGAAGGGGTTGTTTTTATCTCACGGGTTCTTTGGTTCGGTCCGTTGTGACGCTCCAGATTCGTGTCACAGAGCCTAGGTACTATAACTATAAGCTGGAAAAGCTGGAAAGACTGTCTGTGTTATTCAGTGTAGTAAACTTTACTGCGACGACGTTGAACGCTGAACGCTGAGAAGCATTTCGCCACCGCCAGCAGCAGAAATACTCCTCACCCCCTAGACCCTCCCCCCCCCCGCCCTCTTCGAGGGGATTTTAGTCAACCTTGGGGTATAAGGGTAGGTATCAAGCTTCGTTGAAGTTCCCTGCAAAAGCGGTCTATCCGGACCAAAGGTCATTCCGCATCAAAGCTCATGTAGCATTCACGCTATCTTGTCTTGTGTTCGCGCTCAACTCGGACTTTCAACGACCTACCAAGCTGCAAGAGATCCAGTCTTCTTCATTTCATTTTACTTCATCTCCACCCCATGCTGAATCTACAAGTGGCGACAAAGAACTCTGAGAAAATAAATACAAAATTTACATTTTTCATAAGGAAATCTTATGATCAATCAATTTTTGTTATCTGACTTGAACAAGTTTATGAAGGGACATTGGAATGAGTAAGAAATTAGGAATTTGGCCGTGCGGTCTCTCAGACCGCACAGCCACACCTCAACATTAATTTGCCACAGGAAAATCGGGATTTTTAATTTTTTCTGTGACGGCTGCGTTCGATACTCGAAGTTACCTGCATCAAGCTGAAAGTTGTATGTGTGTCACATTTTGGATTTAAAATACTTTGGAACAGATTGAAACAAAAATATGAAATTGAGACGCTACTGTGAACGAGATTTGAGTCCTCTTAATTTCCTTGACAAATTTGAGTCTCCTGATTATCATACCATAAGCCCGTAATCCCCCCCCCCCACTCCAACCCCCTATCTAATGTAATTTGTGCCGAAGAAATGTTTTACGTGAATTTATTTATTAAACATGCAGTTGGGAATATTCAGCCAGAAAAAAAAATAATTTATAACAACAAATGTAGTGGATATTTTAACCAAGAAAAGATTTTTCTTTTAAAATAAAAACAGTTCAATGGAACGAAAAAAAGACAAACTTTCAACAAAAGACTAGAATCCTCAATAAAGAACCATTTTTCAGCCAATTAAAAAAAAAAGATATTATGCACAATGTAGCATTTTTAACCAAGGTAATTAATTTCCAACTATAAAAGACGATTTAAAAAACAGGTCAATTTTGAAACAAATATTTGAAGTTTTAAAGTAAAAAGATCAATTTTACCCAAACATGAAGTAGTTGAATTTCAAACTCGGAAATATGAATTTTTATCAAAAAAAATTGATTTTCAATCAACTAGTTAAAAGTTTAAATAATTAGTTTCTAAACCAAAAAAAAACTTTTCCACGAAATAAATAATTTTTAAATCAAATAGTTAAATTGTAAACCAAGAAAAATAATTTTCTACTAAAAAATGTTTTAGAATTTTTTTTAACGAACTGCATACATTTCCAACTATTTAGTTAAATTTCTGAACTAAAAAAAAATATTTTTAAACAAAAATGCAATCGCTAAATTTCTATTTGAAAAAAAAATAATAATTTTCCATAAAAAAATGAATTTTATATAAAATAGTTAAATTTTCTATCACATAGTTGAATTTCCAAGACAAAAAAAGAGTTTATTTACAAAAAAGTTGAATTTTCAATTGGAAAATATTAAGTTTAAGCAAAAAAAAATCATTTTCAATCCACTGGCTAAAATTTAAGTTGAAATAATTAGTTTTTAACCCAAAAAAGAAATTTTCCACAAAATATATAAATTTTTAATAAATTTTTAACCGGTAAAATGAATTTTCGACCAAACAAGACGAATTTTTAAAAGTACATACATTTTAAAGTAGTTGACTTTCTAAACTAAAAAAGATTTCACCAAAACTGGAAAAGTTAAATTTTCATTTTAAAAAATTTCAATCTAAAAAAGAATCTTCTGCATAATATTTAAATTCTCTACTAAACTGTTTAATTTTCAAAACAAGAAAACGAATTTTCTCTAAAAAACATTTTAATTTTCAGTTAAAAAATATGAAGTTTTAACAAAAAAAAGTTGATTTTCTATTAACTAGTTAAATTTTCAGTTGAAATAATTCCATTTTAACCCATAAAAAAATTTCCCTAAAACATATAAATTTTGAACTAAACATTTCAATTGTCAACCAAGCCTGTTTATTTTCTGCCGAAAAGACGAATTTTAAATAAACTACATATATTTTCAACCAGTAGTTAAATTTCTAAATTTAAAAGAAAAATAACTTTCAACCAAATAGGGGATAATTAAATTTTCATTTAAAAAAATGTAATCTAAAAAATGAACTTTCTACAAAATAGTTGAATATTCTTCCGATAGTTGAATTTCAGAGATGAGTTTTTGACTAAAATTCAGTCCACATTCAATCTTCAACCAAAAAAAATGTTTGATAAAGTATTTTAACTTTCAACAAAGAGATTGAATTTTCAACCTAAAAAGATGAATTTTCGATAAACAAAAATATTTAATAGCTGACATTTGGACCAAAATGTCATCCTCTAAACATTTTGAAAAAAAACTTGGAAGAATTAGGCGTCATTTTTTAAATTTTGAAACCATTTTCAAAATTTAAGAAAATTTCTGGAAAAAAATTATTCGATTTTTTTGCAAAACTTGGTCAAATTCTGAAAATCGACAAGTAGTGAAGACAGACTTTAAGAAAATTAAAACTAAATTAAGATTTATCATATAAAAATCTTCATATAAGTGGATTGCCCTCAATTTCTAGATTAATATTTTTATTTAGATTCGTTTTACTCACTCGCAATGCATTTTTAATCAAGTCAAAAGTTCTTATATCCTCTCGTAATTCGGTTAGATTAAGTTATCTCAAGATTGAAATAATTTAATTTGAGGACTAAAAAAATAATTTTTAAAAAGAAACTGAAACAATTTTCCAGAAAAGTGATTTTTAACTTTAAATGTATAATTTAAATAAATTTAAACTTTAAAAGAGCATTTCAAATTCAACCTTTTCTTTGGAAGCATTTTCAAATATCAACGCTTCTAATGGGCAAGATTTCGGATTATGCAGGATAGAAAGGTGATCCACATTTATACCTGATAAAATTTTATTTTTTTATTTTTGCTAATCGATGCACCCACTGTTTACAAAAATGGAAAACAAAAGTACTTGTTATTAACTTTTTGTAAATTGAAATTTAGTCGCTTCTTAAGAAACGTTCAAGGAATAATTTTCACATAATAAACCTTAAAATAAAGTAACTTTTTAAAATTTAAGTGGAAACATTTTTTTAATCAAATTAAAGAAATTAAACAATTTGAAATTCGTTCAAAAATACATGAGAACTTTTCACTTATGACATAAAAATAATTCGTGTTGATAGAAAATTTAATGATAATAAAAATAAAAAAAATTTTGTTTTATTTAACAGGATTTTACATCAATTTGATTATTGGACGTTAAATGGGATTTTTAATTTGGATTTTGGTCTAATTTAAATTTCTTAAATTTTAATAAATGTTTACCATTTCTATGAGGATTTGTGATTGTTGGGAGTTTGTCCCTGAAGCGATTATCCCGCGCATTCACATTTCTTATAGGCTATGTCGCTCGAACCCTATCAACTGGAAACATATTTTCTTCTGGGAGAAGTTTCATTTAAAACTAATTAACACTAATTTAAATGCGTAGATTCGCTAACAAGGAACCTTCGTTAGGAATGCAATCGTTTAGCCTTTAGGAAAAGAACTTAAAATTTTTGGATGAAGAATAAATCCCTTGTTGACAAATAATGAAATTACACAAGAACCTGGTATTAGAAACCTCAGAGTTACGATATTCCTACAACGGACGACCCCCACAGATTTGTGATGAGGAGCCGCGGGGTCGAAAAAGAGGTTTGATTCAGTCAAACGTGACAAAAAGCCTGAGACCAGCCTGTTTACGTTCGTAGTCCCTGGACTTAAGATCAAGGCCAATGCAGGCCATGCTCAAAACCGTTGTTATTTCCAGGTTCCAGTGTAATGAAATTTATTTAAATTAACGTAAAATAGTTTACGAATATTTTACTTATTATTATTTTCATAAAAAGATTTTTCCTAATCAGAGAAATTATTTTCCCCGTTTAATAAAATCTGAAAAATGGAATGTCGCAGCAATTTGTAAATCTTTGAATGTTCCCGACATGAATACAAGTGTATTCGCTGTTTTGCTGGCACTCTAAGCTCCACTTCAAGCGCCAACTTCAACTTGTTCAGTTCAGACAAGAGTTCCTGAAGAAACAGCGACAAATTGTGTTAAAGCAAGTGGCACCAATTACGAAATTCTCAATTCTGTAATATATGTTATTACTATATTCTTCGATATATCATTTTTCAATTTTGAAATGTCAGACCCCCTCACCCTCCGGGCTTGCTAAAAAATCCCCATTTACCAATTTCCCGAATTATCCCTGACTGACTGTTTATTTTTGCTGAATTTTTAACAAAATATACAAAGTTTCAATTTAGAAAAAATCAATTAAAAATGTTTTGAATTAATTTTGCACTATAAAAAATAAATTTTCGACAAAATCAGTCAATTTTTAAACAATTATGAATCTTCAACCAAATAGAATTATTTTCTAGCACAAACTCAAAAAGATCAATTTCAAACCAAGAAAATTAATTTTCAATGAAGAAAAAAGAATGCCATCCGAAATATCGAATTTTCAAGGCAAAAAAACGAATTTTTAACCAAGAAGATTATTTACTACATAAAATATTAACTGCAAACAAAATACATAAATATTTAACAAAACGGTCATAATTTTTATCAAAGACATTAACTTGCAACTAAAATTGTGAATCTTCAACCATAAAATTGACTTCTTAACCAAAACCGAAACGACCTAAACAAACTAATACTAAATGTTATTTAAAATGAATTTTCCTACCAAATAAATACGAGTTTCCTACAAAACAGTTGAATGTTAAACTAAATATATAAATTTTCATCAAAAAAGTTCATTCTCGACCGAATAATTAAATGTTTTTACCAACATTTTCAACCACAAAGAATTATTTAATTTTTATTGAAATTGTTGAATTTTCAACAAAATAATTAAATTTTCAGCCAGATATAAATTTCCAACCAATAAGATTAATTTTTTAGAGAAAAAACACGAATTTTTAAACGAATAAAAATTTTCCCCGAAATAGTTGAGTTTTCAAATCAAAAAGATAAATTCTTACCCGAGAAAATTACTTTTCTGTGAAAATGAAAATTTGGTTTAAAAAATACATGAGTTTTTAACAAAATAATTCGATTGTTAACCAAGGAAATTAATTTGCAAACAAAATTATGAAGTTTCAGCAATTGAGATTACTGTTCTACCAAAGAAGACGAATTTTAAACCAAAGAAATTAATTTTCAAACTAAATGATAAATTTGTTAACCAAGAAGATTAATTTTCGACCAAAATATTTATTGTAAGCAAAATACATCAATTTTTAACAAAATATACACAGTTCTAAAAAAATACATAAATTTATTAACAAAAAAAGTTAATATTATAACCAGACATTAATTTTTCAACTAAAATTATGAATCTTCAACTGAAAGAATTCATCAAAAATGAATTTTCGTACAAAAAAGAGGAATTTTTGACAAAAAAGTAGAATTTTCAACCAAAAAGTTGTATTTCAAAACAATAGTTGAATTTTTTGCCAAAATAATTGATTTTTCAACTCAAAAAGATTAATTTTCTACAAAAAATTTTAATTTTCAACCCAGAAATATGACTTTAATCAAATTTTTGAATTGTCAACAAAATAATTAAAATCAACTTCAGTTTATCGCAAATTTCCGGACAAGTGAATATTCTTTTTCCTTCAAAAGGTAGAATTTTCTTATTTTTCTTACAAACAAGATTATGCGGAGATTTAAATGGAATTATGAAAATTTGAAAGGATCTCGTAAGACTTCAAAATATTATGTAATTTCATGGATTTAAGCAAATTTTAGAATTTCTTAAGATTTCAAGGGATTTCACAGTTTTTAAAGGGTTTTAAGGGATTTCGAAGATTGGAAGGGATTCAAAGATATTACAGGGGATTTAAAAGGATTTAAATGGGGTTTGGATAATTTCACTGGATGTATAAAGCTTTTTAGGGATTTCACGAAATCTCGAGAAATTCCACAAGATTGCAAATTTATGAGATGTCGGGTGATTTTAATAGGATTTTGAAGAATTGAAGGGATTTAAAAAGATCGAAGGATTTTAAGGGATTTACAGAGGCTAATAATTTAAAATGTTTTGAAGAAAATTTGAAATATTTCAAGAATTTTCAAGATTTAAGATTTCTTTTAGGATTTCCGAAAGTTATAAAGGACTTTATAAGGGATTTGGAAATTTTTCAAACATTTTTATTTATTGTAAGGGATAATAAGTGAATTGGAATGATTCCTGCGGCTTTTAAAGATTCAAATGAACTTTAAAATGATTTCAAAGATTTCTAGGGATCTCAAAAATATCAAGGTATTTCTAAGATTCTGAAATTATTCGTGGAAATTTTAAGGATTGAGGATTTAAAAATATTGCAAAATATTATTAAATCTTTCAAGTTTTAAAGCATTTTAAAATTGTTAAAGGGGTTTTGATGACTTTGAGAGATTTTAAAAGATTCCAAATTATACCCACGGATTTTTAGAATATTTTGAAAGATTTAACAGGATTTTCGAAAAATTTCAAGGATTTTAATATATTGTAAGTGATTTGAAGGGATTTCAATTATATCAAATTATTCACGAAATTTCACAGGATATCTGAACAATATGACAATTTTTAATTAATTTCGAGGAATTTCAACCACTTTTAAAAGACTTTAAGATATTGTAGAGAATTTAAACAGATTTGGAAAGATTTCCATGGGTTTTAATGAGTTTTAAAGGTATTTCAAATATTTCAAGAGATCTCTTAACATTCTGAAATTATTCACGGAATTTTAAGGTTTTACAACGATTTTAGGAAATTTCCACGAATTTTAAATATTTCAAGTGTTTTCACAGTTTATAAAGGGTTTTATGTGATTTTAGGAGATTTAAAAATAAAACCAGAGATTTTCAGAAAACGAACGAAAGCGAGAGTGCAAGCGAAAGAGAGAGAGCATGAGAACGTAAACGCATTTTACAGCATAGGCCATAGATGACTCCAAGATATGGACATAGGAAACATGGGACTAGGCATGCCATCCTAACTTGGGCGACCGGGGTTGAATCCACGGGAGGGGGGAGAATTCCATGAGTGGGGAGTGCCGCCATCTTACGATGTGTCATGTGATTATGCGCACGAGCATCACCCCCGCAATGACATGCCTAGTCCTTTGTTTCCTATGTCCATGCTCCAAGAGCACTCCGATCGCTCCGTCTTACTTCTTCCTTCTCACTCCGACCTGCGTCGGTGCATATCGAAGTGTATCAGTGTAGGATAACCGAATACCTTCTACTTAACTCTTACATTGCCATTACTTACAATCTTTACGCTTCTAATCTAAGCGACTTCCGTTTCCTTTCACATTTTTATGCCTTCATTTGCCTTTTTTTCACATACATTCTTTCATTCATTCTCACTCGCTCCTCTAGCACCCTCCAACTCCTTCATCCATTCTTCTCCTAATCCATCCTCTCCTGGAATCCTAACCACATTCTCTTGCTAGCTTCCTTTATCTTCCATTCCTGTCCTACATCCTTCCCATACATGCTCCCATATTTCCTCCTCCCATTCGCATATTCTTATATTTCTGTTCTCTTCTGTTTCCCAATACATCCCCTCCCTTACCTCGTTTCCCAATCTAAATCTTGCTATTCTGGTCCACCTTCTCTCTCCCCATCCCTTTTCTAAATACTTTGGTACTCCTTCCTTTTTTATCATCTTATATTATTTATTGTGTTTTGATTCCTCAATCATCCCCCATCTTTTTATTAATTGTCTTTTCCTCTCCCTTTTTTACAATTCTTCATAGTTTACTCCAGTTCCGTCTTCTATTTCTCTAGCATTAAAGAACTCCATCCTTTCTTCTTCCCATCTCGTTAATTCGACCACCCTCCCTCTCCTCTCTTCTACCTCCATCAAACACTTAAATGTCAACTACCCTCCTTTTACTCCCACAGCTTCGTTTCAAATGTCTATGCCCCCTTTCCCGCTCTAATACTTAACTTATCCCTTTGTGCGTCTTCTCTCATCATATATCCTTGCATCCTCCAGCCTGCCCCTAACCTCCAACTTGTATACCTTTCTTGTAAACTCTCAATATCTTTCCTTTCTTTCCATCTCCATATATCTGCTCCATAACCTAATACCGGCCATACCAGCGTATCAAATAACCACATTCTCCTTCTCCAATTTTTTTTCTAACCTTCCTTTGCCTATTCCCCATATCTGTTTCATTACACCTGCTTCTTTTTTTATCCCTTCTCTTATATGAGCTCTATGATCTCAATTCGTTTGCAAGATATAGCCCAAATATTTAAACTCTTTTACTTCTTCTAACTTTATTCCCTTCAATCTCCCCGCCCATTCTTTCTTCCTTCTCCCTCCTTTTCTAGAACTCATTATTTTTGTCTTTTCTATATTTAAATTCAGCTTTTTCCTATCTAAGTATTTCTATAATCCTTTAATTAAGCCCGCTATCCCTTCTTCATTCTCTGCCATCCACACTATGTCGTCTGCGTATGCCAGTGTATATATCTTTTCCTTACCTAGCTTAACTTCTATTTCGCCTCGGTCTAATGAGTCAAACGCCGCCTTTAAGTCTACGAACATTGCTAACATTACCCCTTTTAATCCTCTTATTTACTAGATAGTTCAGAACATATATGTTGTCCATTGCCCCCATTCCTTTTCTAAACCCTGTCTGATTCAGTAGCTCGATCTTCTTCAATCTCTCCGAAAAAATAGTTACACACACTTTATACAGTGTTGGCATCAACGCCACACCCTTATAATCTGTAAACTCCTTTGCTTTGCCTTTTTTCACTATTGGTATAACTACTCATTCTTTCCATAACTCTGACCACCCCTCTCCTCTCCATACTCGATTACACATTATCCATGCCCATTCCTCTAGTTCCTTCCCTCCATATTTTCATACTTCATTTAGAATCTCATCTATACCAGGTGTCTTTCCATCCTTCATTATTCCTAAAACCTTGACATTTCTTGCCTTGTTATGTCCTCTTCCTCATTTCTTTCTCTACCATATTTTCCTCCCTTTCTAACTTTTCTCTCTACTCCTCCTAGCAAATCCAAAAAAATATTTTTTCCATTCTACCATTTCAATATCTTGGTTTACTTTTTTTCTTTCTCTCTTTACTATCTTCCATACCTCTTCTTCCGTAGTTCTATTTTCATCCAAAAAAGATAAAATTTCAAACGAAGTAAAATAGTTCAATTTACCGAACCCCTTCGTTGGCATTAACGCAAAGTGCGTCAAAATTTTCCGTGCCCTGTGTGGCATTGACGCAAAATCCGTCAATCTTCTTTTTTTTCTATTTAACTTACTCCGATTTTGCATTCATGTGTTGCTCGGGGGTTTTTGGAGTCGCTGAATCAGAATCTGAAGTAAAAAAAGCGAAAATTCGAAATGGCGGATCCAATATGGCGGACGAAAATACAAAAAACGGCTCGATTTGGATAAATCTCGGAACTTACGGGTTTTTGGGGTCGCTTAATCCGAATTTGAAGTGAAAATTAGAAATTTAAAAAGGCGGATCCAATATGGCGGACGAAAATACAAAAAAGGTTCAATTTTGATCAACCTCGGTATTTACGGGCTTTTGGGGTCGCTGAATCCGAATCTGAAGTCAAAATTTGAAAATTTAAAATGGTGGATCTACTACACCGTTTAGTACATTCTGCAAAGCCAACAGTAGGATCTACTTTGTATGGTTTAGTCTGTCCATTTAAAATTTGCCAATTTTGACTTCAGATTCGGATTCAGCAATCCCAAAAACCCCAGGATACAAATTTTCAGGATAACAAATATCCTGCTATTTTGGGCACTTTTTGTCGAATGCTCTCTGAAAACGAAGGGGTTAAAAGTTTAAATTTTAATTTACAGAAAAATAGTTAAATATTCTACTGGAACAGTTAATTTTTAGTTGGAAAATTTATTTTTAACAAAGTATATAGTTAAATGTTTAAAAAGAGATGAATTCTTAATTAAAATGATGAATCTTCAATAAAAAAATTAAATTTTGTGACCAAGTAAATTTATTTCTGACCTAAAGGATGGATTTTCAACTAAAATTATTAATATTTAACTAGAATAGTACTCGAATTTTCAACCAAAAAGAAGCATTTTTGAACAGTGAGATTAACATTCAAAGAAAAAATCTTTATCTACAAAAAAAATCGATTTTGTATCGAAAAAGTAGTTTTTTAAGACCAAAAAACGTGAATTTTCAAACGAAGTAAATAAATTTTTAATTAAAAAAGGCAAATTTACATCAAAATTTTAGGATTTTTAATTAGAAAAAATCCATTTCCAACTCAAAGTGAAACTGTTCAGTTTTCAGCTGAAAAACTTATCTTTCAACCAAACTGATAAATCTTCACCTGGAATAGTCTTTTTATACCTACCATAAAGATGAATTTTGAACTAATAAGATTAATTTTCTATAAAAAAAAAGAAGAATTTACCCCTACCTACATGAATTTTTAATATCAATTTTCAACCAAGTAGTTCTATTTTCATCCAAAGAGGATAAAATTTCAACGGAAGCAAAATATTTTAATTTACCGTTAAAAATCTAAATTTTAATTTTCAGAAAAATATTTAAATATCCTACTGAAATACTGAAATTTTTAGTTTAAAAATTGATTTTCAAAAAAACATGTAGTTACATTTTTAAAAAGTGATGAATTTGTAATTTAAAAGAATCTTCAATAAAAAATATAATTTTTAACAATTTTATTTTTCAACCAAGTAAATTTATTTTTGACTTAAAGGATGAATTTTTAACTACGAGGGGTGTTCAAAAAGTAAGTTTCCCTAGTCTGCTGTTTTGTCCCAGCGCCATCTAGCGAGCTGGGACCGAACATAGTTTTAGTTTAGGATATACAGATAAGAGCGGAACCGATCTTAGCTACCAAAAAAATTTTTTCCATCATTACCGGCTCGGAAACCATGGAGCTACCTGTGAAAACGTGTCCACTTGTGAGTTGCGTGCAGTTATTCGCTTTTTAACTGCAAAAGGGCTTAATGGCAACGAAATTCACACTGAATTAGTGCATATTTATGGTGACAAATGCATGAGTGTGCAAATGGTGCGTCGATGGCGTACATATTTTCTCGAGGAACGCGGAGAAGTTCATGATGAGCACAGTGATCCCAGATCTGAAACGAGATGCGGTCCAATACTATGACAGGGCTATGTCCGTGTGAATATAGTAGGAGCCGCTGTAAATGACTGAGTTGCGCGCG
>NC_046662.1:16086320-16126688 GCF_010883055.1 Belonocnema kinseyi | reverse complement strand
TATCTAGTCGGGAGTGGTGCTGACTGAAAACAGATGATTTGGAGCGATTCGCGCGCCATCTGTTGGTCATTCTAAGGACTTATTGAACTACCCTCGTACTTGTCACACCGGGATAAGTTTTTACAACAGTGACAAAAACTGTTATAAAAAATAAACTACTGAATATTTTGACTAGAAAATTCTTTTAGAACATATTAAAAGCTTGCTTTAAAAGATATTGTATTTTATATAGTTAAAACTTAATTTAAATATACAAAAAAATGAATTTTCAACTAGAAAAGATCCATTTTCAACTCAAAGTGAAAAGGTTAAATTTGCAGTTGAAAAAATTAATTCTCAACTAAACTAATAAATTTCCAACTGAAATGATGAATCCTCAACTGGAATAGTCTTTTTATACTTACCAAAAAAGTGAATTTTCCCATAAATACATGAATTAAAAGAAAATAGTTTAATTTTTAAATAAAAAATATCAATTTTCAACCAAATAGTTGTATTTTTATCCAAAAAAGATCAAATTTCAAGCAAAGTAAAATAGTTGATTTTACTGTTAAAAATGTAAATCTTAACAAAAAAAAATCGAATTGTCAGAAAAATAGTTACATTTTCTACTGAAATAATTAAACTTTTAGTTGGAAAATTTATTTTCAACAAAGTATGTAATTACATTTTTAAAAAGACCTAAATTTTTAATTGAAATGATGAATCTTACATTTTTTGAAATAATAATTTTCAACAAAAGAGTTTATTTTTCAACTAAGTAAATTTATTTCTGACCTAAAATATGGATTTTCAATTAAAAATTATGCTAATTTTAAGACAACACTTGAATTTTCAAACAAAAAAGAATACATTTTAAACAGTGAGATTAGCATTTAAAAAAAATCATTTTCCACAAAAAAAAGTTGATTAATCAAAAAAGTAGTTTTTAATATGTGAATTTGCAATGAAATAAAGTCGAAAAAATTGACTCCCGGTTCGCAAACATTTTTCACGGTCAATGAAATTTAAAAAATAGACAACTAAAGCTAAAAAATTTCCACTTGAGGAATAAAAACTGAGCTTTAAATGAAAGCACTCAAAGTGGAACTGTTAAATTTGAACTTTTAAAATTGGAATTTAAAAGTTTTTAACTACAAAATTTTGTATTCAAATGCTCAATCATTTACACGTATAAAATTGAAGGTACTAACATTTTTCAATATAAAAATATATAAATCCAAGTTATCATTTTCAATGTTTGAAATTTAAAAATCAATCAATGAACTTTAAATTTGTCAAAGTTATCTAATTTTAAGGAATTTTAAGCTAGAAACGTCAAATATTGAAAAATTAAAAAAAAATTTAACTGAAGACTTCTTAAATTAGAAATTAAATTATTTTCGTTTTAAATAGTTTAATCATCCTCGGAAAGCTTCAAAATTTTATTTTAAAATCTTGAGAAATCTAGAATTTATTTTAAATTTTAAATTATTTTGGAAATTTTTTCATAACTTCTAAATGTCCTAGGAAAATTAAAAATAATTTTTCATTTTGAAAAATTATTTTAAGAAAATATTTTAAAATTTTTTCAAAGATTTAAACAAAATTTCCAAAAAAGATTCTAAAAGATTTTAAGAAAGCTTTCTAAAATTTGATAATTTTTAATCTTTTTAAAACTCCTAAATATCTCTTAAAATTACTCGAATTCCTTCTGAAAATGTTCACTTGTAAGTTATGCATCAAAATTTTAAAATTTTCACTTACAAATTAAGCATTTTTCAAATACAATTAAATTTGTAACGTTCAAAGTTTAAAGGCTCTTCGAAATTTCTAACAATTCCAAGTTCCAAGTCCCGGTAAAAAAAATCCCAATTTCCCGGTTCAGCAGCCACCCTGCGATTTTTATACCTAAGAAAGAGGTGGATTTTTAAAAAATTTTCATTTTAGTTGAAAAATTCATTTTCAACAAAGAAGTTACATTTTTATAGATAAATTTTCAATTCAAAATTATTAATTTTCCAACGAAAAAAATTAATTTTTTACTTCTACTCTAAAAACTACTTGAAGAACTTTTTTTTCTAAAATGTGAATCCATAAAATTTAAAGTTTTTCAAATAATTTAAGTATGATTTAGAAAACTTCAAAGGATATATAAAATTTTAAAAAATATATTAATGGTGCCTCACGTAATTAATGGATGCTCCCTTAACAAGTAATAGATAATTCAAAAATTAATTTTATTTAAAAAATATTTCTTCGAACTATTATTACACAAGACCAGAATTTTGATAAAAAAGGAAAGAATAAAATAAAATGTCTGCTATACGCATTCTGTATTATCAATTACATCAATTTACTTTATTGGTATCACAAAATCGAAAAGCAGAAAAAATTAAGAAAATGCTTATGAGTTTGGATTTGCGTTAGGTCCACGACGACGGCCGTAAGTTTGAACGACATTCACGAATCTACGGTTGTACTGAATGCGCCTCTTCGCACGGCCAGTCTTCTTCTTGCTCTTCTCTTGTTTCTCAACCTGCAAAATAATTTTTTACCTTTCAATCTCCCAGCTCCTAATTACACAATTAAGCTTATTTTTAAACAAATAATTTCGAACTGAAGAATACAAATTTTTAACCGAGATGGAAAGTTATATTTAAAGTAAAAACAATTATTTAAACCCATAAGAAATTAATTTTATATTTGGAATTTTCACTAGTTTACGTTAATTTTTCTCTTTTTTATTTATATTATTTTGTAGCAAACTTATGAAAAATTAAGTCCATGTTGCCAACTCAATTTCACTTTAATTTGCGCATTTTTCTGGCACCGATACTTAACTGCAAATCAAAATTATTCAATCTTCAGCTTAGATCTAACAGTGCTATTTTCAGGTTGTCTGCTCAAGTTCTGAAAAAAACCTGATATTTTCAGGGTTTTTCGTGATAGTGTTTTTCGTCGCAAATTTGTATTTTTAATAAAGAAAAATTATATTTCAAAGATTCCCCATTTTTTTCAACTAAGAATATAATTTTCTACCAAAGAAGATTAATTGCAAACAAAATACATTTGTTACAAAATAGACTTTTAACCAAAAAAATTTCTTTTCCACTAAAATTTCATCCAAAATGTTGAATTTCCATGCAAAAAGATGAATTTCCTACAAAGTTGAATTTTAAACTGAAAATACAAATTATCAATAAAAAATATCATCTTTAATTATCTACCAAAAAGTCGAATTTTAAACAAAATGCATAATTTTATAACGAAAAAAGATACATTTTTAACCAAGAATAGAATATTTATATTTGAAGTCATAGAAATTATTTAAACCTTAAAGAACGAATTTTCAACAAAAAATGGAATAGTTATATTCTGAGTTTAAGAACTTAATTTTCAATAGAATGAAAATAATTTTCAACAAAAAATTCCATTTTTAACCGAATAGTTGATTTTTGTAACCAAAATTCTTGAATTTTCAACCAACGACAAATTTTGAACAAACCAGGCCAATTTTCAACCAAAAAGAATTGATTTTTAAGAAAATCAATTTTTAACCAAAAAAGTCAAATTTTAAATAAAATGCTTAAATTTAAAACTAAAAAAGATAAATTTTTAAATGAGAATAGAATATTTATATTTTAAGTTATAGAGATTATTTAAACCTTAAAAAAAAACAAATTTTCGACAAAAATCGAAGTTATATTTTGAGTTTAAAAATTTAATTTTGAACCAACAATTCCATTTTCAACAGAATAGTTGATTTTTTTACCAAAATAGTTGAATTTTCAGCCGAAAAACACAAATTTCGTAGAAAAAAAGTCGAATTTTTAACCAAAAGAATTCATTTTTAACAAAATCAATTTTCTAACAAAAATCAAATTTTAAATAAAATGCATAAATTTACTAAAGAAGATACATTTTTAAACGAGAATAGAATATTTATGTTTTAAATTATATAGATTATTTAAACCTTAAAAAATGAATTTGCGACAAAAAATTCCAGTTGTAACCGAATAGTTGATTTTTTTAAATCAAAATTCTTGAATTTTCAGCCAAAAAGAATTCCTTTTTAACAAAAATCAATTTTCTTCCAAAAAAAACGAATCTTAAACAAAATCCATACATTTTTAACTAAAAAAAAAAATAAATTTTTAAAGGAGAATAAAATATTTATATTTGAAGTCATAGAAATTATTTAAACCTTAAAGAACGAATTTTCAACAAAAAATGGAAGTTATATTTTAAGTTTAAAAACTTAATATTGAATAAAAAGAAAATAATTTTCAACAAAAAATTCCATTTTTAACCGAATAGTTGATTTTTGTAACCAAAATTCTTGAATTTTCAACCAACAGCAAATTTTGAACAAAACAGTCGAATTTTCAACCAAAAAGAATTCATTTCTAACAAAATCAATTTTTAACCAAAAAAATCAAATTTTAAATTAAATGCTTAAATTTAAAACTAAAAAAGATAAATTTTTAAACGAGAATAGAATATTTATATTTTAAGTTATAGAGATTATTTACACCTTAAAAAAAAAAGTTTTCGACAAAAAATAGAATAGTTAAATTTGCGTTTAAAAATTTAATTTTCAGTAAAAAGAATTTTTTTGACTAAGCTCGTTTTTAAACAGATCTTTTTCATTTATCATGTTTTGTAGCAAACTTATGAAAAATTAAGTCCATGTTGCCAACTCAATTTCACTTTAATTTGAGCATTTTTCTGGCACTGCTACTTAACTGCAGATCGAAATTATTCAATCTTCAGCGTAGATCTAACAGTGCTATTTTCAGTTTCTAATTCAAATTCTGGAAAAAATTGTTGACATCGAAATTAAGTGGAATAGTTGAATTTCAAACAAGAAGATTAATTTTCAACCAAGAAGATTAAATTTCGATAAAACACATTTTCAAAAAAAAGAGATGAATTTTCAACCAAATCATTTATTTTTCAACCAAAAACAATGCATCTTTAACAAAAGAGTTTTGACTAAAAAGATTAATATTCAACCAAAATTATGAATCCTTAATTGAAATGGTTGAATTTTCAAGAAAAACGCATTTTTAATTAAAAATGCGGAATCTGTAACTGGAACAGTTGAATTTTTCATTAAAAAAAAATGAATTTTCAAACAAGAATACTAGTTATCGACAAAAAAATAGATCAATTTTCAACCAAACATTGAATAGATAATTTTTTAGTAAAAAAATTTATTTTCAACCAAAAACAATGCATTTTTAACAAAAGAGTTTTAACTAAAAAGATGAATATTCAATCAAAATTATGAATCCTTAACTGAAATGGTTGAATTTTTAAGAAAAAGGAATTTTTAACTAAAAATAATGAATATGTATCTGGAACAGTTGAATTTTCAGCCAAAAAGATGAATTTTCAAACAATAATACTGGTTTTCCACCAAAAAAGATGACATTTGAACAAAATAGATAAATTTTCAGCCAAATAGTGAATAGATCATTTTTAAGTTGAAAAATGTTTTTTCAACGGAAAAACTCGAATTTTTAACAAAAGAGTTCTAACTAAAAACGACATTTCAAAAAAAAATTATATCAATTTTCAACCAAGGATTGAATTGATAAATTTGTTTTGTTTTAGTGAGTAGACATCCTGATTTAAAGATCAAATTACGCAATACAAATTAATTCTTTAAATTTTTAACCCGTCATTATTAAATTTCCGAATAATATTATTCTATAAAAATCATTGATGAAACATTCTTACCTTTGGGGTCTGTCCCTTTACTTTACCGGCACGAGCAAGAGATCCGTGCACCTTACCTAAAAAAATGTAGATGGTCTCAAGGTTAATTATTCATTTTTCCCAATCAATTCAAAAGAGTTCAAAATATTTGAATAATTTTAAACACTTAAAAGATAAGAAGATTTTTCTGCATTTTGAAAACATTTTTGATTTTTAAGAGGAACTTTTTTTAATTCCCTTACACTAAATCAGAATTCTTTACGGAAATTTCCTTTTCCAAGCCACAATTACATTTATTTCCAAATTCTTTATTACAAATCTGAAATATAGTAACTCCCTTTTTCAACAATTCCAGAAAAGACGAATTTTCAACTAACATGTATAATTTTCCAACCAAAACTTGAACAATTACTTGAAAAAAATTATTTTTAACAAAAGAGTTTAATTTTCAACCGAATAATTTTATTTTCAGCCTAGAACATGAATATTCAACAAAAATGATAAATATTTAACTGGAGTACTTGATTTTTCAACCAAAAATAAGAATTATTAAATAATACGATTAATTTTCAAAAACAATAATTTTCTACACAAAAAAGTTGATTCTTTAACAAAATACGTACATTTTTAACGAAATATGTAGTTGAATTCTGAATTTAAAAAAACCAATTGTCATCGAAGTTGCTGAATTTTTAAATAGAAAAGATTAAAGATCAATAAAAAAATGGTACCGTTAAATTTTCAGCTGAAGAAATTAATACTCAACCAAATTGATGAATCTTTAACTGCAATAGTTGAATTTTATGCTATAATGATTAATTCCTTTTAAAAGGGGGGGGGGGGTTCACAAAGTACATACATTTTGAAACAAATAGTTGAATTTTCACAAAAAAAAAAAAAATGAATTGATTTTCAAGAAAACATTTTTAGTATTTTTAGGCAAAAATGAATTTCAAAATAAAATGATAAATCTTTAACCAACAAAATTAACTTTTAACCAAGTATTTGAATTTTTAACTCAAAAAAGATTAATTCGTAACGAACAATGTAAAGGAAATTTCTATTATAATTTAGAAATATTTCTTCTTCGAAATACTACTTATATTCTAAAAAATGTTTAAAGCACTTTCTTTAGCTAAAATTTAGCGAATTCGGACATAGAAAAGGGATTGATTTAAATTCTTTTCTTCTAAATTCGAATGATTATTCTTTAAAACATCCCATCCCATGTCAAACAATCCCTATTCCAAGTAAAAATTTAATAAATAAATATTTAAATACGCAACATTTTTTTTAAGGTCCATTTTATCATTAACGGGTCGCCATCATGATATTAAAAATAATTCCAACTCTGATCATCTTCTTGTAACACTACAACAAAACTGTATTTTTAAATCCTTGAAATTGAAAATGTCTTGAAAATGAAAGTCCCAAAATGGATAATTTTTAAATAAAGGATTTTCCAATCACGCATTGTAAACTGAATGATTTCACAATTGAAAAAATTAACAGTTTAATTCAACATTTAAAAAAATGTGAAATCAAATCTATGTTATATTACATTATGCAATGTGTCTTCATTAAAATTTTCTTCCAAAAGATAGTAAAATTCCCGGTCAAAAAATAAATTCACTGCCCTTTCCCGGGTTTTCCTGGTCTCAAAAAATTCCCAGTTTCCCGGTCGTTTTTGTCAAAGAAAAATTTTCCCGGTTTTAAACTTCGAAAATTGAAGCTTAAAATTTGTTTCATTCAAGAATTTTGTATTCAAATGCTCAATAATTTTCACGTATAATATTTAAGCTTTAGTTCATTTCGAAAAATTCCTTGTTTAAATCCAAAATTTTTATTCTTTTCGATAATTTTCCATTTCAACTAATTGTAAGAATTAAAACTTTCTAGAAAAATTCCCTGTTCGAATTCATAATTTGATTTTTTCGAAAATATCTCGTTTTAACACACAACAATTGTTTTGTTGAAAAAAATCAATTTTCCATTGAGAATTGTTATTCTCCTGGATAAACTCCATTTCCAACTCAGAATTTATTGAAAATTCCTCATTCAAATCCGGAATTTTAATACTTTTCGAAAATTTTTCGTTGCCAAAAAAGAATTCGATTTTTTGTAAAATTTCCTGTTCCAATTTATAATTTTATTTTTTTCCAAAATATCCCTTTTCAACTGAGAATTATAATTCAGTTAAATAAAAAATTCCCTGTTCCAGTTCGGAATTTATTTAAATTTTAACATTTCCTTTTCCAAGAAGAATTATAATTCTTTTGGATAAATGCCAGTTTCAATTCAGAATTGGTTAAAATTTGGAAATTCTTTGCTTCAATTCAGAATTATAATTCGTTGGAAAAATTTACTGTTCCACTTCAAAATTTTGTTCCTTTTCGAAAATTTCCAGTACTAGCTCGGAATTTGTTAAAATATGAAATTCCCGGTTATTATTCTGAATAAATTCTAGTTCCAACTATAAATTTGTAAAAGATTGAAAGTTCTCTGTTTAAATTAAAGTTAAATTATTTTTATTTGAAATAGTTTAAAAACCCTTAAAATGCTTCGAAATTTTATTTCAAGATCTTGAAATATCTACATGTTGTTTCGAATTTTTTCAAATTCAAAAATATTATTAAAACTTTTTCAAACTTCTAAATATCTTTTTAAATTATTCGATATTCAAATAATTTAAAAAAAAATCATTTTCAATTTTCCTAGCAATCTTAAAAAATGTTATTATTAAAAAGCTTTTAAATATTTGTAAAGAAATTTTGGTAAGAATGGCCGGACTTTATTTTATTTTAAATCATTAAATCATTTTAAATCATTACAAATCTTTAATTAAGTTTGAATTTTTCAAAACCTCTAAATATTTCATCTTACTCGATTTTTTCTAAGAATAATAGGTGTTCAATTGTTATTTATACATCAAAATTTAAGAAGTTGACTTACAAATTAAATTTCTTCAAACAGAAAATTGTAATTTTCAAAGTTTAGTCTTTTTATTCCGTTTTGAGTATTTTATTTATAATTACTGATTTTAAATGTACAGTCAGATATTTCTAAATATTAAGTTATTATTCTTTTTTTTAATTGCAAAATTTGAAATTACGCGGTTTAAAAATGGAATATTTTAGGCTGAAATTTAATAAAAGCCTTTAATTATAAATAAATTATCAAAAATCTTCGATTTTAAACGCTTCTAATTTTTAATTACTCAAGTCTTTAAAATTGCATTTTGTAATTCTTTTAATTCAAATACGCATTCTAAACAGAATGATATTATAATTAAACAAGATCACAATTGAACTAATTATTTCAAAAACGCTTGATCTCTAAATAGAACGGATTTTTTTGTTCTAAAAAACTCCCAGTCAAAATATAAATTCACGGTCATTTCCCGGGTTTTCCCGGTCTCATTAAATTCCCGGTCATTTTCCGGATTTCCCGGTCAGGTAGAAGCCCTAATAATTATTTTTTAAAATATATTTTTTATTTACCTCCGAGAAGTGGGATGTTAAAGTCAATTGTGTTTGACTGGAAATCGCTAACGACAACATCGTCAGTCAAGACAGTTCCAGCACAGGAAATGTAGATATCTCCTGATTCTACATTCGCGAAGGCTAAGATTCTTGCCTATGAATCAAACAAAAAAAGTTATCCATAAAAATAGGTACACTTTCTATTGAAAAAAATAAGCTCCAAATAGAAATGACTTATATTTTTGTCGCAAATCTATGAAAAGACGAAAATTAAGTTACAATTCCATCTCCCTGAGACTTGCTTTTTAATTTGGCATTACTGCTCGTGCTGTCGATGGATTAATTACCTTCGCCAGGTTATCATGTAATGCCACTTTCATTACTCAGATCAAAAGTGAAATAATTCACTAGATTTTCATTTTATCCCTTAAACGGTACACCCCAACCGAGCACACGTAAACGGTACACTGGTGCGAATTGGTTTGTTTGCAATGTTAATAATAAATATTTAATATATTGAACATATAATAAACAACTAGCCTATATTACGCATATTTAACATATATATTTAATATATATGGGGATAATCCGCTGCAGCTGTGTTTGCGTAAATCCCAACAAAATGAAAAAACTTCGGGTGCGAATTCGCACCAGTGTACCGTTTGAGGGTTAAAAGCATTAAATTTTCAGTACATTCGGCATTATCAACTTATTTGTAAGTCAATAGTTTAAATTTTAAAAAGATCATTCTATTTGCTAAAATAATTCATTTTTAATAAATTTAAAGCTCGTGTCGGCTAGAAGCCCCCCCCCCCCCTTACGTACAACAAAACACTTGAATCTTTAAACGAAAAGTTATCAGTCTTCAACCAAAAACGGAATAGTTAAATTAACATTTAAAACATTAATTTCCAATAAAAAAAAAGATGTTTTATATGAAACAGTTGAATTTTCTACTAAATTGTTTGATTTGTTAAGCCAAAAAACGAATTGTCTACAGAACAGATAAGTTTCAACACCAAAAACCTACATTTTTAAGAAACAGATGATTTTCCAACTAAATAGATCAATTTTCAATTAATTGGAATTAATTTTCAAGAAGAAAAAAAAACGAATTCAACTTTATACAAAGAATTAGCATTTTCAACCAAAAGAAATGAATTTTTAACAAAAAATTTATTAGTTAATAATTAATTTTCAAACAATAAGTTGCATTTTTAAACAAAACTTGTATTTTCTAGTAAAAAAGATGAACTTTAAAAAAAACATAAATTTTTAACTAAACGGTTAAATTTAAAACCAAGAGAATTAATTTTCTATTTAAAAAACCAAATGTTTAAGAAAACCAAATAGTTGAATTACTAAGTAAGAAAGACCCATCAAACAAAAATATAAGCAATTTATATTTAAAAACTTAATTTTCAACAATAAAAAAAACCGAGTTCTATATAACAGTTGAATTTTTTACTGATTTTTTTAATCTTTCAATCAAAAAGATGAATTTTCTAGAAGACAGTTGAATTTTGAGCCCGAAAAAATAATTTTTCAACTAAATAGTTAAATTTTCAGTTTCAAATAGTTGAATTACCATCTAAAAATATACATTTTTAACCAAAAATGAAAGTTATATTTTAACTTTAAAAAATTATTTCTAAAAAAACAAACAATTTTCAACAAAACAGCTCAATTTTTAACCGAAGAAACAAATTTTTAACGTTTTTTTTTACCAAATTATTGAATTTTATACAAAATGATCAAACTTTGAACTGAATAGTAACATTTCCAATTGAAAAGATGAATTTTAAAACGGAATTTTAATAGTCGACTTTTCAACCGAAAGGAATAAACTTTCAACCAAAAATAACATGAAGTTCATTTTTGTTAAAAAACTGGAAATTTTGCTTAAAATTTCTTAATTGTTAAACTTGTAGACTAGGCTTACTTTCAAATGAGAGAAGATTATAATTTACTTTAACTTTAAACTTCAAGAACATTTATTTTGAAGACTTTAAATTTGAGAATTAAAAATTTTAATCACAATTTCTTAATTCTTCAATAACTGAATGTGAAATAATTCGATTTTAAAGGTTTAAAACTGAAGAATATCCAACTTTTAAGGCTTGAAATGTAAAAATAAATAAAACTTTGAATACGGATTCACGCAATCAGATTTTTTTAATTTTAAACGCTATTATTTGTTAATTTTCCAATTATAAAGCTTTAATCCGAAATTATTTCTTTTTTAATGTTCTTAATTCTGTGAAAAACGGGAAAAAGTAAATAAGTCGCATTTTTCTTTAAAGTCGCAAAAAATTGCATTTTTAAAAAAATCCATACGATCCGAGCACAAAATGTAAAATAATATTATTTGTTATTTTAGAAATTATATTGCAGCCTTAAATATAAATACAAGTTTTAAATTTAAAAAAAAATTTTTAAATCTTTTCAATGTGAAGAAATTACATTTTCAAAAATACAAATCAAAGGTTCAAATTTGAAATTAATTGCTCTGGCATAGGGTAAATAATAAAAAGGAGAAAAATGAAGTAGAACGAAAGACTTTAAAAATATGCATCCATGACATACTGGATTTATTTGTTCATAATTTATAAATTTGTCGCAAATCTATGAAAAGACGAAAATTAAATTACAATTCCATCTCCCTGAGACTTGCTTTTTAATTTGGCATTACTGCTCGTGCTGTCGATGGATTAATTACCTTCGCCAGGTTATCATGTAATGCCATTTTCTTATCTCAAAAAATTTGAAATAATTAACTAGATTTATATTTTATAAATCATAAATATTAAATCCAGACTGACTTAAATTTTTTCGACTTATCTATAAAATAATACTTTTATTCAATTTAAAAATGTATGAATATAAAATATTATTTTCGACTTTAGCGACTTTATTTTAGCCCTAAAAATAAATATAAGATTCAAATTTTTAAAATGCTTATTTAACTACGAAATTCTTGTAAATTAATTAAAAGAATCTAATCATCGAATTTGAATGGAAACCAGAATAATTGGTCGTTGAATTTTTTTTTTTTTTAAGGAATTTCGTAGTTAAATTTAAATTTTAGATGATAAATATGAATTAAAACTTTGAATTATTCTCAATTTAATTTCTTCAATTTTTAAATGCCTATTTCAAAATCTTTTTCATGTGAAGCAATTCAATTTAAACGCTGTTAAGATAGTTATGCAAAAATCAGGACTTTGGAAAAAATAGATTTCGATTATTTAAGAATTGAATTGATATTAAGTCATGTCTTATGAATAAAAAAGATTTTTGATTAAAAAAGTATAAAATTTGGATAAAATACTAATTTGAACTGTTTTTGTAATTCAATTGTCTCCATTGTCACTATTCATTCTTTTTTTTTTAATGATTGAATTTTAATCAATCGCGGCATATTTTTTCGAAAAAAATATTCCCTACAATTTTACTCTCTTAAAAAATAAGAGATCTTCAAATATAGTTATTAATTTTTTAAAACGGTCACTTAAAATCAAACTTTTTTAACGATTTCAGCTACAGAAAAATTTATATTCAAAATTTGAATCAGTAAAATTGTATTGAATTTTTTTCTCGAAAAAAAAAAGAAATCATATCATTTATTTAAATTCATCCATTTTTCAAAAAAATGATAAGCGAAAGAGATAAAATATTAACCGCCAAAAAAATTGTTATAATAATTTTAACATTTTTCCATTAAAAATAAGATTTTTCACTTGAAATTGAATGAGCAATAATAATATTCGGATTCTTAAAATTATAGAAAAACTTTTTTTTCAAAGATTTGATTTTTTTGAAATCTATGAAAAGACGAAAATTAAATTAAAATTCCATCTCCCTGAGGCTTGCTTTTTAACTTGGCATTATTGCTCTTGCTGTCGATGGATTAATTACCTTCGCCAGGTTATCATGTAATGCCACTTTCATTACTCAGATAACATTTTAAATAGTTAACTAGATTTATATTTTATAAATATTAAATCTAGGTCTCCTTCAGCATTGTCAACTTATCTACAAATCAATACTTTCAATTTAAAAATATATCAATCCATTCGCTAAAATGATGCACTTTTAATCAATGTAAAATATGTAATATTATTTTAGATTTTAAAAACTTTATTATAGCCTTAACAAGAATTACAAGACTCAAATTTAAAAAAAAACGATTATTTTGAAAGACTTTTTAAGTGGATTAACTCAATTTTAAGCACTCTACATTTGAGAAATTTTCTAATTTATAAAGTTTATTCAAATAAAAGGCTCAAATTTGAAATTATTATATATTATATAATTCACCAGATTTATATTTTATAAATATTATATTCAGGCTACCTTCAGCATTGTCAACTTATCTACAAATCAATACTTTTAGTTTTAAAATAAATCAATCTATTCGCTAAAATTATTAACTTTTAATCAATATAAAATAATATTACTCTATATTTAAAAAAATATATTCCAGCCCTAAAAATTAATACAATTTTACAATGCTTATTTTTAAATATTTTCAACATGAAGTAATACAATTTTAATGCACTGTGCACTTTAAAAAAATTCTAATTTCTAATACTAAAATCAAAGGCTCAAATTTGAAATTATTTGCAATTGCAACAAATATGAAAAAAAGAAAAAGGGGAAAATTGAAGAGGAAGACTTTAAAAAATGTATCGATAATCTGAATTTATATTCTCATTAATTTGCTCATTCGTCGCAAATGTACGAAAAGACAAAAATTAAGTTGATTAATCAAAGTCTTTGTCGCAAATCTATGAAAAGATGAAAATTAAATAAAAATTTTATCTCCCTGAGACTTGCTTTTTAATGTATCATTACTGCTCGTGCTGTCGATGGATTAAATACCTTCGCCAGGTTATCACGTAATGCAACTTTTACCAAGTCGACGAAACGAATAAAATTTTAATTGCAAACTCAATACAGTTTTTGATCAATGTTTTATATTTTAATCAATAAAATGTATTAAGAATAGAATCTTTATTACTTTATGTTTATCAGGGTTGCTACAAAATCCAAATTTCGAAAATCCCAGACTTTCCTTGCCAATTTTTCATTTTCCTTGAACGCTCTAAATTTTACTTTAAGGTAGAAAAATAACCACACAGATCAATAATGTTAATGCAATAAAATAGTGTGTTTGAAATAAATTTTATAGGAATTTGACCACAAATTATGTTAGAAATACATAATATACATTAATTTTCAACCAAAAAGTTGAGTTTTTAACTCAAAAAGTTATTTTTAATCCAAAATAGAGGAATTAAATTTTTAGCCAAAACAATTTTTAAATAAGAAAAAAGGAAATTTCATAGTTGATATTTCCACCGAAAATATTTTTATTTTCTATGCAAATTCGATCTATTCTACCCAAAATAATGAACCTTCAATTAAGAAATTTATTTTTAAGAAAGTAGTTGAATTTGCAACAAAAAATAATAAACTTTCAAACTAAAAAAGATAAATTTTCATCAAAAAATAAAATAGTTAAATTTTCGTTAGAAAAATAAAATTGTCAACAAAAAACGAATATTATACGAAAAAAAAATAAATTTCAAACAATACAGTTTAATTTTCTTCCAAACAAGACAAATTTGTAACAAATTATATGAATTTTTTAATAAAAAATATGAATTTCGAAACAGAAATGTAATGGTTATATTTTCAGCTAATTTTTTTTACTTTAATAAAATTTAATTCATTGACAAAAAGTTGAAAAAATTTAACATTTTAGTTGAATATTAAAGTAAAAAAAAGAGATAAATTTTCAACCAAAAATACATGAACTTTCAACTACAAAAAATACATAAATTTTTATCTGAAAAAGATCAATTTAAAAAAAAATTGAATAGTTACATTTTTACTTTAAAAATTAATTTTCAGCCAAAAAAAAGTTATCAACAAATTAATTAAACTTTCAAGCAAACGAATGATTTTTGTTGAGTAAAATGATAAATATTCAACAAAAAAATTAATTTTTAGAAAATTAGTTGAATTTGCAACCAAAAATAATGAATTTTTGAATTTTCTTCCAAAAAAGGCAAGTTTTTAACAAAATATATGAATTTTTAACTAAAAAATATAAATTTTGAAACAAAAATGGAATGGCTAGATTTTGAATTTTTTTTTTTAATTAAAAAAATAATTATATTTTAATATTCATTTTAAAAAAGTTCAACAAAATTTAACATTATTTTTGAATATTCAAATAAAACAAAGAGATAAATTTTCAACCGAAAACGCCTTCTTTAAACTAAAATGACAAATATTTAACCAAAAAAATCAATACTTAGAAAGGTAGTTGAATTTTCAACTAAAAAAGAAAAAAGGAATTTTCAACCGAAAGTACAAACAAAATAATTTTTAACAAAAAATAGAATAATTAAATTTTCAGTAAAAAAAGAATGAATTTTCAGCCAAGATTAAATTTCTCAGAAAGATAAATTTTCCGCAAAACATGAAATAAATTAAACTTTTCCGTTGAAATTAATTTTAAACTAAAAATATTAGGTTTCAACAAATAAGATTATTTTTCTACCAAGAAATATGAATTTTCAACAAAACAGTTTAATTTTAGGGAAAAAAAAATTTTTTATCTAATATTATTAATTTTCTACCAAAAAATACATGTTTTAAAACGGAATACATCAATTTTCACATAAAAATAATAAATTTTCCAACAAAAATTGAATAGTTACATTTTGACTTTAAAATTAATTTTCCGCAAAAAAACCAGTTATCAACAAAATAATTAAATTTTCAAGCAAACGAATGAGTTTTGTAAACTAAAATGATAAAAACCAAAAAATATGTACAAGTTTTCAAACGACATACATGAATTTTCAACCAAAAGATACTTAAAAAAAAACAATTTAACACGATATTTCTTTTTTCAACCAAAAACATTTCTTTACAACCAAGAAGATTATTTCACAAATGAGATGATTTTTCTATCGAAAAAATAAATTTCCAACCAAAAAAAAAATATTCAACCTACAAAATAAATTATTAAACAAAAATAGAACAGACGAATTTTCAACAAAAACTTAATCTTCAACCAAGTAAAATAAATTTACAACGCAATAGTTAAATTTCTAAGTAAACAGGTGAATTTTTAACCCAGAAAATTAAATTACTACCAAAAAAAATTTCCACAAAAAATGGAATAGTTAAATTTGCAGTCAAAAAAATTAATTTTGAACTAAATTGATGAATCTTCATCCCATAAAATTAATTTTCAATCAAATGTAATTTTCAAACAAAAAATATGCAATTTCTATAAAAACATATGAATTTTCTACCCAAAAACAGAATAATTTCCACTTTTGATCGCAAGTAAATAAAATCGAGAAAATGTCATTTTCCAACTAGACGACTGGAACATAACCTCAAAAATTATAATAAAACTCTGACATACCTTGATCTGTCCAACGGTTTCATTATCTTCGCACTCGATAACGCGAGTTTCATCTCCACGAATGTGCAGCTGCATGATTGCACCTTTCTGCAACGATAATTAAACAAAAATGTAGGAAAACCGCAAAAAGCTAGCCTCACATATCCCACGTTGTGACTGTCACGTGCAGTAGACAAACAAGAAAGTTGCAATTTTAGAATACTTTTTTACTCATAAAAACACATATTTTATAGCCGTAAACTTTTAATTTTATTTTTTTCCTTTCGTTTATGATTTGGAAGCAAGAAAACTATAATTTTTATCCTCAAAATCAAAAATCACTCACCTCGAATCTCACGATTGGAACGTAAAGACGTGTAAAGGAGGAAACCGGAAAGACGACATCTTGAATCAACTAAATTACTGCTATGGTCAAGTACGTATTTATATTTAAATTTTACTAGTATCGTAATTTCATAACGTCAATTCCAATTTTCAACTCTAATTTACAACCGAATTGTTGAATTTTCATCTAAAAAGGACCAATGTTAATCAAAAAATGGAATTGTTGAATTTTCACCTAAAATTATTTTAAAAAAACGGATTTTCATCAAAATAATTATATTTTCAACTAGATAAATTAATTTTAAACTAAAATGATGAATCTTAATGCAAAAAAATGCATTTTTAAAAAAATAATTTCACTTTTATCCAAGTGGATTAATGTTTAGTTAAAAAAAGATTAATTCTTAACGAAAAATGTAATACATAGATGATATTTCAATCAGAAAATATTTTTAATTTAAATCAAAAACAGTTGGATTCACCAAAAAGGACGAATTTTCAGGAGAAGAAGAAAAGATTCAAATCCTACTAAATAATGTGAATTTTCACCTGAAAAACATAAATTTTAAACCAAAGAATTGAAGTTTCAACCAAAAAGATGAATTACAAACCAAAATAATTTAATTTTCAACGAAAAAAATATTAATTTTTAATCAGTTGCATTTTAAACAAACAACAAAATATTAAACGTTTACCAAAATAGATGAATTTTATACAAAACAGTTAAATTTTTTATCTCGAAAAACTGAATTTTCAACAAAAACTTTAATTTTCTACCAAAATAGACTAATTTTCAACGAAATTGTTATATTTTCAACCAAGGAGATGAATTCATCTCTTTAAATTAATTTTTAAACGATAAAAATATTTTTTTAGTAAAAAAAATTCAACAAATTACATGAATTTTCAACTTAAAAAAGATGCATTTTGAATCAAAAATGGAATATTTATAATTTCAGTTCAAAAACTTAATATTGAACTAAAACAAAACTAATCTTCTACCAAAGAAATTAATTTTCAACGAAATAGCAAAAACAATGGAAAAACGGATTTTCAATGAAATATTCAAATTTTCGAATAAAAAAGGTACATTTTGAAATAGAAATGGAGTGGTTACATTTTCAGTTTAAAAGCTTCATATTTAACTAAAGCAAAACGAATATTCAATTAAATTAATTAATTTTTAACAAAATAGTAAAAAAATAAAATAACGAATTTTCATCAAAATATAGGAATTTTTAACCAAAGAAGTTACTTTTTAAGTAAAATTATACATATTCAAACAAGAAAATGAATTTTTATTCAAATAATTGAATTTTTAATCAAAAAATTCTTTTATAAACAAGAAAATATTTTTTTAGTAAAAAATATTCAACAAATCACATGAATTTTAAACTAAAAAAGTATGTAATTTTAATAAAATAATTCAATTTTCAACCAAAAAAATAAATAGAATGATAAATATTGATTTAAAACATTAATTTTGATCTAAAAAAGATACTATTTTAAACAAAAATGGAATAGTTACTTTTTCAGTTTAAAAACTTAATATTTAACTAACACAAAACGAATCTTTTACCAAAGAAATTAATTTTTAACGAAATAGTAACAAAAAACGAATTTTCATCAAAATATATGAATTTTTAACCAAAGAAGTGATTTTTAACTAAAATTATAAAAATTCAACCAAAAAGAATTTTGTTGGGAAAGCTCTTGAATTTCAACCCAAAATAGATGAAGCAAAAGTAGAACAGTTAATTTTTCACCAAAAAAGAATCAATTTGAAACCAATTAAAGGTAAATTTTGAACGAAAAAGTTAAATTTTCAAACAAATAGATGAATTTTCAATCAAGAAAATGAAATTTCTATCAAAAAGATTAATGTTCCATAAAAAATTAAATAATTAAGTTATCAGTTGAAATTAATTTTTAACAAAAAAAAAATACCTGAATTTGGACTAAATAGTTGAATTTTCAACTGAAAAATATTAATTTTCAATCAAAAATGAAATAGTTGTAATAGTGTAATAATAACTAAAATGACGAATATCAAAAGAAGAGATGAATTTTCAAAAAGAAGAAAAATGTTCTACTAAAAAAGATCGATTTTAAATTAAATACTTGAATTGTCAACCTAAAATGATAAATTTCCCACAAAAAATAGAATAATTCAATTTCAAGTTGAAAAAACTAATTTAAAAAGTTTGCAACTAAAAAAACGAATATTTGACTAAAAATATTCAATTTATAATAAAAGAGGTGAATATTCAAGTGAAAAATACGAAATTTTAACAAATTTTCAACCAACAAACATTTTTTAGCCAAGAAAAAAAATCAATAAAATTCTTGAATTTACAAACCAAAAAGTCTGATTTTCAACGCAGCAGCTCTATTTTTTAAGCAATAAGGATGATTTTAAAAACAAATTGTTGAATTTTCAACAAAAAAGTACAATTTTCAGTCACAAAAGATGAATTCTCAACCAAAAATATAATTGCAAATAATAACAATAAATAATTAAAAAAAAAGAATTAACTTAAAAATGAAAATTGCTAAGTCAGTGAACATCGACGTAGAATTCGGAAATTTGCCTTACCTATAGTTGATAAAAAATTGATTTACATATTTAAATATTTCAAAAAAGCGCGCCACTTACAGCTAAGTTGATCCTTGGCGGGAAATTTAATAAAAATATAAAAAGTTGCGTAACTGATAAGATTAAACTGATTACCAAGATAGAAAAAGTACGTATAGGTTTATGAAAAAAGCAAAAAATATTTACAGTCAATTTAAGAACGAAATATGCTAAAATTAGTGAAATAATTAGAGGAAATGCAAATGTAAAGAACCGCATTATTTCTGCTTATTACATTCTCATCCTAATGAGAAGGTACTGGTTTTATGTAAAATTTGACTTAGTCGATTTTTATTAAATTTCTACGTTTCGATACCTCCTGAGTCAGAAAAAAATGATTTTTACAAAGGTTTCTGCCCGTCCGTCTATAGTCTGTAGGCAAGATAACTTTCGAAAAAAATGATCGGATTGGATTGAGTTTTGACACGCTTTTTTAAGATCTAAAAATAAATAAATTTGTGGCCAAACGATTCAAGCTACGAAAAAAATAAAGATGAAAGTTGTTCATCCAAAAAAGGTACAATAAAATGTTGAATATCAATATTGTTTTTAAATCAGATCTGAAAACTTACCTTAAACCTTTTTTCTCCCGAGACAGGTGATAAGAATGTGTTCGTTAAAGCCGAAAGAGCTTTAACAAAAGAGAATTCACAACAGCGTGCAGTTTTTCTTTTTTTTTAATGGATTTATTTTTGCATTTGCAAATTGAAACTGGAATAAAAAAAACTGAGGAATGGTATACAAATATTTATTGATAAAGAAAAAGATAACCTTTTTTCCTATGTAAAATATATACATGATATATACATCTTATATACAAATATACAAAATTTATTACTATGAAATATAATTATAATAATATTAGTAATAATTATTGAAAAAATATTATGTACAGCCCTTTAAAAAGAATATTTTTTTCCGTAGACTTTCAGAATTACCTACAATTCGAGAGCAGTTATAATTAATTTGTATAAACACACTTGTTTGTACAAATACTTCCTTTGTTACTTTAAAAAAATTATCCAACTTATATGATTTGTAGTCCATCATGATAAAAAAAAAAAGAAATTCTTATCAGATCAGGCTGGCGATTCGGCAGACAATTTCAAATTCCCGGTCATCTCCCGATTTTTCCTAATCAAGTTTTTTTTTATTCTCCAGGTAAAATAAAATTAACATACTCATATTTGCAGCAAAACCCAAAAACTTATTTTAATTCATGACGTTCAATCAGTAAACTTCATTCAACAAAAAATTTTTTTAAATTTCAAGATAAATGAATTTTCAAATAAAATTAATGAATGTTAAACTAAAAGTTGAGTTTTTAAAACAATTTATTAATTTTTCATTAACATAATGAATATTTAGCAGGGATACTTGATTTTTCAACCTAAAAGATGAATTTTTAAACAATAAGACCAATTTTCAAACAAAAAGGTGAATTTTCTACCAAAAAATAAAAATTTTCAATAAAATACATGAGTTTTTAACGAACTACTTAAATTCTCAATAAAAGAGAACAAATATTCAACTAAAGAGATGAATTTTTTTTAAACACGGACATAAATTTTTAAAGAAAAAGATAATTTTCTAATAAAAATCGATTTTTCAGCAAAATACGTGAATAATCAACAAACTAGTTAAATTTTAAATAAAAAAAAAAGAAGATAAATCAGCCAAATTGTTGAATTTTGAACTAGACAACATTATTTTCAATCAAAAATATCACAGTTAAATTCTCAATTGGAGAAATTAATTTTCAACCAAACTGATGAGTTATTAAATAAAATGATGAAACTTTAACTGTAATAGATGCATTTTTTACAAAAAGAAAAGAATTTTCAACCATAAATATTAATTTTCTAAACAAAAAAAGGCGAATTTTCCACAAAGTACATAAATTTTCAAACAAATAGCTTAATTTTTTTGCAGAAAATATCAATTTTCAACCAAATAGTTAAATTTTCGTGGAAAAAAAGATAAATTTTAAATCAAAAATAGAATAGTTGAATTTTCTTTTGCAAATCTAATTCATAATAAGCAAAGCAGTTAAATTTTCTACTCGAATAGTTAAATTCTTCGTTAAAAAAAAAATGATTTTGAACAAATGAGTTTTATTTTCAACCGCAAGTATTTTAATTTTCAACTAAAAAAAATATATACTACCTTTCAGATTTTTTCTAATTTTTTTTTCTTATTTGGACGAGGGAACTTTTAGATTTTGACGAATTCTGTCTTGAAACAGAGATTTTTCAAACTCCTTTCTTATAAATACGAATTATAATTCTTTAAAAAAATCAGGGTGGCTGTTTTAATCGAAGAAAAAAATTCCCGGTCATTTTCCGGTTCGCAAACATTTTTCACGGTCAATGAAATTTATAAAATGGAACACTAAAGCTGAAAAATTTTCCACTTGAGGTAATAAAAACTGAGCTGTAAATGAAAGCACTCAAAGGGAAACTGTTAAATTTTGAACTTTTAAAATTGAAATTTAAAAGTTTTTAATAAAAAAATGTATTCAAATGCTCAATAATTTACGCGTATAAAATTGAAGGTACTAACATTTTTCAATATAAAAAAGAGAGATCCACGTTATCATTTTCAATGCTCTAAATTAAAAACTCAATCATTGAACTTTAAAACTTTCAAAATTATATAATTTTAAGGAATTTTAAGCTAGAAACATCAAATATTTAAAAATTGAAAAAAAATTAACTGAACACTTCTTTAATTAGAAATTCAATTATTTTCTTATTAAATAGTTTAAACATCCTTGGAGAGCTTCAAAATCTTGAAAAATCTAGAAGCTGTTTTAAATTGTTTTTGAATTAAAAATTATTTTGGAAATTTTTTCAGAACTTCTAAATATCTATCAAAATTAATAGATTTTTTTCTACAATTTTCAGAAAATCCTGCAAATTTTAGAAAATTTCTTTACAATTTGGATGTATAAATAACAATTGAACATTTATTATTTGTAGGAAAATTAAAAATAACTTTTCATTTTGAAAAATTATTTTAAGAGAATATTTAAAAAAAATTTCAAAGATTTAAACAAAATATATACAAAAAAGATTCTAGAAGATTTTAAGAAAACTTTCTAAAATTTGCATGATAATTTTTTGATTTTTTTGAAACTCCTAAACATCTATTAAAATTACTCAGATTTTTTTCTACAAATGTTTATTTGTAAATTATACATCAAAATTTAAAAATTTAACTTAAAAATGCAGCATTTTTCGAATACAATTAAAATTGTAACGTTCAAAGTTTAAAGACTCTTTGAAATTTTAATGATTCCAGGCTTTCTGTTAAAGATTCTTTACTTTTAAATATTTGGTTTCAATTAACTTGTCTCAAATAAAAATTCAAATACTGCTAAATATTCAATAATTAATGTTTTTTAATTTAAAAATTTCAAATTGAGTGGTTAAAAGATTGAATACACACTATTTTGATCTCAAATTTGAACTGATATTTACTGAAATTTCATCACAATAAAAAAAAAATTTGAATGCAAAATTTTAATAAACAAATCCGCCATAACACGCGAAAGTTGACAACTTTTTTCCCCCTCTGATTTTATGGGCAACGCCATCATTCATGTGCTTCTCTGAAACATTTCAATCGATTTTTTTGTTATTTTAAGATGAATATCTCGTCCATATACCTATTTTCAAAGCATGAAAAAATTATTTCACAAAATGAGAGAAAAAAAAATTTCTAAATTTTGTATTTGATTGTTTATGCAAATAAGTGGTTAAATAATAATTTATCACAAAAACAAAGAGGTATATCGACTAGATAATTAAATTAGCTTGAAAATGGCGCTTTTTTTTCTTTCGATAAGTTAAAAACTCGCGGCGAAACCGCTTCGAATTTTGTTCTAAAATTTTAACAGAGTACTCTTGAGATGTTACACTTTCAAATCTGAAAATTCTTAAATTTTCAACTGGTTTAACATCGTTTTGTCAAATCATTTTTATTCACTTTTTATTACTTAAATTAGAGATAAAATAAAAAAAAATTATTTATTTATTAAATAAAAATGTTTTTTATCCAAAATTGTTAACATAAAAAAATCACTGTCAATTCCCGAGTTTTCTCGTTCTCAAAAACCACCCTGAAAATGCTCCGCGAGTTTAGATAAAAAAGAAATCAGTTTTCTGAATTAACCAAAATTATGAAAATAATAGAAATCTGAATTTTACTGCAATTAAAAGTAAATTCCCGGTCATTTTCCGAGTTTTCCTGGTCAATGAAATTCCCGGTCAAGTCGCGACCCTACATTTTTTTAAAAAAGTTAAGTTTTCTAAAATTTAAAACTTTCTTAGCTTGTCAATTAGAGAGGCAACGCAAGCGTAAATATTTGGAACGTCGAATCCATAGATTTCTCGTTCCAAAAATTGCCAAATGTGGTGAGAGACATGGGAAAATTTATCGTGTAAAACTTTGATAGATTGAAAACATATGTCCACGGCTGCTAAAATTGTTGGAGCTTGATAGACGATATCGCCTATGACCACGTAAGAAGACGTGATACTATCGAGGGTTGGTCCATTAATGACGATGTAAGGTTGAACCGTCAAATTGTGATCGACATGGATCTTCAGGAGTTCGTCTTGAATCTTCTTAAAAGATTCGATCCGGTTGTTTGATTCCTATATCAACATAATTATTTTTAATAATTACATTAGGAGAAGTATTTCTTACAAATCGTTATTTTTTGTTATTAAACAAAGTATTTGATTTAAAGTATTTGAACTACGCAATTGCCGATAATTGTTCAAAAATAAATGTTTTCGATATTAATAATACTAAATAATAATGAAAATAAAGGGTCAAAAATAAATTCTAGGCGTTCACAATTTAAGAGTTTTTTTTTTCAAATCGAAAATCTGTAAATAAAATTATTTCAGAATAAAATTTCGAAAATAGAAAAAATTAAAAACTTTAAAAATTGATTACTTAAAACTCAAAAGAATTGAAATTTCATTGGCGCTTTCAAATAAAAAGAGTTTTTAATTTGATACTACTTTAAAGTACTTTGAATGTTTTCAACTCAAAACTACTTAAATTGTAGAATAAAAAATTTGTATTACATTAACAAAACAGAAAATCTGACGCCACAAATTTGTCTGAGATATAAAATTAAGTTTTCGTCATTTTTACCTCTCAAAATGTAAATTTTTTAAATTATAAACCTTTAAAATTTAATTATTCGAAAAAACTTTTTAAAAAGTAATCTCTAATGTTTAATAGAAAAGTTTTGAAAACCGTTTTCGCAACTGAAGGGGAAAAATTCTTTGCATTGATATTAACAGATCGTAAAAATTGTAAATAATTTATTTTTGGACATATGGTACTTTTTCCACGCCCAAATGCTAACATATTCAGGATAAATTCATAAGATTTCAAAACAAAACCAAAAAATTCAAGTGAAATTCAAAATAATTCAAATGAAATTGAAAATATTTTTTAAATAAAAAAAAATTCCATTGATGAAATGCCAAATAATTCGATGAGAGTTTTAAATACTTCCGGATCAATGGTATAGAAATATTTTTAAATTCCAAAAACTCCATTGATTGAAAGCCCTGCCCTAGAATTTAGTAAATTTCAAATCCTTTGAAATTTTACAAAATACCCCACTTCTCGTGAAAAAAATCTCTTAAGAACCACTAAAATATATTAAAATCCCCTGAAATTCTATGATAATATTTCTTGAAGTCCCGGAAAATGTATTAAAATACCATGAGACCTTTAACATCCCTTAAAATCATTGAAATCCTCGAAAATATTATAAAATCCTGTGAAGTCTTTTATGAAATTCAAAATAATTCCGATGAATTGGAAAATATTTGTTAAATGAAAGAAAATTCCATTGATTTCACTAAAACTTGAATGAATTTAAAGGAATTTAAGGCAAAGGAGAAGAATTCTATGAAATTTATACAAATTCAAGGTGAATTTAAAAAGAAAAACATTCAAATGAATTGAAAAGAATTTAAAAATATGAAGAAAAAAAACTTCACTGAAATACACAGCTTTGAAATTAGCTTAAAGAAATTGAAGGGAATTCAAAAGAATTTGATGAAATGCCAAAGAATTCAAAGAGAGGTTTAAATACTTCCGGATCAATGGTATAAAAACATTTTAAATTCAAAAAACTCCATTGATTAAATTACATAGAATTGAGTAAATTTCAAATCCTTTGAAATTCTACAAAATACCTCACTTCTCGTGAAAAAAAAATCCCTTAAAATCCACTAACATATATTAAAATCACCTAAAATTCTATGATAATATTTCCAGAAGCCGGAGAAAATTTATTAACATACCATGAGACCTTTAAAATCCCTTAAAATCATTGAAATCCTCGAAAATATTATAAAAACCTATGAAATCTTTTAAAATATGTGTCTCAAAATATCTCAAGTGTGCCACTTTTAAATCGATAGTTCGATTTTCAATTAAATTATATAGTTTTCGATTTGTTTTTATATCAAAATAACTATAAAATATTTTTACAAAAATTTCATTTTTTTTAAAGTTCTTAACAATCAAAGTACTTCATCATTTTTTTCAAAAATGGATTACTCGCCAACGATTCATCGAAATTCAATAATTGAGTCATGAAAATTTTTATTACGAAGTATACTTTACGCCAAAAAATTGCTTATTAGTAAAAAAACATTTTTTATTGTTTAAATAATCGTTTTTTTTAACAATTGAAATTAAATAAAACTTCTCCGTCTGTGAAAGAATTCTTCCACGTGCCAATAGATTCTACAATCTCTTTCGAAAATTTTGGCGAAAAAAAGATTGTATTTTGTAGTAGTTCAAAAGTAGTATAAAAGTTATTTTTATTGAAAATTCACCTTTTTTGTTTAGAATTCAACTACTAGGTTGAATGTTTGAAACCGTTTTGTTAAAAAAATATTTTTTTGGTAGAAAATTAATCTTCTTGGTTGAAAATCTCACTATAATTTGTTGAAGATTAAACTATTTTATTAAAATTTCAGTTTTTGTGTTGAAGCTTCATTAGTTCAGTTAAAAATGCATCTTTTTGTTGGAAAAGTTAATTTTTGGTTAAAATTATTATTTTTTATTAAAAATTAGTCTTTACAATTATGATTTGACTATACAATTTTTTTTTTAATTCACATGTTGTGATTTAAAACTCAACTACTTGACTGAATACTTAATCACTCTCTTAAAAAACAATATTTTTGGTTGAAGATTCATTTCTTTGATTAAAATTGTACCTATGCTTGATTGAAAATTAAACCACCTTATACTTTTTTGGTAAAAAATTAACCTTCTTAGTTGAAAATTCATCTTTTTGATCAAAAAATTATTAAACCTCGTAAAAAGTTGAACCGCTTGATTAAAAATGTATTTTTTTTATCAACACTTATCGTTTTAGTTTAAAATTCGTCGCATATTGTACTAAATATGATACCCACAATAATTTTATTTAAAATAATTTATTACCCAATTGTTTCCCGATTTCTTGGCTCAAAGTTGATCCACTTTATTAAAAAATTCATTTTTTTTAAATGATGCTTCATTCTTTTAATTGAAAATTCATCTATTTATTGGAAAAGTAAACGATTTTGATAATATTATTCTTTTTTAAATTAATGTTTTTAACTGGAAACTTAACCATTCAACTTTTGGTTGAAAATCGATTTTTTTTTATAATGGATTCATTTTGTTGGAAATTCATCTTTTTAATAGGAAATTAATCTTCTTGGTTGAAAATTCATCTTTTTTATCAATAAATAACTACTATGTCTGATAAAAAGTTGAACCGCTTGATTAAAAATGCATTTTTTTTATTAACATTGATCATTTCAGTTTAAAATTCGTTTCATATTGTACTAAATATGATACCCACAATAATTTTATTTAAAATAATTTATTACCCAATTGTTTCCCTATTTTTTGGCTCAAAGTTGATCCACTTTATTAAAAAATGCATTTTTTAAATGATGCTTCATTCTTTTAATTGAAAATTCATCTATTTTGTGTAAAAGTGAACTATTTTGATAATATATATATTTTTTAAATTAATCTTTCTACTTGGAAACTCAACCATTCAACTTTTGGTTAAAAATAAATTTTTTTTAGTTGATTATGGATTAATTTTGTTGGAAATTCATCTTTTTAGTAGAAAATTAACATAAAATGGAATATTTTAAGATTCATATTTGTAAAATTGGGTCATCTAAAATTAAGAGAAATTGTAATTGTATTAATTATAATTAAAAGTGTTCAAAATTAAATAATTAAAGATTGACAACTTTTAAATTTGAGTTATTTAAATTTAAAGCGATTAAAATTTGACAATTTAATACATAATAAAAGTACAAGTTAACATTGAAACTGATTAGACCATTTTTTTTAAAGTGAAAAATTAATTGAATTTTTCTTTTTAAAAAACCTTTCGAAATAGATAGTAATTTTAAATGGAAAGCTTTCAAAATGAAAAATTTCTACTCCCGAACGTTAAAACTCAAACAAACACTAACTTAATTTAAGACTGAAAAAAGTTTTAGTCACCAAGAATTACGACATAAAAACTTTTTTATACTATACCCCTTTAAATTTTCAATTATTTGAAGTAAATTTAAATCGCTTAAAAATTAATAATTTTTTAAATTTCTAATGCTATTTTCCAAAATTTAAACATTGCAATGCTAATTGCAAAATTAAAACCTATGAAAGGGAAAAATTACAAATTCAGAACTCTGAAATTATAACCGCTTAAAATGACCGAAATTGTCCAATTAATGATTTATCAATTTCAAATAGTTTAATTTCATCGCTTTTTATTTTAAACTCAATTTATAATTTTTTTATTTCAAATCTTCCTTTAGAATTAATGTTCATTCTAGAAAGTTTAGAATGTGAAATGTTTTTTCAATTTGAAATTACTTATTGGTTTAAATCTTTGACTATAAATCGGAAAACTTTAAGATTTGACATTGAAAATTAAAAATTATACTTGAATTAGAAATAAAGATTGGGTTAACTAGAATTGAGTACATTTAGAAGAATTTCAGTGAATTAAAAAATGCAAGAGAATTCCAAAGAATGAAAAAGAATTCAGTATAAATTAATAAGAATTCGATGGGAATTCCATAAAGTAATTTCGAATCTGTTTAAATTTTTGGAAACATACTAATTTCTAACAAAAAAGTGACCAATGATTCCAAAAAAACATTTGAAAATATTGATTGAACTGAGTAATTTTGAAATGAGTTTAGAAAAATTAAAGAGAATTTAAAAGAATTTGATTAAATGAATAAGAATATAAGATGAGTTTTAAAGACTTCAAGACTCCAAAAATATTTGAAAATCTCTTGAAATATTTGAAAAATTACGAAATTTCTCACTGCGTATGAATAAATTCATTGAAATTCATTAAAATGTTATAAAATTACATAAACTCTAATGATACTTTCTGAAACCCTTGGAAATCTTCGGAAATTCTTTACAATCGCATGTAAATTTGGTCAAATCCCGTAAAATTGTCAAAACTCTTGAAATTGTTTAAATTTCTTGAAAATGTCATGGACTTTTTTAAATATTTCCTAAAGATTTCAAATCCTTTGATATCTTTTGATATCCCTTGAATTTTTTTAGAGCTCTTGAAAACACCGGGGAATTTTTTACAATACCCTAAAATATTGCAAATCCTTTGAAATCCCATTTAATTACTTAACTCAATTTAAAATTACTTGTAATATTTTTAAGTAACCTGAAATATTTCAAAATTCTTCAAATTTTTTTAAAGCTCTTGAAAATGAAAAATACCTTAAAATATTATAAATACTATATCATTTTATCAATTGATTCACATGATTAATTAGGTAAAAACTTTAACAAAGTCAAAAAATCTTTAATTTAGAAGAATTCAAGGTGAATTACAAACAATAATTTTAAATCACTTCATATCTTTGAAACCCTAAAAAATTTCTCACGTTTCTTAAATAAATTTTTTAAAGCAATTGAATTATTATTAAGTTTGGTGAAATTCTATGAAATCGAGCGATATTTCCTAAAATCCTGGAAAATTATTTATCCTAAAATATTTCAAACGCTTTGAAGTTCCCTCAAATTAATGAAATGAATAAAAACATCCCTGGAATCATTTTAAATTCCCTGAAATATTTCAAATTTGTTGAAATTCTACAAAATACCTTACTTCTCGTGAACAAATTCCTTAAAATCCACTAAAATATATGAAAATACCATGAGACCTATAAAATCCCTTAAAATCATTGAAATCCTCGGAAATTATCTCTTAAAAATGCCAATGAATTTGAAAAAAATACGCTAAAGTATTTCAAATCCTTCGATCATTTTATCATTTGATCCTCATGATCAATTAAATTAAAACTTTTAAAAATTAAAAAAAAAATCCAATGAATTAAATAGAATGGAATCAATTTAGAGAAATTCAAGAGATTTAATCAAATTTACGAGAATTCCAGCAAATTTCAAATCTCTTCAAATCCCGGAAACCCTACTAATTTCTAACACCAGAAGTGACTATTGACTAAAACAAAATTCAAGTTAAATTCAAAAGAATTCAAATGAATTCGAACAATTTTAAAAATCGAACAAAATTTGATCGATTGCAATAAACTCAATAAGCTCAATAATTTACGCGCATAAAATTAAAGATACTAACATTTTTCAATATGAAAAAATATATATCCACGTTATCATTTTCAATGCTCTAAATTAAAAAATTAATTAATGACCTTTAAAATTTTCAAAATTATATAATTTTAAGGAATTTTAAGCTAGAAACATTAAATATTGAAAAATTGAAATTTTTTAACTAAACACTTCTTAAATTACAAATTCAATTATTTTCTTTTTAAATAACTTAAACATCCTTGGAAAGCTTCGAAATTTTATCTGAAAATCTTGAGAAATCTAGAAGTTGTGTTAAATTAAAAATTATTTTGGAAACTTTTTCAGAACTTCTAAAAATCTGTCAAAATTAATTGATTTTTTTCTACAATTTTCAGAAAATCATGCAAAATTTAGAACAATTTTGAACGAAAAAATTCTATTCTTTTCAAGAATTGTAAAAGGCTTCGCAAGAATAAAAACATTTTCTTAAGATTCATAGGAAAATTAAAAATTATTTTTCATTTTGAAAAATTATTTTAAGAGAATATTTAAAAAGTTTTTCAAAGGTTTAAACAAAATTATCAAAAAAGATTCTAGAAGATTTTAAGAAAACTTTCTAAAATTTGCATGGTAATTTTTAATCTATTTAAAACTCCTAAATATCGCTTAAAATTACAAAAATTATTTCTACAAATGTTCATTTGTAAATTATACATCAATATTTAAAAATTTCACATTCAAATTAAGCATTTTTTCAAATACAACAATAAAAATTGAAACGTTCAAAGTTTAAAGGCTCTTAGAAATTTTAACGATTTCAGGCTTTCTATGTCAAACAATTCAGTCAAAGATTCTTTACTTTTAAATATTTGGTTTCAATTTACTTGTCTTAAATAAAAATACAAATATTGCTAAATATTCAATAATTAATCTTTTTTTTTTATTAAAAATTTCAAATCAAATGGGTTAAAAATTGAATATTTTGGACTTAAACAATATTTTAAATTTAATAAAATCCTTTAATTACGAATATATTATTATGAAGTTATTTTTAAGTTGAAAATAGTTTATAAACTTTCAGTCACAAGTTCACATTTATTTAATGACTAAGCCTTTCAAATTTAAACCCTTTAATTTTGAACATTAAAATCTGAAAATTATTAAATTTTGAACTGAGTTAAAATCGTTTTGGCAAATCGCTTTTGTTCACTTTTTATTACTTAAAGTACAGATAAATAAAAAATAAAATGTATTTATTTATTAAATAAAAATGTTTTTTATTAGAAAATTTCAATGTCAAAGTCTTTTATTTTTTATTTATTCAAGTCGTGAGAAAGCATTTCAAAATTCTTTAATTTAAAAATGTAAGCTTAATAATAAAAATTTTAGATGACAAATTTTCAATGCACAAAAATTTTGAATTACAAATTGTAAGCTGAATAATAGCATAATTTAAAAACATAACAATTCTACTAATTATTTAAAAACTGTTGAAATCGAACGTGGACAGATTTTTCTTTTAAAAATTTGTAAAATTCCCAGTCAAAATCCTGTGAAAGCCTTGAAACCACTGAAATATATAAACAATTTCTGGAAATCTTTTAAAATTTCCCAAAATATTTCAAATCCTTTTAAATTACATTAAATTACTGAAATCAATAAAAAAATTTCTTTGCAATCTTTTAAAATAATCTGAAATATTTAAAATCTTTTAAACTCCTTTAAAATTGCTTAAATCCATCGAATTAAATAGAATGGAGTAAATTTAGATAAATTCAAGAGAATTAATAAGAATTCAGAGTGAATTTCAAATATTTTAAAATTTGTAAAACCTTACAAAATACCTCCCATCTCATAAATAAATCCTTCAAAATCCACTGAAATATTGTAAAATCCTTTGACATTCTATGATAATATTTTCTGAAATCATGGAAAATATATTAAAATATATTAAGTTTTAAAATCCTTTTAAATCATTGAAATCCTCCGAAATCTAATCAAATAACGTGAAATCTTTTAAAATATTTAAAAACCTCATAAGTCCAGTATCATTCCAATCTTCAGAAATAGTAGAAAAATTATTATCCTAAAATATAAGCTTTAAAATCACTTCAAATTAATAAAATCAATAAAAAAATCCTTTAAATTATTTAAATCTTTTAAAAATTTCTCGGAATCTTTAAAAATACCCTGAAATATTTCAAAGAATTCAGGATAATTCAAAAATAGGTATAAACCTGAAATGAATAGTGAATTAAACCCATGAATTATTTTATTGATTGACATTACCTTCAGATGATAGATGAATGTTGACAAAACAAGGGACTTCTCAGGAGCCCAATTTTGCCCCGTTTTCGAACGATGGGTTTGTTTCATAATTTTATTAAACAAATATGGCAGCAACATCAGAGCCAAAAGATGACTTCGATCTTGAATCAATAAAAAAAATAATAATGAGCCAAGTTTTTTCTTGACCGTGTTAATTTTGTAATTATTTTAACCAATAATTTTACAAATCTTGAAATAAAAAATTCACTTATCAATTTACAGTTTAATAATTCTATAATAAAACTTCAGAGCTATTGAATGTTGACACTAAAAAATATAAATAGAAAAAAAGTGTTTTCTAAGCAAGAAATTAACAGAAACCAATAAAAAAATCCAACTATTTATGGTTGTAACTTAATTATTATTTTTGATTAAAAAGTCTAATATTCTATTTTTGGACGATAATTCGTCATTTTTTTTGAATAAATTGTACTATTTGTTGGAAACTTGACTTATTTTGCTAAAAATTCAACTGACTGTTGAAAATTCGTCTTTTTGGCTTGGTCTTTCTCGTATTAAAATGCATTTTACGTCAAATTTGATGAATTCCTTGAATTTTCTTGAATCTTTTAAATTTACATTAAATTCAATTTTTTTCTCCATTATTTTGAATTCGCTTACTTCTTAATATACTTTAAATTCTTTGAAATGTTTAAATTGATTCTATTAAATTTTTTTTTCTATTCTCTTAAATTTTTTTGTAGATATTTGAGTTGGCATTAAAGTCGTTTGTATTCCATGAATTGCCTTAAAATTTTTTAAATCACACTGAATTCCTTTTAATTTTTTGTATTAATTAGAATTCACTAAATTCTTCTAATCCTTTAAATTCTTTTGAATTTATGTGATTCTTTGAATTCCTTGAAATCCCTAAAAGTTTGTTCAACTATACTGAATTCCTTTCAATTTTTAAATTATTATTTGGAATTCTCAAAATTAAAAAAAAAAATTATTAAAATTTTTTTAATTCTTCTCTATTTCTTTGCACCATTGTGAGTTTAGGTTTAATTCTTTCAAATTTTTTAGAATTATTTCAACTATTTTGAACTTTTCGATTTTGTTGTACTTTTTAAATTCTGTTGAATTCTAATGCATTACTTTGAGTTCATATCCAATTATTTTATTTCACTCAGAGTTTCGTTAAATTATTTGTAATTATTTCATCAAATTCATCTGGAATTTGTCAAAAAATTTATATTCTTCAAAATTCAATTAAATTTGACTGAATTCTTTAATTTCTAACGAACTTTTTAAACTTGTTATATTCTTTGAATTCTTTTTCATTCCTCTGCAGTATCTTTACTTCATATTTAATATTTTTAAGTTCCTCTAAATTTCTCTAAATTCACTTTGAATTACCTTCAGTTCCTTTTATTTCTTATTATTTATTTAAATTGCTTAAACTTTTCTGAAGTTATATAAAAATTCACTATATTCCTATAATTCTTTAAGATCCATATACAATCTTTGGATTACGTAAAATTCCTTTCAGTCTTTTGAGTTTATCTTTAATTCTTTTGAATTCCTTTGAATTTTCTAAAATTAATTTATTAATTGTAATTTATCTTGAATTGTAGAAATTCTTTGAACTCCTTTGAAACTTTTAAATTTAGATTGAACTCCCGTAAATATATTTTATTATTTGAAATTTACTTTATTCTTGAAATTCGAATTCTTTTACATTTTCTTGAAGCCTTTTAAATTTGTCTTTAATTATTTTGCATTCTTTCAAGATTAAAAAAAATGGCTTCTAACTATTTTTTTGTTATGCTTCGAATTTTTTTAATTCTTTTCAAAATTTTGAATTCATATCCTTTTTTATTTCCCTTTTTAATCCTCTCGAATTCGTTGAAAATTTTTTGAATTAACCTTAAGTTCCCTCCAATTTTTTTTATTATTTTAGAATGCTATTTAATTCTTTGTATTTCTTTAATTTCGCCTTAAATCTGTTCAATTTTTTATATTATATGGAATTTACTTGAACTGTTTTGAATTATATTCAATTATTTATTTCCTTTAAATTCTTTCTCATTCCTTTGCAGTCTTCTGAGTTCATATTCAATCTTTTTTAATTCCCTTAAAGAATTGTTTGTACCAAATAATTATTTTTAGCACATTATTTGAAAATTATTTAGAAATCTTTTGAACTCTTTAGTTTTCGAATATAAATTTCAATTTGTATGTTTATTATTATTATTGTATGTTGAGAAAACATACTTTTTGGTTAAAAATTAAAATTTTGTGTTAAAAATAGTCTTTTTGAGATCAAAATGCAACTATTTTGCTAGAAAGTTCAACTATCTAGTAGAAAATAAAACTTTTTTGCTAAAAATCTATATTTTCTGGTTGAACTTTCAACTGTTTTGTAGAAAATTTAACCATTTGGTTTAAAATAAACTATTTTGTAGAAATTTCGTCTTTTTGGTTTGAAAATTTATCTCCTTCGCAAGAAATTGAGTATTTTTTTTTTTGAAAATAGAATTGTCTGGTTGAAAATTAATCTTCATTGGTTGAGGATTTAACTATTTTTATGAAAATTCGTCTTTTCGAATGGATTCAAGTGTTTTTAAATTTTAATAAAAATCTTTTTTTATTTGTTGATTACTATTACATTTTTTTGAGAATTAATATTTTTTAGTGGAAAATTCATTTTTTTAAATGTAAATGTAACTATTTCATTTAAAATTCTTTTTTTTGCGACTTAGAAATTTCTTTTTTTAATTCAACTAATTTGTTGAAATTTCATTTTTTTATTTTATTAAAAGATCAATTGTTTTGTAGAAAATTCATCTTTTTATCTTAAAAATGCGACATTTTGGTTGAATTTTTTTTTCTTTTCCTGAATAAAAAAAGTTTAATTTTCTGAAAAATAAACTCTTTTGATAAAAATTTGTCTCTGTAATTTGAAAATGTATCTCTTTTGGTAAAAATTGCATCTTTTTTGGTAAATAATGTAATTGTTTTATTTAAGGATTCTACTATTTTATGGAAAATTCACTTCGTTTTTCAATGTTACAGTGCTTAATTTTTTGTAAAGAATTCATCTTTTTTTATTGAAAATTCATCTGTTTTATGAAAAATCGTCTTTCTGGGTTGAAATTCAACTACTTTGGTAGAAAATTAATATTTTTCCATAAAAAATGCAACTGTTTCGTCCAAAATTAAAATTTTTGACTTGCAAATTCAACAATCGGGTAAAAAAAAAAACTTTATTTTCATAATTCGTATATTTGGGTTGAAACTTCATCTGTTTGGTTGACATTTTTTTACTTTTTTAGTAGAGAATTCATCGTTTTCGCATAAAAATGTTCTTATTTTGTTGAAAATTCAAGAAATAAGTTGATAAATAATACTTTTCGGTTAGAATTAAAATTATTTGAGAAAAAATTGAAGTTGTTATTGAAAATTGAAATTTTTGAGTTAAAAAATCGTGTTTGTGATTTAAAAATGCAACTATTTTGTTAGAAAGTACAACTATCAAGTTGGAAAATAACTTTTTTGTTAAAAATGTATATTTTCCAGTTGAAAATTCAACTGTTTTGCAGAAAGTTCGACCTTTTGCTTTAAAAATTCCAATTTGTTGGTAGAAAATTCAACTATTTGGATGAAAATGAAATATTTTGTAGAAAATTCGTTTTTTTGGTTTGAAAATTTATCTCCTTTGCTAGAAATTTAGTATTTTTGGATGAAAATAGAACTATCTAGTGGAAAATTAATCTCTCTTAGTTGAGGATTTAATTAATTTAATGAAAATTCGTTTTTTGGAATGAATTAAACTGTTTTTTTAGTTTCAAATTAAAATCCTTGGTTGAAATATCAACTATAACATTTTTTGTTGAGAATTCATATTTTTAGTTGAAAATTCATGCGACAATTTGTTTAAATTTTTTTTTCTTGAATAAAAAAACTTAGTGTTCTGAAGTCTCTTTAATTTGAAAATATATCTCTTTTGGGAAAAATTACATCTTTTTGATCAATAATGTAACTGATTAGTTTAAATTATTCTGTTTTGTTAAAGACTTCTACTATTTTATGGAAAATTCACTTTCTTCAATTGTTATACACTCTAATTTTCTATTGAGAATTCATCTTTTTTTTTTATTGAAAATTCAACTGTTTTGTGAAAAATCATCTTTTTGAGTTGAAATTCAAATATTTTGGTAAAAAATTAATATTTTTCCATACAGAAATGCAAACTTTTTTATCCAAAACTCAAAGTTTTGGCTTGAAATTTCATCAATTGGGTTGAAAATAAACTTTTTTTTATAATTCGAATTTTGCAGTTAAAAACTCAATTGCTTGATAAAAAAAATTCAAATATTTGGTAAAAAAGTAAATTTTCTGTTGAAAATTCAACTATTTGGGTAGAAAATTCATCTTTTTTTTTGCTAAAAATGCAACTGTTTAATAGAAAATTCAACAGTTTGATCGAAAATTAACTTTTTTGTTCATAATTCGTTAAAATTCCAACAAATTGGTGTCAAATTAAATTATTCTGATAGAACATTAATTTCTTTAGTTAAAAATTAACTTTTTTGTTGGAAATTAAACAGTTTTGTAGGAAATTTGAATTTTTGCTTGAAAATTCAACAGTTTCGGTAGAATTTTTTTTTCTTGAATATAAAATCTTTCTTGGATGAAAATACAACCCCCTTTTTATGAAAATTTAGTACATTTTATTTGATAATTCATTTCCATTAGTAGAATTTTAATATTTTCTGAGTAAAAAATGCAACGTTTTGGTTGAGACTTAATCTGTTTTGGTTGAGGATTTAACTATTTGGCTGAATTAAACCTTGCTTAATTTTCTATATAAAAGAAAGATATCTTTTTTTTTGGAAGTTCAACTACTTGCTTGAAAGTTGAAGTACTTTATTAAAAATTCATCATTTTATTTAGAATTTAATTTTTTGTATGAAAATGTAACTATTTTGTTAAAAAGTAATCTTTTGTTGTATTCAACTGTTTTGATTTAAAATTAAAATCTTTTTTGGTTGAACTATCAACCATTTCATTTTTCGTTGAAAATTCAATTAATTGGCCTACAGTTCAACCTTACGGTGAAAATTCATTTTTTTGCTTGGATATTTATCATTTTAATTGAAAATTCTTTTCTTTTTCTTTTTTGTAAAAGAAATTATTTTTAACTCTGAAAATTCTTTTTTTTTCTGGTTAACAATGAACTTTTTAACTGAAAATTTAACGTGTCCAGTTGAATATTTTATTATTTTTGTTTATAGTTAATTTCTTTGGTTGAAAATCATTTTTTAACTAAAAATTTAAACAATAAATTTTTAATCCATAATTAACTTTTTTGTTCCTAATTCTTATTTTTGGGTTGAAAATTAAGCAAATTTCGTATACAATTAAACTATGTGGTTGATATATAACTTTTTGTTGAAAATTTAACTGTTTGTAAAAAATTTATGTTTTTGGTTAAAAATCCAACAGAATGGTTGAAAATTCAATTATCTTTATAAAACATTCAATTTTTTCGTTGAAAATGTACTTTTTTCTTCAAACTTAAATAATTCTGTAGGAAATTCGAATCTTTATTTGAAAATTCAACAGTTTTGTTGGCATTTTTTTTCTTGACTGGAAAATCTCTCTTGGTTGAAAATCCAACCCCTTTTATGAAAATTAGTACATTTTATTTAAAAATTCATCTCTATTAGTAGAATTTCAATATTCTTTGCCTGGTTTTTTGTTTGTTTAAATTTATAATTTGAATTGAAAATAATTTCTATTTCTTTTTTGTAAAAATTGATGTTTTAAACTGAAAATTGATCTATTACAATTAAAAATTCGTTTTTTTGGTGTTGAAAACTAATTTTTTAACTGAAAATGTAACTAATCCAGTTGAATATTCCATTATTTAAGGTGAAAATTAATTTCCTTGGTCAAAAATAATTTTTAACTGCAACCTAATAATAATAAATTTTTGGTAAAAAATTTATTTTTATTTGTTAAAAATTCATGGTTTTTTGTTTGGAAATTTAACTATCTTCTAGAATTTTTTTTATTAAAAATGAATTCGAAAAGTGAAAATGTATTCCAAGGTCGGTTGAAAAATGGTCTGTTTTCTTGGAAAATATAAATTATTAGGTTGAAAATTGATTTATTTTTGAGAAAAATTCTACTTTTCTGGTAGAAAATTGATTCCTTTGTTGGGAATTTGAGCTATTGTGTTGAAAATTAGTTGTTTTTTTTTGGTTGATAGATAATTGTATAAACTGAAAATATAACAATTCCATTTTTGGTTGAAAATAGATCTTTTTATCACTTTTTATTCAAAAATAATGCAAACAAAAGAAAATTGAATACTTCACGATGATATTATGTTAAACTCCAAAAATAAAAAAAAGCATATATTTAAAAAATAAACTAATTATGATAAGAAATAGAGTTTCTTAAACTATAAATTATTTTTTTTTCAAATATTTATTGAAATTTTAGAGACAACTGTCCCAATACACTAACCTTTATCAGAAAGACATTTGCTGTTGACTTTTAAAATCTCTTTGACAACTTTGTCACTCGTTTTTGTTTTGGCCAAGGTGATAATTTTTGGTGCAATTGCTGGCCATTTTTCGGAAAACATATTCGGAGATTTGTTGAAAAAAGCGGAAAAATCTTCTCCAATCTGCAATCATACGAATTCTTTTGTAAATAGAATATTCAATTTAGGTAAAATTTAGAAAAATTATTTTAAGTTTAAATTTGTAATTTATTAAAAATTTTGTTGAATATAGAATCAAAGTGGATAAAGATAAATTACCAGCAAATATCCAGCTGGATTCCTCAAGTTCGGAAAAGTCTCAATTATAGTTTTTATCTCGAATTTCGCGAAAAATTCTCTTTTTTCCTGTGTAGCCGTCCTCCATTTTCTTCTATAAGCTTCATCGATTATCGGAACAACTTTCTTCAATTCTTCAAAATCAGAGGTAAAATGTTGTTCTGAAATTATATAGTATATTTAATAATTTACAATTACAATCTCACCTGAAGTAGTATAAAACATCAAGTTTATTTATTATTTTAAATTACGAGATGTGTTCAAAAAGTAAGTTTCCCTGCTCCGGGAAAAAAGCAAAACCACAATTTTTAGGTTAAAGTAACATATGTATTTATTGTTTGACTTATAAACTATTTTTATTTTTTAAATTTATCTGCTATATCATCAGAGATTGTACCTTACCGACAGTAGATCAACCCTCCAAACCATGAAGGCAGAAAATCCACACAATCTAGATCAAGTTAAGGGCATGTGACACAGCTAAATACCTATATTACCGACCACAGTTTTTCAGTTCACTAAATGTTCTTTTGAACTTAAGAACTTTTTTTGTAAATAAAATATCGAGCTGAAACTTTGGGAAATGTATAAGAGTGCAATAAAGTACGTTTAGGTACTGCATTTTGGTAGAAACTTCACTGAAAATTATTTCATCTTTTTTCTGAACCTCAACATTTTTTGAACGTTCGAACTTTTTTTATACATAAAATATCGGTCTCAAACTTTGAGAAATGCAAGAGCCGAAACAAAACTACGTTTAAGTACAAAGCTTAATAATAAAAGATGTAAAAAAATATATTTCAACAATCAATTCCAACGGCATCAGCCGGTAACGTGGTACACGAAAATGAGAACTCTCTAGAGTCTCGTCTAGTGGCCGCCAGGTTTCTTTTATTATTAAGCTTTGTACTTAAACGTAGTTTTCTTTCGGCTCTTGCATTTCTCAAAGTTTGAGACCGATATTTTATGTATAAAAAAAGTTCGAACG
>NC_046662.1:16085018-16086220 GCF_010883055.1 Belonocnema kinseyi | reverse complement strand
ATAGTGTTGGACCGCATCTCGTTTCAGATCTGGGATCACTGGCTCGGAAACCATGGAGCTATCTGTGAAAAACGTGTCTACTTGTGAGTTGCGTGCAGGCCAAAAACCGCCATTACAGATGACGCAGTCGCAGCAGTCGAAAAAATCGTTTTGGCGGATAGGCGCTTTACAATTGACAGAATTTTGGACTCAATGCCTCTTGAAATCGATATTTGTCGAACTTCAATCCACACAATCATAACAGATCATCTTGGTTACCGTCAGGCTGGGTCGACTCCCATGGCCGCGTTTGACGACTTATAGCGACACTAGCACAATCTACAAGGAGGTAGCAAACTAAAGCGTATCCATGCGTTCGTGCACGTAAATCGATCAAGTTAAGAATCTTCAATAACAGAAAATGCTTAACGTGTTAATAAGACTAGATGGAAAATAATATTTTCAAATTAAAATTATTTCTTGAAAAAAAGATCCTACTCCATCTTCACTCAATTGGGAATCGAACCACAAAACTTCTGATTTCCGGTCATGTGCTTTTCCAATTAAGCTATTAAGAGGGATCAGAATAAGAACTCTTGATTCAAGAAAATAATATATTTCAACAATCAATTGCAACGGCATCAGCCGGTAACGTTGTACACGAAAATACGAACTCTCTAGAGCCTTGTCTAGTGGCCGCCAGGTTTCGTATTTTCGTGTACAACGTTATCGGCTGATGCCGTTGGAATTGATTGTTGAAATATATTTTTTTACATCTTTTATTATTAATCTTTGTACTTAAACGTAGTTTTCTTTCGACTCTTGCATTTCTCAAAGTTTGAGACCGATATTTTATGTATAAAAAAAGTTCGAACGTTCAAAAAATGTTGAGGTTCAGCAAAAAAGATGAAATAATTTTCAGTGAAGTTCCTACCAAAATGCAGTACCTAAACGTACTTTATTGTACGCTAATACATTTCTCAAAGTTTCAGCTCGATATTTTATTTACAAAAAAGTTCTTAGATTCAAAAAAACATTCAGTGAATTGAAAAAGTGTGGTCGGTAATATAAGTATATAGCTGTGTCACATGCCCTTAAGCATTTTCTGTTATTCAAGATTCTTAAGGGCATGTGACACAGCTAAATACCTATATTACCGACGACAGTTTCTCAGTTCACTGAATGTTTTTTTGAACCTTAGAACTTTTTTTGTAAATAAAATA
>NC_046662.1:16083585-16084918 GCF_010883055.1 Belonocnema kinseyi | reverse complement strand
AAGTTTATTTTTTATTTAAGTCATAATTTTTTTGGAAATTAGTAGAAAAGTGAATTTGAAGATACAGTTAAGTTTTATTTAAATTTAAATAAACTAAAAAAGGTGTCTGGTTAAATCAACCAGAATTGAGGTTGAATATGTCCTTACTATTTTTTTCTGGTTGAAGAAATAAAAATTCTGAAAAAAAAATTCCTTATAAAAACTTATAAAAAAATTTTTTCCTAAATTTCCTTATAGACCTAAACAAATGTCTTCTGAAATGTTGTATTTTTAAAATATTAGTGAATTAAGTGGTATATGAGTTTTTTAACAGCTGTAAAGTGTAAGAAGCATTTTCGAAAGTCAAAGGAAATTACGGCTTGCTTCTACAGTTTAGCTAAGGCCATGTTATAAATATGAACCATTTTTTCAAATTGAAATTTTTTTTATTATCATTTAATACTAAAACTTGACATAAAAATTGCCATAATTTTCGTCTTTTTTTTTAATATATGAGCTAATTACATTTTTTAAACCGCAACCATGAAAAATAATATAAACCAATGCTATAAATTCACAGAACTATTATGTACTTCAGTAGTCTATATTTTTTAAAAGAATTTGACGCTGTTTTTATTTTATTTTATTTTTAACAAATATATCAGTTTGCTTAGTTTTTTATTTAGTTTCCTTTAATTATTTCCTTTATTTCTTTATTTTGTATTCATTGAGAAAAATAAATTGAAACTTTAAAATGTTCTCCATCGGTCATGTATAGAAAACTATACTTTCCAGCTGGTCGATTAAGCTTTTGTTTGCATTTACTTGTTTAACTGTTAGCATATTTAATTCCATTAAAAATTTATGATTCTGCGAAAATAATTATTTAAAATTCTTTCCTTTAATAAAAAACTTGCTTTTTTAAATTTGTTCGTAAATAAATTTATTTTCTCATAATTTAAATATTTGATTAACTTTCAGTTTCTTTTATAAAATTTTAAAGGCTTATGCATTATAAATTAATTACCTTATTAACAAAAAAGGTTTTTTTAAGAAAAATAACAACGATCATGCAGAAAACCCGACTTTTTTATTTCAAAAAGATATTAACAATGTTTATTTCTTGCATAATTAAAAAGAAATTAGGAAGGAATTTTATATTTGAATAAAATTATGAATCGAACCAAAAAATACATATCTGACACTTTTTTGCAAGACTTATTTTTTCAAAAATTGTATACTCCTTATCAAAGATTTTGATTGAAAACCGAAGTTTAATTCCGCTCTATTGTATTATTCACAACTTTCTTCTAACTGCAATTCATAACACAGTAGACAATTAGACATAATGTAA
>NC_046662.1:16071811-16083485 GCF_010883055.1 Belonocnema kinseyi | reverse complement strand
CTTCGAGTTTTCAAATTCAGAAGAGGAGAAATGGGTTGCGCGCGCAACTCAGTCATTTACAGCGTCTCCTACTATATTCACACGGACATAGACCTGTCATAGAATTGGACCGCATCTCGTTTCAGATCTGGGATCACTGATCCGAGCCAGTACTGATGAAAAAAAATATTTCGGCAGCTAAGACCGGTTCCGCTCTTATCGGTATATCCTAAACTAAAACTATGTTCGGTCCCAGCACGCTAGATGGCGCTGGGGCGAAACGGCAGACTAGGGAAACTTACTTTTTGAACACCCCTTGTAAAATTAGAGACATAAAATTCTTCCTGAGGAATTTTATCAGTATTATAAATAAACTAAAAATAACAATATCGAATAAGAATCTTACGGCCATCGATTAATTTCCTTTTTCTAGATGCTGCTGCAGGTCTTGTTTCACCGATAGCAATAGCCTTTTCACGCAATTTACTATAATAGGCCTGAAAAGCCCCATTGGCGTTAGCTTTCGTTGTGCTACGACTGTAAAATCGTTCTTTCATATATCCCGGAAAAATGCTGGCCGCAATGCCAGCGAGTGTTTCGAATCTTGAAGGCGATATGCTATACAAAAAGATTTTTGGAACATAAATAATTAAATTTCGAAATTAAAGGCAGAGTTGAAAATTAAAAGAGGGTGAGCGTTTTAATCGATTAAAAAAATTCCCGTCTTTTACCGGTTCGTAAACATTTTTTCCAGTCAATAAAATTTAAAAAATCGAACATTTTTTCATTTAAAGTAATAAAAAATAAACAAAAAATTAAAGCATTCAAAGTGGAACTCTTGAATTTTTAAGTTTTAAAATTGAAGTTTAAAAGTTTTTCAATTCAAAATTTTTTGGTTCAAATTCTTAATAATTTACACGTATAAACTGCAAGGTACTAACACTTTTCAACCTAATAATTTCAAGTTTAATGAATTTAAACGGCAAAATTCAGAATTTTGAACAATCATAAATTATAGTGTTCAAAAAATTGGATTATGTTCCAAAAATATAAATCCACGTTAATATTTTCAATTGGGAATGGTCAAACTGCGATGCGCCACCTGGTGAGACAAAATCCGAACTAGAAAGAATAGGTACGATTTCTAGAGTTCTTTAATTCCCGAGAATTTACGTTCATGTTATTTAACCGAGAGTATGACAAAATTTAGGAGAATTTAAAAAAAATTATGATTTTTAACAATATTTTTATTGTTTTATTCAAGTACCAAAATTTTAATCTTATGATATTTTACAAAAGAATATTTTATAAGCGGAATAAAACGGTGTTTCATATACAAATTTAAAATTTTCAAATGTATTAATTTATTTCAAACAAAAAAAAAATTTTTTCTACTTTAAAAGATACCTTTTTAACAAAATACTGGAATTTTCAAAAAAGTAATTGAATTTTTGAACATAATAGTTCAATATTCAACCTAAAAAGACAAATTGCCAACGAAAAAGTGTCATAGTTTATATTTTAATCAAAAAAGAATGAAAATTATAAAACAAAAGAAAATAATTTTAAAACCAAAAAGACCTTCGAATCAGAAGACAAATTTTCTTTGCAAAAATTCAATCTTCAAACAAAAAATATGACTGTTTAACAAAAATTTAATTTTCCACGAAACTGATGCATTTTCATTTAAGAAAGATTAAATTTCTAAAACAGATGAATTTAGAAAGAAAATTTCAAAATAGTTAAATTTTCATTCAAAGAAGACTCCAGTTCACTTTCCAACATCAAAATAAGAATTGTTAACAATAAGTAAATTTTTACTGTCCAAGAAAAATGAAAATTTTGCTAAAACAGGTGAATTTTGAAATCAAAATAACAAATTTTCAACAACAAAAATTAAATTTTCATCCAAAAAGATTTCACTTGACTTTTCAACATAAAAATACGAATTTTAAACAAAAAGTATATTTTCAAGGAAATAGTTTAATTTTCCATAAAACAGTTGCATTTTTATTAAAAAAAGATTACATTTCTTCTAAAACAGATGAATTTAGAAAACAAAATTTTTAAACTAGTTAAATTGTCTTTTAAAGAAGATTTCCGTTCACTTTCCAATAAACAAAATAAGAATTTTCAACAATAAGTAAACTTGTTGCTAAACAGTCGAATTTTTAACCAAAAAGAAAGACTTTTTAACAACATTGTTGAATTTTTAACCAAACAGTTGGATTTTTGTCCTAGAAAAAAGAAAATTCAACTAAAACAAGTGAATTTTTAAATTAAAATAACAAATTTTCATCCAAAAAGATTTCACTTGACTTTTCGTCGCAAAAATACGAATTTTAAACAAAAAGTATATTTTCAAGGAAATAGTTGAATTTTCTATAAAACAGTTGCATTTTTATTTAAGAAAGATTAAATTTCTTCTAAAACAGATGAATTTAAAAAGAAAATTTCAAACTAGTTAAGTTTTCCTTCAAAGAAAATTCCAGTTCACTTTCCAACACCAAAATAAGAATTGTTAACAATAAGTAAATTTTTACTGCTAAAAAATAGAATTTTTCACAAAAAAATATGACTTTGAAAATATTGTTGAAGTTCGACCTAAGAAGCTGAATTTTTGACCAAGAAAAATGAAAATTTTGCTAAAACAGGTGAATTTTGAAATCAAAATAACAAATTTTCAACAACAAAAATTAAATTTTCATCCAAAAAGATTTCACTTGATTTTACAACATAAAAATACGAATTTTAAACAAAAAGTAAATTTTCAAGGAAATAGTTGAATTTTTGCTAAAACAGTTCCATTTTTATCCAAGAAAGATGAAATATTTCTACTAAAAAATGATAAACTTTTAAATCCGAAAAAAAAACTTTCAGGAAAAAAGTTTTCAAAAAAGATTTCAATTGACTTATCAGCAAAAAAAAATAACTTAAACAAAACGTTAGTGTTCTACGAAAAGAGTTGAATTTTATACCCAAAAAGACAATTTTTGAATTAAAAAAGTTGAATTTGCAACCAAAAAGGATGCTTTTTAAAAAGAAAATTGTTACTTTTCAATCAAATAATAAAGTGGATAACTAAAAAGATTAACTACAAGAGAAATTTTTTGCGAATGTTTTTTCAAATACATGACACATGTTAAAAAAAAAACTAACTTTTACATTTACATAAACAGTAAACTTACGTGTATGATGAGGTACGATTTATTTCATGAAAGACGATAAGTCTGGCTACCGCGTGAATATTGAAATAAGTCTTTTTCTTCTTTTCTAACAGCAGCTTGTAATGTTTCGGATCTTGCTCGTAATCGAAACATTTCATCAGAAATTTCCCTTCCCCAGATTGCATTAAAATGTTGTACACATAATTACCCGATCGGGAGTCAGCTGAAAATTTAATAACCCAAAAATAATACATTGCGAACTTTAGTGAAGAATATTTAAAAAAAATTTTTTAATAAAATAAATAACATAAAGATTCTTGGAATTATTTGAAATGGAAAACAAATTTTATATAAGAGACCTGGATACAATTAAATTCTTTAATAAATCAAAATTTTCCACGTTAAATTCAATATTAAAAATTTTTAAATCAACATCGGCTATTTTGAAATATTTATTTTCCAATTTAAATTTTCAATGTTTGATATTTAATGAATACCTTCAGTTTCTTTTGCTTCAACATTATTTTCGGATCCTTGATTAATCGGTGGTTGGCTTTCAATATCAGGTAGAACGGCTTGTCCTCCTTGATTATTTTGTTTACAACTAGTGTCTGATCCATAAAAATTAGACTGGTTAACAGATGCAAAAGATGAGGAAGAAATTTTTTGGTTGGATTGATTCGGTGCCGAAGCATCAAATTGAAGTGATGAAGCAAAACTTTGCCCATTCATAGACACTTCAAACTGATGATTAGTATCAGATGCTAAATTGACGAAAAAATTAAATAGTTTTATAATAAATTTACCGATTTAAGAAAAAAATTAATATATTGCAAATTATAATTATTTACTTTGTATTAAGTTTAAAAACTTAATTTAACTTTGCGTATTTCATAATTTATTCACTAATTCCATGAATGATTTACGAAGACTAAAAAAGTTGAATAAAACCATTCAATTACATTTTTTTTGGGTGATTTACTACTTTGACAAATTCACTATTACTGAAGAATTTAAATTTTTTAAATTCCTAAAATTTCAAGTAAAAATACTGCATTTTCTACGCACACCAAAAAAAAAAAGAATTTTAGACAAAATACATAAATTTTCAACGAAAAAAGATCTATTTTCAACCAAAAATGGAGAAAATCGATCTTAATTTAAAACAATTATGTTCCAACCAAGAAAATCTGATTTTCAACAAAATAGCTAAAATCTCACCAAAGAAATCAATTTTCTACTAAAAAAGTCGATTTTTTCTTCAAAATAAATCAGTTTTAAACCTAATAATTTATATTTTCAAATAAAACAGGCAAATTTTCAACCAACAATAGATACATTTCAACTTTTTAAATTCATTTTTTATAAAAAAAAATCTACAAGATAGCTCAATTTTTAAACAAAATACATGAATTTTAAACCGAAAAGATCAATTTTTCACACAAAAAAGACAAAATTTCAATAAAAGACGCGAATTTTCAACCAATAAAGATCCATTTCCAACCAAAAATTTATTATTCAAATTTTCAATTTAAAAAGGATTTTCAACTAAATAAATAAACTTTCGACTAAAATAATAAAATATTCAACTGGACTCGTTAAATTTTCAGATAAAAAATTAATTCTCAAACAGAAAAAAACGAATTTTCAGTGTAAAAAATAATTTTTGTTCAGAAAAAAAAAGAAATTTCAATTAAAATGATTAATATCCAAGCAAAAAAATGAATTTTCACTATAGTTGAACTGTAGACCAATTAGTTGAAATTTCATCGAAAAATGAAATAGTTGATAGTTCAATCAAAAAAGATTTTAATTTCAAATAAAAAAAAGTTGAATTCAACAAAAAGATGACTTTTTCAACAAAATAGTTACATTTTCAACCAAAAAAAAAATTATTTTTCAAATAAATGATGAATTTTTAATAAAGCAGTTCAAATTTTAACCAAGCAATTGAATGTTCAACAAAAAAATATCAACAAAAAATGTTTGGTGGCTATTTCATTCTAAAGAAATTTTTATATTAAAATTAAACCAGGTTTAATACGAAAAAGTTCATTTGCGACAAAAAAAAAATTGAATTTTCCTTCAGGATAATTGAATTTTAAACCAATCTGTTGGATATTTAACCAAAAAACATACATTTTCTAGAAGAATTTTCTACAAACAGTTAAATTTTCACCAAAAAAGTTAAATATCAACCACATAGTTCAATTTGATAAAAAACTGTTTAATTTTCAACCCAAAAATGAGAATTTTGAACAAAAAAGTTCATTTTCGATCAAAAATTTATTGTTTAAATTTTCAGTTTAAAAAGTATTATCAACTAAAGAAATTAACTTTAAACTAAAATAATAAGATATTCAACTGCAAAATTGTTTAATTTTCAAGGAAAAAGTTAATTTTCGACAAAAAAAATCGAATTTTCTATCAAGATGATTAAATTTTCAACCAAGCAGTCTGATTTTTAGCCAAAAAACATAATTTTTCTATCAAAATAGTTGAACTTTAAAACAAGAAGAATTTTTCACTCAAGAGAGCAAAAAATTGTCAACCGAACTTTTATGCCCACAAGATGAATTTTCTATAAAAAAAAAAACAGTTAAATTTTCAAACAAAAAAGGTATATTTCAACAACATAGCTGATTTTTTATTACAAGAACTGTTTAATTTTCAACACGAAAATAAGAATTAAGAACGAAAAAGTTAATTTTTTTAACAGTTGAATTTTTTATTAAAAAGTTGCATTTTTGCACAACAAAATGCTGAATTTTCGACCAAAATAGTTTAATAATTTTTCAACCAGTTTTTTTCACTTTAAAAATACGAATGGTCAACAAAAAAGTTTATTTTCAACCCAATCGTTGAATTTACAACCAACAAATTTGAATTTTGGAAGGAACAGTTGCATTTTTGTATGAAAAACAGATAAATTTTCAAATTGAAAAGACTAATTTTCAACAAGAATTTGTTTTTCAGAAAACAAAGCATTTTTATTCCAGAAAAAGAAACAAATTCAACTAAATTGTCGCAATTTCAAGGTAAAAATATAAATTTTCTACAAAACAATTGAATTTTCAATCCAAAAATATGAACTTTCAACAAATTAGTTAAACTTTTAATAAAAAGATATGAATCGTCAACCAAAAAAAAAAAATTTTCAACAAAATTGTTACATTTTCATTCAAAAAGATGAATTTTCAACTAAAAAATATGAATTCTCGACAAAAAATGTGATAGATGATATTTCAACCAAAGACTTTAATTTCAAACTAAAAAACATTTGCATTTATTCAGAAAAACTATTTTTCATTAAATTAGCTAAATCCTCAACTAAGAAAGATTCATTTTAAACTAGACAATTCTATTTTTAACCAAAAAATACTAAATTTCTAGCAAAGGAGATAAATTTTCAAATTTTCCACAAAATAGTTCTATTGTCAACCAAATAGTTAAATTTTTTTTATGAAAAAATATGAATTCTCTACCAAATTAGATGAATTTCAACCCAAAAAGACGATTTTTCAATAAACAGATGAATTTTCAATTTAAAAAAAAATGAATTCTTTGCAAAAAATTAGGCACACTGACAGTTGAAAAAAAGTGAATTTTCCATTAAATAGTGTAATTCTTTAAACAAAACAGATTAATTTAAACCAAACAGTTACATTTTTTACCAAAAAGATGCAATTTTTACCAAAAGAGATACATTTTCAAATTACAGAGACAAATTTTTATCAAAATAGTTTATTTTTCAGAAAATTAAGCTTTTTTTCAAGAAAAGAAAAAAAAAGTCAACCAAATTGTCGCATTTTCAGGATAAAAATATGAATTTTCTACAAAACAATTGATCTTTTAATAAAAAAATATGAAATTTCAACAAATTAGTTAGATTTTTTATAGAAAGACATAAAAAAGAAGAAAAAACGAATTTTAAACTAAATAGTTACATTTTTATTGAAAAAAATCAATTTTACACTAAAAAATATACTCATCAAAAAATGTAATAATTGATATTTTAACCAAAAAATACAAACAAAAAAAAAAGATTTTAATTAAAAATTAAAAAGACTTGAATCCATTTAAAAAGACGGATTTTCATGCAAATAGTTAAATCCTCAGCCAAGGAAGATTATTTTTTAACCAGACAGTTCTATTTTCAATACAAAAATACTACATTTCTAGCAAAGAAGATAAATTTTCAAACCAAAAAAACGAAATTTCTACAAAATAGTTCATTTTCAACCGAATAGTTGAATTTTCTACAACAAAGATTGGAATTTTCAAACCAAAAGGTCGAACTTTTTACAAAACAGTTAAATTGTCAACCAGAAAATATAGATTTTTAGCAAAAAAGTTATTTTCCAACTAGAAAGTTGAACTTTCTATCAAAATAGTTTCATTTTGAACCGAAAAATACGAGTTTTTAGCGCGAAAATTTCAATTTTCAATAAAAAAAAGTTAATTTTTAACCAAAAAGTATGACTTCTCAACATAACTGTTGAATTTTCAACAAAATAATAACATTATTATGGGAAAAAGATAAATTCTCCATTTAAAACGAAAAATAATACAATTTTTAACCAAAAAGGACGAATTGTCGTCCAAAAAATACAATAGTGGTCTTTTTAATCAAAAATAATAAGTAAGTTACAACCATAAATAGTTGGATTTTTTTATTAGTTTCTTTCAATTTTTCTTTCTTTCGAAGAAGTTTTTTCCAACTAGATAGTTGAACTTTCTAACAAAATAGTTGCATTTTCAACCCAATAAGACGATTTTTTAACACAAAAATAATCATTTTCAATAGAAAAAGTAAATTTTTTCCAAATAATTTAATTTTTAACCAAAAAGTATGACTTCTTAACATAATTGTTAAATTTCCAACAAAATAATAACATTTTTATGTAAAAAAAATCAATTCTGCATTTAAAAAGGAAAGTAATACAATTTTATTTTATATCGAAATCTACTATTATATTATAATATGTAAGTTTATTATAATATACTACCACTTACGCTCGAGTATTTCTATCTTCGATTCACAAACATCCATGGGAAATGTTTCTGGTTTGATTTCTTGCAGAATTTCTGGCATTATGAAATCAAGAGTATTGTTTTCTAATTTTATCTCTTCAATTTCGAGTTTTATCACACATTCCGATGAATTCGTCTCCTTTCTTTGGTCCATCTTCTTAAGAGTGCATAGATCCAATTGAGATTCTTGAGCCTGACTCGAATTTATCTGCAATTTTTTTATGAAATAAAACTCGAAAAACTGAAGCATTTCTACATTTTTTTCTAATTTTATCAGATATTCTGATGAATTCGTCTCCTCTCTTTGGTCCATCCTCTCAAGAGTGCATATATTTATTTCATATGTTTGAATCTAATTTAAATTTATACGCAAATTAAAAAAAAAAATATTTTTTAAACTGAAACATTTATCATAGTTTTATAATAAAGTCTTCCCTGCTATAAGTACACAGATGGAGATCCTATCTTTAGGAATAATTTTAAATCTTTTAGATAGAAAGAGATAGAGAAAATGTATTCCATTCTATCACTTTGTCAATATAAATTCACGTCCATCTTTTTCAATTTCCTCCTCTTTGTGTCATCATAACCTACGTCTATCAAAGCCTATCTTTCTCTATCTCATCCTATCCTTAATCTATCCACGTCAATTTTTTACGATCTCTCGGTTAATCTAAATTTCCTTCTATCTTTTTCAATTTCCTCTTCTCTATCTCATCTTATCCTACATCTATTCATGTCAATATTTTTTATATCTTTTTGTCAATCTGGATTCAAGTCTATCTTCTTCTATCCGTCCGTCATTTTAAATTCCCGTCTATTCTTGTCAATCTCCTCTTCTCTATCTCATCGTATACTACATCTGTGAACGTCTAACTTTTCTTATCTTTTTGCCAACATAAATTTACGTCTGTCTTTGTCAATCCTTTCTTCTCTATCCCATTCTATATTTTATCTACCCACGTCAATGTTTTCCTATTTCTTTTTTAATCTAAATTTCCTTCTACCCTTTTCAATCCTCTTTTATCTAAGCACGTCAAAGTTTTTCTTTACCTCTTTCTTAATGTAAATTAACGTCTATCTTTTTTAATACCTTCTTCTCTACCTCTTCCTAGCCTTTATTTTTCCACGTCAATACTTTTCAATCTGTCGGTTAATCTAAATTCCCGTTTATCTGTTTCTATCTATTTGTCAACCTAAATTTACATGTTTATTTTTCAATACTTTCTTCTCTATCCCATTCTATATTTTATCTACCCACGTCAATGTTTTCCTATTTATTTTTTAATCTAAATTTCCTTCTGCTCTTTTCAATCCTCTTTTATCTAAGCACGTCAAAGTTTTTCTTTACATCTTTCTTGATGTAAATTAACGTCTATCATTTTTAATACCTTCTTCTCTACCTCTTCCTAGCCTTTATTTTTCCACGTCAATACTTTTCAATCTGTCGGTTAATCTAAATTCCCGTTTATCTGTTTCTATCTATTTGTCAACCTAAATTTACATGTTTATTTTTCAATCCTCTCTTCTCTATCCCATCCTATCTTTTATATAACTACGTCGATGTTTTTCTACCTCTATTTTAATCTGAATTCACTTCTATCTTTTTCTATCTCTCTAAATTACCGTTTATATTTTTCTCTCTCTTTGTCAATATAAATTCATCTTTATATTTTGGAACGCCCTCTTCGCTATCACATCCTATTCTACGTCTATCAACGCCTAACTTTTTATATCTATCTGCTAATATAAATTTCCTTCCATGTTTTTCAATCTTCTCTTTTCTATCTCATCGTATCCCACATCCATCAACGTCTATCTTTGCCAATTCTCCAGGGTGGCCGTTTTAATCGACGAAATAAATTTATTAATGTTGTATTCAAATGGTCAATAATTTACGCATATAAGATTAAAGTTATTAACATTTTTCAATATAAAAAAAATATGAATCCACGTTATCATTTTCAATGCTCTAAATTAAAAAACCAATCAATGAACTTTAAAATTATATAATTTTAAGGAATTTTAAGCTAGAAACATTAAATATTGAAAAATTGAAAAAAATTTAACTGAACACTTCTAAATTAGAAATTCAATTATTTTCTTTTTAAATAGTTTAAACATCCTTGAAAAGCATCAAATTTTTATTTAAAAATCTTGAAAAATCTAGAAATTGTTTTAAATTTAAAATTATTTTGGAAATTTTTTCAGAACTTCTAAATATCTGTCAAAATGAATTGAATTTTTTCTACAATTTCCAGAAAATCCTGGAAATTTTAGAACATTTCTTTACAATTTGGATGTAAAAATAACTATTGAACATTTATTATTTGAGGGCGGAATTTGAGTAATTTTAAGAGATATTTAGGAAAATTAAACATTATTTTTCATTTTGAAAGATTATTTTAAGAGAAAATTTAAAAAGTTTTTCAAAGATTTAAACAAAATTTTGAAAAAAGATTCTAGAAGATTTTAAGAAAACTTTCTAAAATTTGCATGATAATTGTTATCTTTTTAAAACTCCTAAACATCTCTTAAAATTACTCAAATTTTTTTCTACAAATGTTAATTTGTAAATTATACATCAAAATTAAAAATTTTAACTTCAAAATGAAGCATTTTTCGAATACAACAATTAAAACTGTAACGTTCAAAGTTTAAAGGCTCTTCGAAATTGTAACGATTCCAGGCTTTCTATGTTAAACAATTCAGTTAAAGATTCTTTACTTTTAAATAATTAGATTCAATTTACTTGTCTTAAATAAAAAATCAAATATTGCTAAATATTCAATAATTAATCTTTTTTTTTTAATTGAAAATTTCAAATTGAATGGGTTAAAAATGGAATATTTTAGACTGAAACAATATTTTAAATGTAATGAAATCCTTTAATTAAGAATATATTATTATCAAATTATTTTTAAGTTGAAAATAGTTTATAAACTTTCAGTCTCACGTTTACATTTGTTTAATGACTAAGCCTTTCAAATTGAAACAGTTTAAGTTTTAACGTTAAAATCTGAAAATTCTTAAATTTGGATTGATTTAAAATCGTTTTGTCAAATCGTTTTTGTTCACTTTTTATTACTTAAAGTACAGATCAATTTTAAAAAATGATCTATTTATTAAATAAAAATGTTTTTTATCCAAAATTTTCAACACCAAACGCTTTTATTTTTTATGTGTTCAAGTCTTTAAGAAAGCATTTTAAAAATCTCTAAATTAAAAATGTAAGCTTAGAAATAAAAATTTTTTTAATAATAAAAATTTGAATTACGAATTGTAAGCTAAATAATAGCATGATTAAAAAACATAAAAATTCAACTAATTATTTAAAAATTGTTGAAATCGAACGTAGGCAGATTTTTCTTCTACAGCGGGAAATGAAATAGTTTTAAGGGCATGTGACACAGCTAAATACCTATATTACCGACCACAGTTTTTCAGTTCACTGAATATTTTTTTGAACCTGAGAACTTTTTTTGTAAATAAAA
>NC_046662.1:16069735-16071711 GCF_010883055.1 Belonocnema kinseyi | reverse complement strand
ATTTACAAAAAAAGTTCTTAGGTTCAAAAAAACATTCAGTGAACTGAAAAACTGTGGTCGGTAATATAGGTATTTAGCTGTGTCACATGCCCTTAATAAAATGATGTATTAAAGTTATTATCAACAAATTTGAAAACAGTTAAAATTCATTTTAATTGTGTATAAAGATCGCAATCTTTTTTGTTCAGTTTAAAAAAAATCGACAACTGTTTCACTAAAAGAAAAATTAAAAATTTAGAGTGATATATAGCGTAAAAATGTAATCGAAAATATACAATTAAACATTTTTAACACAAATGATTAGTAACATGAATTTTCAATTGATATTAATAAAATAATTAATGGAAATTGTTATCCAAAAATTAGAAATAATGTTTAATCCGTTAAAATTGTTTTTAAAGATCGCAATATTTTTTGTTCACTTTGAGAATAATTAATAAACAAGTGTTGCACCGTAAAAAAGTTAGAATTTAAACGAGAGATAATAAATAAAATAAACAAAAAAATGTATTAAAGTTGTCATGAAAAAATTAAAGAACAATTTAAATGAATTAAAATCGTGTTTAGAGGTACGGTTCGCAAATACAGTTTTTTATTCCACAACTTTATCAATATTTACTTATTCTATAAATCGGCTGCGGTCAAATCTCATGCCACCCTCCCCTCTGAATAGAATCAATGCCGGTCAATGCGATTTAATTATTTTTCGGACAAAAATACAATTATTACGCATTTAAATTCATTGAAATGTCCATATTTCGTATTGCCAATTAAGCGAAAAATTAACTAATTACAATACTTTTTGCGTAAAACGAATTTCCTGGATTCTAACCTGAGCATTCGAAAAAATCGTTATACACCAAAAATATTAAACATCAAATATTTTTTTATTGCAAATACAAATTTTATTCAAAACAGGAATAGGCCCTTCTAATCTCAAAAACATGTAATTTTTTACACGGAGAGAAATTTCAAGAGGTTAATTCATGGAAGAGCGTGATTTTAGAGCTACCATTTTTACGTGCTTTAAAGTCTCGGATACTCCGAGTCTGTGATCTAAAAGCATAGAATTTGAGACCTGAGAGAAAAAGGGCGTGGCCTAATGCCTGAAACTTTATGCTTTAAAAGCAAGGGTTCCGAGATCTTAGTTCTCGCGCCAAAGCGTATAATAAAATCAAGGAATAACGCCGTGAATTAATTTCCGGAAATTTATCTCCGTGTAGTATTTATGGAGTAAACTGAGGCAATTCAATTTTGAGGTTGGGGGTCTGATTCCAACGCTCTTAATATGTATATAAATTGTTTTTACCAGTTTCTTTTAGGTTTTAAATGTATGTTTATTTATTAAAAAATAAAAATGCTTTTTCACTTACTTGTGATACGTGACTTTCACACCTTCCGTTTTATACCTCTTTCCCGCATATTCTCTGCAAAAAGGAACTAAACAAATCACCATTTTTACGATTATCGAATCATCACAGTTTAAAAAAGGCTTAAGTTCCGACATTCGCGAAAATAAACACAAAATAATAAAGGAACAATACCTTCCACTGTTCCAAACGCAGGTAAACTGTGTAAACTGTTTACTGTTTGGATTCCAAGATGGTGGTTTACTCTCATGCCGCGCAACCAAATTGCGCATCTTGGATTATTCCCAGGTGTGACGTCAGAAGGCAAGATGTCTTCACGCCGAGTCAAGTTAGATGTCAGTTTACCAGCCGCTAAGTAGCGCCAAAGATATTTGGTCCTAGATACGGCATGAGATTAGTTGCACCACATACCGGTAGTTAGCGCGGCAGGCAAGTTTGTGGTCCTGCATATATATATTGCTTTTAGTTCGGCCACATACTTTTAGAGGCGCGACATGTACCGATTGGTTCCGCCACATGTTTGTACAGGCGCGACAGGCAGCTATATATTCGGTCGCGCCAAATTATAGTGCATTTGAAATCCAAAATGGTAATAATCTAATTTTA
>NC_046662.1:16058666-16069635 GCF_010883055.1 Belonocnema kinseyi | reverse complement strand
TTATTTACGCCTAGCGTTATAATGCTTAAAGCTTCTTGTTCTTCAAAAATCAATATATTCCAATCAAGATTTTTTTCTTACTTCTTAAATCTTGTAAACAAAGACAAATATTTTCATGTAATAAATACGTGACGAAACTTTGTTATCAAATAATTTTTTTCAATGTGATAAGCCGTGATTATTTCTGTCGTCTTGGAGAAAAAAGTTACTCTCCAAAGTTTGACGTAAGGGCCATTTTCGCGTTGCAGCGTACACGTAACGAAGACCCACGTCAAAACGAAGATAGTGAGTTTCTTCACGCAAACAGCAGATTTGGCTTAACCCATTTTTCCCTCTCGACGGATTGTTCACCTTAGCGCGCGGGGTATTTCCTAAATTAATTTTTTTACGTAAAAAAAAATTAATATTTTTTTCTCGATGACTCAAATTAAACAAAAAGGTTTGAAAGCTTAAAATTAAAAATGTAAAGCATTGAACAAATTCTCCTAAACAATTAAAAATTTTAACATTGAAATTTAATTTGGTTTTGAATATAAGGACTTAATATCGTAAAATTGACAACTGTAAGCCTTCTAACTTGATTAGGCTTAAATTAATGGCCTCCAAAATCTGATAATACCCAAATACAAACATTTAGAATTCTGCATTTCAATTTCCAATCCAAACTTTCAAAATTAAATAATTTAAATTTATCAGATTATACTTGAGGCATATTCAAAATTTAAAAAATATTAATGCTTGTATTTTTAATTTATCAACTCTATGAAAAAATTGCAAATAATACAATTCTTGAAATTTCTGTTTATGAAATTACTCAATGTGAATGTTTTAAATTGAAAATATATTAAAACCTTTCAATTAAAAATTCCTCTCCGTATAAAAAGTTTTCGATTTCAAAGGCTTTACATTAATTCCAATTTTTCACGAGGTTTGACATCGAATAATCTACTTATTGCAGCTTTAAATTATTTATATCCTAAAGCTAAAAAAATGTATTGCCGAACCATAAGTGATTTAATTAAAAACGTTTAAAATTAAATAATTTGAATTGACAGGGTATACTCGAAAAATATTCGAAATTTTACAAATACTGAAATTTTGAATTTTAAATTTATAAACTAGTTTCTTTTAATAATTATTATTTTATTCTTATGCTTTTAAAAGAAAATAATTACACTGTAATTTTAATTGTTTTCATTTCAAATTTCTCTCATTTAAAACCTTTTAATTTCAAAGACTTTGAAGTTATAATCCAATTTTCGAAACTGAATAATTTTGAATGGAATAATTATTTAATTGCTAACATACTTCTAATTTGAAATAAAATTGTGGGATAGTAAAGTATTTCCATGCAAAATAGTTATGCTGAAGTTTAAACGCTTCCTTTTATATTTTGACATTGTCGACTTCTGAAAAGTTTCAAACCAAAAGATTTAGAACTATGACTCCTAATTACTTTCCTGAGTTTTTTTGTTGAATTTAACTAATTATTATAAAAATAAGGGAATTTTGTTTTATTTCTCCAGCTTTTTTGAATGCTCTCCATTGTTGAAGCCAAGAAACAACCCACATATATCTGTATTCAATTCAATCATATTAAAAATGTAACGACAGTTTCATTTTTATTGAACTAAATTGTACTTAAATTTCACACCATTTAACTTAGTATCTAGAAAATTTCTCTTTGAAAAGAAACCAGACGAGAAATTAATTTAACTAAACTTTAATTAATTCTTAAATTCACCTAAATTTCATTTAAATGTTGAATTTAGCTAAATTTTATTTAAATTTTAAATTCAACTAAATTTTATTTGATTTGGAATTTAAATAAATTTTATTTTTTAATTTATCTTAATTTTATTTAAATTTTAAGTTTAGTTTTTAAAAATAATTTTAGAAATTTAACTAAAATTCTAAAGTACGCAAAGAATTTTTTTACATTTATTTATTGTCTCGAAAAATTAAAATAATAATAAATAGAATATTTTTAGGCTCTCTTTAATTTGAATATAATTAGGTAAATCAGTGTTCATAACATTTTTAGCGTACAGGCCGTACAGAGCCAGCCAACCGACTCAACTATAGCAAAGATTGCTATAGTGATAGCGAAGGCGAACGCGAGTCGCGAGAACGAGAAACAGAAAATCACGTTCGGTTTGGAATTCAACAACTTTCGGTGTGCGCCTCGGCCCCACCTCGCCCGCTGAGGAGGACGCGGTTGCCATAGAAACGGTTAAAAGTTGAAGAGGGCAGCACCTCGATATAGTCGAAAATGTAGTTAGATATATCGTCCCTCCCCACCACTGACCCATGCCGTGTCTAGGACCTAATATCTTTGGTAGCGCTTTGAAGAACAATTTCTTTGGTTAAAAATTGAACTATTTTGGGAAAAATAGTTATTTTTTTGTTGAAAATTAATTAAATTAAAATTTAAACATTATATTTTTTATTAGGAATTGGCCCTTTTTTGGTTAAAAAATCAAACATTTGGTTAAAAATTCGTCTATTTTCGTTGAAAATTAGTATTTTTGATTAAAAATTCATCTTCTTGATTGAAAAGTGATTTCTTTGGTAGACATTTACCGGTATTTTTTTGAAAATTCATTTTTATTTCACATGAAAATTTATCTTTTTCAATTGGAAATTCATTTGTCGTAGAAAATTACTCTTCTGGTGTGAAAATTCATCTATTTTAGTTAAACATCCTATGGTTGAAAATTGAACTATTATGTTTAAAATTTGTTTGTTTTTTCGACTAAAATTTAATTCTTTCAACTGGAAACTTATTTTTATACTCAAACTTTGAGTTTAATATTTTTTGTCTTAATTTAAAAATTCAAATATTTGGTTGGAAATTAATTTCTTTTCTGCTAAAATGTACTAAATTAAAATTTAACTGTTCCATTTTTGATTCAAACGTTATATTTTTTAGTTAAGAAATAAAATATTTGGTTGAAAATTCATGTATTTGATTAAAAATTCGTGTTTTTTCTTTGAAAATTATTCTTTTTGGTTGAAAACTTGCTTTTTTCGTTAAAAAAAAATCTTTAGATTTCAATTAAATAATTTCGTTGAAAATTCTTTTTTCTTTTACTTGAAAATTCTTCTTTTTTAGTTGAAAATTCAACTATGTGGTTGAAAATTAATTTATTTTTAGTTTCAGGCAGAAACCCTCAGGCCTCCAGTCCATGCACCAGACTGGCCGGATCTCGGAATGGCCGGAATGAAGCGTTGACCAATCAGAAACGTTCCCCGGAAACAGTGTCGTTTTCGAGCACGGTGTGCCCACTCCCATCGAAAAGTGGTGAACGGATTATAGTAATTGCTACGTCCCCTAGGTGGCGCCCGTGTGAATTCAGAATTCGAAATGAACAGACAGACGATAGAAGTTCTATCGTCTGCTCACGTCTGCTCAAGTTCACTGTAGAAAAAGGAAGATGGCGACCGTACGAACGAATCGCTTTTATTGGGCTCCTATATAATTAAGGAAGAATCTAGTTTCGTTTCTCTCTGTGATCTTCCCTTGTATTAAAAAAGGAGGCTTAAGGTGTGGTGACAAAAAAAAAGGATAGAAATTTTCTGATTTATTTTGAGCGGACTTCAACTGCAACTACAAAAACAGGTGGGCGTTCACAAGATCGCTGGCCTCTTGGGCCAGCGTGATTTCTAAGCATGGGGTCGTTTGGCCATCCAAAGTCTGTCGATGACGGTACGGAGATAGAAGACAGCATAAATAAGAAGGTTTTTGTTGAAACCCAACGAGAGCTTCTCCTAGAGATGGCTTCCACACAGAACAATCATAATTATGCAAATGTAGAATCTGATTTCGTGAATTCTAGTCCTAATTTTATGGATACTGATCCTCCCACGCCTGTCTCATTTGAGCATCCGTCCAAACCCGCGAGGACACCTGTCAAGAGACCGGCTGAAGGCTTGCGAGAACATGATAACTCAAACAAATCCAGGTATACGGAATTGAATAATTCTCCATCTAACCACGTGAATCCCAGACCGACAAACACGTACTCGAAATATAATGAGGGCCCATTTATCGTGGAAATAGATTCGACAAGTAATCCTCCCATCCAGGTCCTTTCTTTAGGGAAAATCTTACACAAAAACTTTAAAGACGAAGTAATTGAATGTAAAAAGAAGGGGCTAGGTAGAACCACAATCCTTTGCAAAACTGACTCTGGAGCCAATAAAATTGTAGACAATTTGAAAAAGATATGTTCTAACCTTAAAGCTTTCATTCCTAACTTTAGAGTTACGCGTGTGGGTATTATTAGAGGGGTCCCTATTGATCTGACCATGGAAGAATTGAAGGAGTGTGCCATTAGCTCCGTCACCATTCTCGCAGCTAAAAGATTCGACTGGAAGGATAAAGAAGGTAAAACTATTCCTGGTACTACAGTCCTAGTGACATTTGACGGACAAACACTTCCTCAGGATATTAAACTGTACTTCTACTTCTGTCGAGTTGATCCTTACATCACTCAACCAAAAATCTGCTACGGTGGATTTAGACATGGACATGTCAAAAATATCTGTAAAAACCCACGATGCCTTTACTGTGGTGGAAAGCCCCATGAAGAGGGAGAACTTTGCCCTAAAGGATCGGAACCCCCTCAATGTCTAAACTGTAACGGCCCCCACTGGACTAGTGATAAAAAAATGCCCCAAATTTATTTCTGAAAAAGAAATCCGACAAATTGCAGCCTATCGTAATATTTAGATTAAATCCGCAGCCTTTATACACAATAAAGAGCGAAATTCTCCTGGTGGCATCGCAAATCTTATACAATCAGCTCTATCTCAACAAAACGTAACTCAAGACTAAACTTCTCTAATTTCCCTTCCTTAGGTGATGAAAATCTAAACACAGATCCCATCCTCATAAAATCAAATCGTGGGGAACAACAGAACAATTACACAATAAATAAACCCACTGCACCCTGGAGTCGCTTACCCTCTTCTTTTTCCTCAACCCTCTCCTCCCAAAAACCTCAATTCTACTCAATCACGATCTTTCTCACATCTGTACTCTCAAGATCCTAGTTCTTTCGGTAACGGGGTTTGTTTAGAGATTTGTTTAGATTTCTAAGCTCGCTTTCTAGATCTCCCACTCCCCCCTCTCCAAACATCAATACTGAAAACCTTTCAAAAATGACCTCTTCTCTAATGGACTTATTTCAAAGCTTTTCTCCAATCCTTTATCTATTTAAAAACATTAGCCTTGAACAATTAATTAGTTCCCTAACTAATACGAATATACAAAATCCAGCTAGCAAATAATTTGTAAACCTTGGATGCTTTCTGCATTTCTTGCTCTTAATAATACGATGTCTTCCTCTTACACATCCGATGGGCAATCTCAAGAAATTAAGGATTTTTCAATGGAATTCTCGTGATATTATAAATCAAAAAGATAACTTGGAAAGAATATTGCATAACTATGATGTCGTATTACTGAACGAAACTTGGCTTCGAAACAAAAATAATTTCTTTTTGAAAAAATTTAACATAATTCGGAAAGATCGCCCCAATATTATTGGTGGCGGACTGATGATGGCAATAAGAAAAGATATTTCTTTCTCCCAGGTCCCAGTCTATGAAGTTCCTGAGTATCTGGATACGTTGGTTCTCTCCATCCCATCTAATTGAGGAGCCCTCCTCATAGTCAATGTCTTCAGAAATCCTAGAGCCCCAAATAACACCATTAACTGGGAAACTTTCTTCGATTCTTTCTCGGATCATTTCCCCTCTATTATCATAGGAGGAGATTTCAACTGCCACCATCAATCCTGGGGATGTGACCATTCCTCTCCGTATAGAAATAAATTGTTTAAGGCTATTGAAGATTCTACCTTTAATATTTTAAACGATGGTTCCGCTACACGTTTTACTCGAATTAATGAAGCTAAATCGGCAATAGATCTTACAATAGTTTCTAGTAACCTAACTCCGTTGAGCTTCTGGAAAGTGTAACAGGACAAAATAGGCAGTGATCACTTTCCCATTTCGATTACCTTTGAGATTTCCTTTTCTTACTATGAATTCTTTTCCCATAAATATAACATCAAAAAAGTCTGCTGGAGTTCCTTTCATGATGCCCTTAAAGAAGAAGAATTTAATAATGAGCAACTTGATGGCACGCCCTTTTCGGCTCTTTAAGCCTACTTGAATCTTTTTGAACTAATAGATAATGCCCTGCATATAGCGGGACCTAAAATTGAAAGTAGGCCTAAGCGAGAATATCCAAATTCCCCTCCTTGGTGGAATGAGGAGTGTACAAAATATGAGAGATTAAGAAGGGCTAAACTTGGTAGATATCGGCACAATTGTACCTACGGAAATTTTCTAGATTTCCAAAAATTTGAAGCTACTGCTAAACGAACTTTGAAAGTAACCAAATATTAGGATTTAGATCTTACTGCGCATCATTATCTTCCACTTCTAAGATTTCTAATGTTTGGAGAAAGATTTTAAGTTTTAAACATAGACTTTTGACCTCTCCTTCACCCACTACCTCTTTAGCTAACATAGAAACCACCAAAAAGATGGAACAGTTCATTGATACATTCTGTGTGTCTAGCTCCCCTCCAAATGATTTACCTCCTGTTCAACCTCTCCCTGATACTCGACCCTCCTCTGTAGAGATCCTAGCTTCTCATCCTCTCTCCATGCCTCTTAAGCTCCAGGAGTTGAAACGGGCTATTAAAAACTCGAAAACAAAATCCTCTCCCGGACTAGATAAAATTAATTATGAAATCATCCAAAACCTCCCAGAAAATATCCTTAACCAACTCCTTAAATTTAGAATTTAATTCTAGATGAAGGTTCATTCCCCGAATCGTGGAGTAAATATTTAGTCTTTCTCATTCCTAAACCGAACTCGGTTAAATTCTGGCCTACAGCACTTGCCTCCTGCTTCTTGAAACTTCTTCAAAGATTAATTACTACCCGTCTGAACTGGTGGTTGGAAAACCAGATGCTTATACACAATTCGCAATTTGGATTCAAGAAGAACCGATCCTGTGCTGATGGTTTGGCAACTTTATCTACAGAAATCCATACCTCCTTTGCAGAAGATTTTTATACGGCTGCTCTATTTCTTGATGTGGAGGCGGCTTATGACAGGGTGGTCCCAAGTATTTTAATCAATGACATGCGAGAGATGGGTGTTCCATGGAAGATATGTAGGTTCTTTAAAAATCTGGGTACAGAAAGAAACGTCTTCTTTAAAGTAAATGGTTCAAATCAGGGCCCTTATAAATTTAAGATAGGTCTCCCTCAGGGTTGCGTCTCCAGCCCTACGTTATATAACATATATACAATAGACATTCATAAACACATTCATCCTCTTTGCAAAATTCTACAATATGCCGGTGATATCGTCATCTTCTTTTCATCACGAAACTTTGATGAATGTATCTATATCCTTCAGAACAGTCTCAACTTACTTCAAAACTTTCTTAAATCTAGAGGACTCAACATCTCAGTTGATAAGACTAAATTAGTTATATTTAACTCAAACAAAAATCGAATCCCTGATAAGACCCACGTGTTAATAAATGATCAGCGAATTTCCCTCTCCTATGGAGCTATCTTCCTGGGAATAATATTTGACTGTGAATTAACCTGGGTTCCCCATCTTACTCGGCTAATTGAAAGAACCAATAAAGTCATCAATATTATGAAATTCCTTAGAGGAACTTGGTGGAGGGCCCACCTTAAAACCTTGCGTATGCTTTACCACTCTCTCATAAGAAGCTTTCTTGAGTATGAATGCCAAGCCTTAACGATTTATAAATCTAAATCCTATGACCAAATTTGCAAAATTCAAAACCGCACTTTAAGACTTATCCTTGATTACCGTAGATCAACGCCTATTCCAGTTATGTTTGCCGAACTTAAAGAACCTCCTTTATTCCGCCGATTCCAATTTCTAACAAAAAACTTTCTACTAAAAGTTTTCTCGATGGAAGAACATCCATTGCTTGACTCTCTTTACCATCTAGAGACTATCACCGCTAGAAATAATGCTTACAACTTCAGAGAGACCTTCTCTTTACTAAATGCTTACATGTACCTTAATAAATATGAACCCAAAATCATGGACTCATATACTCTCATCAATTATCTCTTGAATTACTCCCTTGAATTTGAAACTCCTAACATACATTTAAAAATCGGTAAAATGTTGATGGATAGCCCTTTTCCTAATATAGATTTCAATCATTATATAGAAAACAATCTTAAAAACGAAACTATTTTTTATACAGACGGTTCTAAGAATGGTGATACTCTATTAACAGGGATTAAAATAACATGTCCCCCTCCCCAAATTTTCAAAAAATATAAAATATTCCACCATTCCTCCATTTTTACTGCTGAAGCTATTGCCATCTCTGAAGCTTTAGATATTATAATAGAAAAAGAGATATCTCCCGCCATAGTAGCCTCTCACTCTCGCAGTGTTCTATCCGCCTGCTTGAACTTTAATCACATAGAAACTAAAAACTTCCTTATCTACAAAATCAGAAACCTTCTTTCTTATGCAGAAAATAATAATATAAAAGTCAGCCTTCACTGGTTACCCGGACGCAAAGGTATATTCGGAAACGAAGTTGCAGACAAGCTCGCCAAGTTAGCTCTAACTGCCGGTACCCTTTAGAGATCAGAATCCCTTATACTGACTTTTATAGACATATTTCTGACAAACTGTATAATCTGTCTAAGGCTGACTTAAAAGGGGACAGTAATCGTAGAAGAGTGGGTCTTTATTATTTCGAGAACTATTTTTTGGATTCACCAAAACCTTGGCTTTTTGAGTCTCAATCGGAAAAAAGAAGTGATATTGTTAATATCGCACGCCATAGAAGTAATCATTACGCCCTTGCCAGTAGCTTAGCTAGAAAGAACTTGCTAGAATATGTGGATTGTCCTTGTGGAGATTTTGACCAAGATATTAATAATGTTCTCTGGGCCTGTCCCTGTTTCAATGAACAGAGGAAAATACTAGAAAAATCCTTAATGAAAATGAGAAAATTCCCCCCATTCTGTGTGGAGAGCTTTCTCTGCGAGCATAATAGTTCTGCTTGTCATTCAATTCTTAAGTTTCTGAAAAACTGTATATTGTTGGTTTAGCATCTGCTACCTCATTTAATCTTTACCTAGTAAGATTAGTTATTCGTACACCTCATGCTTTGAACCTCTCGTACTTGCATGACATGTGAACCCCAGAAAGTTGTAAAAGATAAATACCTGAGCACAACGAAATTTAAACCTACCCGCCTATCGCTTGCTAAACAGAAATTACGCCATCTACACAGAAGTTCACTGTAGCTGCAAGAATTATATTTTTTTGAGTGATGAACTTGGATTCACAATGGATTATCACCGATGACACAAACTAAAAATGGACCCAAATCAAATCGATCATCGATGAAATGCAATAAAATGTTAAAGCCTCTTGGAATCGTTCTCATAGAACGAACAATGACAAGTTAAAGTATGTTGGAATCTTTCTATGATAGATCGATTGCAACAGACTTTAATATTTTATTGCATTTTCTCGATGATAGATTTTATTTTGTTCAATTTTTGGTTTGTTTTATTGGTTATTATTATTCATGTATTTATTTCAGAAAGAGAAGACAACATAACCTACAAATTACGGTGAGAAGGGAAGGGGGGGGGGTCGTTGCTGTAGACAATAGTTCTTGCTACGTCTCCTAGGTGGCGCTGATATCACAATTTACCACAATCTATAAGTACCCCCCCCCCATACATTAGAGTGGGCACACCGTGTTCTCGAGCCAAACGCAGCCGAAGTATTCGAATGTTTTAAGTCCGCGCTAAGAGTCGTTCCGTTTATTTCCAAAGTTCTCAAACACATGCACCGGAATCACGAAGAAATAATAAGGAGACCCAACTGCCAGTGGGAAGCCATTTGAAACTGGCAATAGAAACATTACCATAAATGTCAGGCAGAATACAGAATGATCTTAAATTTTCGTGCGCAAGTGTAGTAAAGTAAAGGTCCAGGTAGTTCGTTTAAATGTGTTAAAGGCTTTAAAATGTCCTTTCCGAAATTGAACTCAAAATACGATCATGAATAACAAGCAGAGAGGCTGAAATTGAAATAAGAATTCGATCATAAATAACGAGCAGATAGACTATATCAATAGAGTAGCCGACACTCAAGGGTGCTTTGCTAAGCTTTCGGGTTAAAACCTAAAAATGGCTTTTTTTAAAATTTCATGGTTAACAGTGAAGGCTTTAAAAAATTGAAGTGTATTCGCCTTCCTCGCCGTATAACTTGCACCACAACCCCGCACTTGACACCTCATGGCTTAGAGCAAAAAATACTTTGCCACCTGCATCAAAAGAAACGAACAGAACCTCTCTAACTTACTTCAATTTGACAAACTTTCTCACTCGCACACTTTTCCATGTATTGGAAGAGGACAACGGCGTACCTGCACACGAAAATTTAAGATCTTCCTGTAATGTGCATACCACTTACGGTAATGTTTCTATTGCCAAGTGGGGAAATGGAGTTAGGTCTCTTTATTATTCCTTGTGACCGGAATGTCTGTAACCTGGAATAAACGAAACATCAATCACAAAGCACATTTGAAAAGAAGGCACTTTTTCATCTTGTCGAAGGCGCTCTGTGATTGGTATTCCGGTCATTCCAGGTTATGGTCATTGTGGTGCATGTGTTTGACACACTTGACAACTTTGTGAATGAGCGGAAAACCTTTTTGCGCGAACATAAAAATTTCGAACATTTTGGCTGAGTTCGGCTCGAGAACGACTGTTTGCGCTGAACGTTTATGATTACTCAATGTCTCATTAGGGCCAGTTCGAGATCCAGCCGTTCTGATGGATGGACTGGAGGTCTTATGGTTTCGGTCAGGTGTCCATCCGGCTGTCGTACTTTCTTCAATGGGGACAGAGT
>NC_046662.1:16057212-16058566 GCF_010883055.1 Belonocnema kinseyi | reverse complement strand
GTCACCTTTCAGAGAGGTGTCTTTCAGGGCGACACAATGAGCCCACTCCTCTTTTGCCTTACATTATTGCCACTATCTCTAGCACTTCGCCATTCCGACGGGCAGTTGTGCGGCAAACCTGCAGATCGAAAGTACCAGGTCACTCATTTATTTTACATGGACGATCTTAAGATCTATGCTAAAAACAGAGAGCAACTGCATCTAGCTCTGGGGATTGTCGAACGATATACTAAGGAAATTGGAATGGAATTTGGGTTAAACAAATGCGCCAAGGTTTATTTGAAGCGAGGAAAACTTAATGGCATCCCTGAAGATCCTGAGCTCGTTGATAGAAGCGTCATACGACACCTTTGCGCTGGAGAGACTTATACATACCAGGGCGTGCCACAGAGCCGCATTCAGGATGTGACATCTATAAAGGATACTCTCCGAAGCAGATCCAAACGTCTTATCCGACAAATTTGATCTTCCGAACTGTCGGCGAGGAACAAAGTATCTGCAACGAACATGCTTGCCGTCCCGGTACTACTCTATTCATTTGGAGTATTTCCATGGACGAAGAACGAGCTCAGATCTCTTGATATCGGAACAAGAAAAGCTATGCACATGAACAAAAGCATGCATCTTAAGTTTTCCGTTCCACGACTGTACATCTCACGCCGTCAAGGGGTTCACGGAATATTGAGTCTTGAATGTCTTCACAACAGGATTATTCTGGGTACAGCACATAGAGTTGCAAATGGAAGAGACCCTCTTCTTAAAATGGTCAGGAATCACGAAGAACTGGGCAAAGGAGCGTTTCTGTACAAAGCAGCGGAGGAGGCTGCTCAAACACTCGGACTTGACTGCAGTGTTAGGGGTGAGCAAAATGCATCAAATCTTATCTATCTCGAGTACTCACTCCTGAAAGCCCGGATTAAGAAAGCACAAGAGAAAAATTTTCGTGAACAGCTCCTCGATAAGAGAATGCACGGTATCTTCCACAGAAATGTGAAGGATCAGTCAATGTCTTGTGAGCTAACGTTTGCTTTCCTTAAATCGCCCGGATTAAAGTCTGGTACAGAGGGTTTCATTTTTGCATGCCAAGACGGTGTCATTTCTACCTTAACATACCGTCGCCGAATTTTGAGCCAAGACATTCCCGATGATAGCTGCAGGGCGTGCCATGCACACCCCGAACATTTAGCTCACATACTATCTAGTTGTCCAACACACGCGGGAACCACCTACATTCAAAGGCACAATGCGGCAATAAGATTACTTTATTACCATCTCTGTCACTCCTACGGCATTCACCTTAATATCGCTCCTCTAAATGCTCCTAGGGAAATTGAGTCAATTGTCGAGAATGGGA
>NC_046662.1:16050718-16057112 GCF_010883055.1 Belonocnema kinseyi | reverse complement strand
GGACTATTTGGTTAAACATTATAGTTTATTTTTTTTTGTAAATTAACTTCTTTTGGTTGAAAATTATTTTTTTGAATATGCATTTTTTTGGTTAAAAACTAATTTGTTCAGTTCAAAATTTAAATATCTTGTTGAAACTTTTTTTTTAGAATTGTTTTTATATTTAAAATTTAACTATTCCACTTATGGTTAAAAATGTATATTTTTAGTTGAAAATTCAACTATGTAGTTGATACATATCTTCCGCTGAAAATTCCATATTATGTAGAAATCTTACATGGCAAACTGCTTGAGATTTCTCGCAATTTTTTTAACTATTACATGTGTGAATCAATTTTCTATGATGAATCATCGTAGAAATAACAACAATTAATTTTAAGATCACAAACCAGTCTTTCAGAGTGCAAGCTGAAATAATCATTTGATTATACTATTTACGAAAAAATGATTGATTTTAAATTCAAAGGAAGGAATACCTTTTATCATCAATGTAAATTTTAAATCATTCATAATATTTGTTTATACTTTATGTTTATTATATATTGTGAAAAATTGATTTGCATTCTTAATCATTTCAAATAAGCGCGCGATCAATGTCCAATGATGCTTCGCTTATTGGCATGATAAATTTTGTTTTTGTTTATAATTGTTTACAACAGGTAATAATTGCAAAGTGTATAAAGATATTAAAAATTATTGTAAATTTATATTTGTAATAAAAAGGCATTCCTTTCTTTAAATTTAAGATCGATGAATGATTTTTAAAGAATGAAAATCAAATTATTATTTTATGTTTCACTTTATAAGTCTATTTTGTAATCAAAGAATTAGTTTTAATACTGGCAGGAGTATTATTTTTTGCAAACAATTTTCTTGTACATTTAATCCTTTTAAATAAGCGCGCCAAGGGTAACCAATCCAGCTTTTAGCGCAACCCATGCGCAATAAAAGATCTCAAAATTGGGAGCACATGTGTTGCATGTTGCACACGGTCATACGGTTGTACATTGTATTGTTGTGACAAGCGAAGTGAAGCACCCAGTGATTGCGCCTAAGATATATTTTGCACTCGATTTAGCCAGATTCCGCTTTCGCGCATGATTGTACAATTAATAATTACATTCAAAACAAGTGCATACACTATAGAAAATGGGGAGAAACTGTTTTCTGTGTGGACGAAAACCATCCTCCGAAAAAAGCTTATCTTTGCACAAGTGAGTAATTGAACAATCATATAATTAAACATAACCTATACTTTAAAAATAATACACGACATTCTAAACATTTGATCGATTAAATCTGGAATTTTTAGTCGACTTTAAAGTTTAAATGGACTTTTATCAGGTCCAAGAAAGGGCAAAAAACAACGATGATGTTCAATCAAAAACGTTCTCTATTTAATTATTGTGCTCAGTGAAATGCGTAAAACTTTAAAAAGTAAATGGAGTTAATGTTCATAATATATCTTCATGTAGTTTGAAAAAAAAAGTTTAATACTTTGGCTTCTTCTCGATTGCCGTGTCATAAATTGCGTCTATTTATACCATATCGAAATGAAAATGTGTATTTAACTACAAAATATGAAAAATATGATTTTTCTGTAAAACAGTTAAATTTGTCACTTACATTACATTTTCAGTTATAAAAAATTAATTTTTGATTACAAAAGAACGAATCTTTAACCAAATAGTTGAATTTTTAACACAAAATGTTGAATTTTCAAATAAAAATGTAATAGTTACATTCTCGACACAGAAAGATTGGATTTTTACCAAATGAGGTGAATTTTAAAACCAAAGAGATCAATTTTCAAATGAGAAAAAATTGTGAATATTTAAAACTGGAATATTTAACGAATTTTTAACCAAAGAGATTCAACTAAAATGATAAATCTCCAACAAAAAATTCAAACAAAGTAGTTTAACCTTGAACCAAGTAGTTGAATTTATGACCAAAAAAATGTGAATTTTTACAAAAAATACACAAATTTCCAGTAAAATAGATGCATTTTTAAACCAAAAAGACGAATTTTTAATCAAGAAGATTAATGTTCTACCAAAAAATATGATTTTTCAACAAAATATATGAATTTTCTAACAAATAATTCAATTTTTAAATAAGAAATCAAAAAATAATAATTTTGTTTAAAACATTTCAATTCTCCATAAAAATATAAAATGTTAACCTATTTAAATGTTAATTTTTCTATAAAAATTCAAAGGTTACATTTTATGTTAAAAAATTAATTTTCAATCAAAAAACTAATCTTTAATTTTCAGCAAACCAAAAAACGAATTTCCAACCAAAGTAATGAATTTTCAATTAAAGCTATAAACCTTTAACTGGAATATTTAATATTGCAATTTACAGTAAAAATATGATTTTGAGAAAAGTAATGTAGTAGTATATATTTCAGACAGAAAAGATTTTAATTTTGAACAAAAAACCGTTGAATTCAACCATAAATTACGAATTTTCAACAAAATAGTTGATTCCTCAGCAAAAAAATGTGAAGGTTCTTAATTTGTTTATACTCTCTCCCTTTTACGGCTTGTTTGTATTCTTACAAACAAGCCTTATACTATCTGACGAACTATTCGCTTCATACAGTCTTAAATTATTATTCTTATTTCTAAACACTTACAACTTTGCCCTGGGCTTCCATTTTCTCTTACCATTATCAATTTCAAATTTTGACTCTAGTTCGCAACACCACTTCGTAACTCTCCTTCTTTCGGAATCATTTTTTAGCTGTTTTCTGCTATCCTGTGCAACCAGCTCTCTCTCTCCCAGATCTTCTAGCTTCTTCATCCATTCCTCTCCCTGACCATTTTCATTCAGAATCCATTTAATTCTCTCTTCTGTACTATCCCCTTCTTCCCCTTTACACTTCTGTAACACATGCAACCATGTTTCCTGTTCATACCTACATACACTACAAACATTCTCTTCTTCAGTCATCCAATATCTGCATTCTCTTATACCCTCTCCCATTCTGAATCTCACTACTCTATTCCATTTGCTCTCCTTTTTAATCTTTTTCAGGTACTCTGGTTCCCCCGGTCTCTTAACCATTCTATATTAGCTGTTGTACCCTTAATCTGCGATTCTTTCCCATCATTCCTCACCTTGCCTTACCTTCATCTCTTCCTCTATTTCCTCCCACTCTGTACCCTTTTCATTTATCCATGACCTCGCGAGCACACGATTGTGCAATTTTGCTTCCTTCTTATCCTCTTAGTTTCTCCTCGAAGTTCCAGGCTCTTTTCCCTTGCCTCACCACCATTTTTTCTCGTCCTATTTCTTCCCTCAGCGTATAATCTGGACAACTCCAGCTCATTCCCAAAGTCCATCTCAAAAATCTCTCATGCAAACTTTCTAATCTCTTGTGTTCTTTCCATCCCCAGATTTCCACACCATAGCTTAAAACTAACCATACTAATACATCAATCATCCACACTCTCATCTTCCAGTCATTCCTGAACCTTCTTTTTTTTATACCCCATACTTGTCCCATTATTTTACTCGCGCATTCCAATCTCTTTCTCACCTGCAGCTCGCTTCCCCCTCTCGTTTCGAACCAAAATCCTAAGTAGCAAAACTCATAAACCAACTCTACCATCACGCCATTTATCTTCCATTCGTACTCTAATCTACCCCTTTTATTTTTGAAACACACCATCTTGGCCTTGTTCACATTTATTGTTAAACCCTTTTCTCTCACATATTCTTCGAACAATCTCAACAAATTCATACCTCTTTCATCAACCGCTAATAGCACTACGCCATCTGCATATGCTAGTGAATACAGATTTCCCGTTCCTAATATTGTCCCTCCTTTCCCTTTCATCTTCAACTTATCCTCTGAATCTGCGAGACGAATACTAAACAGAAGTAGGCTCAAAGGACACCCTTGCCTGAGCCCCCTTCTTGTCCAGAATTCCTCACCTTTCTTATCTCCTATCTTCGCCCTTATCTTAGTATCCACAAATATCTTTTTTATCCTCTCTATTAAGCACGTAGACGTTATCTATGTTTCCCATCCCTTTTCTAAACCCCGTTCGGTTGTGTGGTATACTTCCCATCTCTTCCACCTGTCTTTCCAACCTCTTTCTAAACACCTCCGCATAAATTTTATATCCCACGGACATGAGTGTGATGCATCTATATTCCACCTCCTTTTTGCCTTCTCCTTTCTTAATTAACGGTACTACCAGTCCTGTCTTCCACTCCTCCGGCTACCCTTCTCCTTTCCATACCTTGTTGCAAATCCTCCACATCCTTTCCCTCACCCGTAATTCTCCATATTTCAATGCTTCATTTTCCAAGCCATCTTCCCCTGTTCTCTTGTTTCTTTTCAACCTATATTCCACTCCTGCTAGCAACCCCTTGAAGTGCTTTATCCAATCTTTTATTCATATTTCTTCACTTATACCCTTCCTTCCTCCCCTTTCCCTATTTAACACCTCCCATTCCCTCCCTTCTTTTACCGCCTTCTCTACCTCTGGCATATACCTTTCTCCTTCTCCCTTTTCTCCTTTATCATTCTTTCGTGCTCCCTCTTTGTCCTGTTGAGTTCTCCTTTTTCCAAATCCCCTTTCCTCCATTTGCTTACACTGTCCTTGATTCTATCTTTACTTTCCCTGTATTCATTGTCCCACCAGCCTCTCCTAAACCCCTCTTCTTTTTCTCTCGGTCTCACCTCTTCTCTTACCTTATCTATCGCTCCTTTAAGTTTTTCTAGCAGTGTGTCAACTCCTTCCTCTTCCCGACCCCCTATCTCCTCGTTTTCTTTTTTTTCTCTAAATTCTCTCAACTTTTCCTCCCCTCAAATGCCCATTTTCACTTTATATTCTCTCTTTTTTTCCTCTTCCCCCTACTGTCCTTTGAGCTACCACATCTCATTGTCGCGATTACCGGAAAGTGTTCTGAGACTATCACATTGCCCCCTTCCATTCTAACCATCAGCCTCCTTATGCTTTCTTCTGCTAGAATGCAATCTATTACGGTGTCCCCTATATCCGAGTAGCTATATTCACCTTCTTCATCTCCTCTTGTATTGTTACAAATGAACCATCCCACCTCTCCCAATATGTCCAGTAGCCTCCCACCCTCCCGATCCGTTTCCTTTTGTTTCGATTTTCTTATAAACACGTCCTTTTCTCTATCCCATACTTCTCCCCCCTTGTTCCCCGGTCCGTGCATTAAAATTCCGTCCTATTAGGACCAGCCTCTCCTCTTTTTCATCTGTCCATTTCCTTATTCCTTTTTTCCTTATTCTTCCTCTTCTTCTGTACGCAAATACTACATCCACAATAACTTTGCCTAATTTTATTCTTCTAACCATTGTTCCATCCTTTTCTTCTATATACTCTCTCTTTTTTCGTCTACCACCAGTTCCTTTCTTACCCCTGACACCATACCACCCATTCCTCTCCCGTTCACGTGCTCCTTTCTTGCTGCTTGCATCTTCCACTCTTATGCTTTCGGTAATGTTCTTTTCAAGCATGTCCACTCTTTCTCATCCACCCACGTCTCACTCATCATTATCACATCCCATTTCTGCACTTTTCCCCAAGATCCTTTGTCCTTGGTTTTTAGTCCTGACACATTCCAGAATGCTACTAGCACGTCGCTCTTTTTCTGCTCATCTCCTTTATTCCTTTAATTCAGATCTTCTTGACGTTTTAAAACCCCCTCCCGCGACTCTTGTATTCCCATTTTCATGCTCTTTGTCCCCTTCATTCACTATCCGTTTCCTACCCTCCCTCAGTTCTTCTGCTTCATCATCCCAAATCCATATCTCTCCGTTGACTCATACTTTATCTCTGCCAATTCTTACCCTATTACCTTTACACCTCTCAGTCCATGCCTTACGTTCGATTAGCCACTTTCTTCTCCTTTCCCGCCACGTGAGGTCTTCGATTCTTTCATTTCTTCCTTTCAACAACTTCTTTTTCTCCATAACTTTACATTTGCCCTGCTCACTCCTCAGGTTCACTAAAAACATACATTCTCTGCCCTCTTTATTCCCTCCTAGTCTTATTGTCCCTTCCACTCTGACTTGCGCGCCGATGTCTCTCATCACCTTCCTAATCTCTTCCACTGCCCTTTCAATGTCTACTTTCAAACCCTTCACTATTATGTTCTTTTTCCTTTTCGCTCTCTCTCTCTCTCTCTCTCTCTCTCTCTCTCTTCCCCTTCCATTCACCTTTCAACCCCAATCAGTCTCAAGCGCTACCTTTCATTCTGCTCATGCTTGACCACCTCACACACTCTCACTTCTTCCATACTCCCTTTGTCTCCCATCTTAGACTCATTCTTTAGTTCTAGTTTGCTCACTCTCTCTTCTAACAATTTCATATCCCTTTTTCTAACCTCATTCTCTCTCTAT
>NC_046662.1:16019223-16050618 GCF_010883055.1 Belonocnema kinseyi | reverse complement strand
GAAAATATTTTGATTTTGAATCACAAACAGTTGAATTCAATAAAAAATTCAAATTTTCAACAAAATAGTTGATTCCTTAAGTATTTATCATTTTAGTTTAAAATTCATCTTTTAGCTGCAAATTCTAGTTAAAAATTCATTTCTTTGATTGCAAAATGACCTTTTAGAATGAAAACTTGATTTTTCTTTGGATTTTTTTGGTTTGAAAATAATTTTTTCCACTCAAAATGTAACTCTTATTCCACTTAACTTTTCCATAATTTCAGACAAAAATTCCTTTCTTTGGTTGAAAATTAATTTTTTAGTTGAAAATTCGTCTTTTCGGTAGAAATTAATCTGCTTGGTCGAAAATCCGTTTGTTTTTCGGTTGAAAATTTATTTTCGCAACTGAAAGTTGAACTATCAATTGTTTGTAAAAAATTGATATTGTTTAGTGTAAAATCTAAGTTTTAATTTGAAATTTGATTTATTTTGCAATTTTTATGATTTAAATTTGAAACTGCACCATTTTTAAAATGATTTTCTCCATTTGAAAATTATTTTTGATTAAATGAAGGAGAAAATCAAGTAAAAAAGTGACAATCTTTGTTTGAATTCGTTAAATAAAGTACTGTTTTAAGCAATTGAGTATTTAAATAAAAAATAATATTTGAATTTGGATAAAAATTGTAACAATATCTGATTACGATTGATTTCAATCAGATTAAACGTTTGTCGAATTCGATAAAAACGAAACAGCTGTAATTCAAACCGAGAATGATGAATAATCTTCTCGGTTTATCATAGATTTCCGAAAGAAGAGGCTCAATGCGAAAAATGGAGAGAGGCTTGCAAGCTAACAAAGGTAGATGATGTGTCAAGAATCCATATTTGCTCACTGCATTTTGCGAAGGATGATTTGCAAGTCTTCACCGTTAGAGGAATACCAAAAGCTGAACGGGTCCGTAAAGCAGTTCCTTCGATTTTACTCCCCAAAAAACCGTTTGCGCCAATTGTGATTCCCACACAAAAATGTGATGCCAATCAGGTAAAAGAAAATATTCTCACAAGGATTACTGATTCTGCTGCTGCGTCGAACGAGACAATTTCCGAAAATGATTCGCTTCGAAAGTCACCTGGTGAGTTAATGATGTATTGACCGTATTTTCAAATTTCTCAATTTCATTTTTTTTCAACAATTTTTTCTGGATATGAATTTTTTTCAGAATCCAATAGACAATTAAAAAGTACAACCATACGCTTATTAAATCCTAAAAAGCCTCTTATATCAGCTGTCGTGAACGGGAGCTCAGTGAATCCTACAATAATTTCTGATAATGAAACTCTGAATAATGATTCGATGGATTCACAAATAGATTCTCAAGAAAAAGAGACAGAACACAATTATTCTAAGCCCATTATCACGGAAATTGTGGAGGAGGAAAGTTATGGTAATATCATGAAAATTCTATTTTTATTTTCGTATTTTTTTTAAGAATTATAATTCGGATTTAGAAAAAAGGAGTTACTAAAATCCTTGTTTTAAGACTAAATTCGTCTCAATTTCAAAGTTCCATCTTCAAAATTAAAAAAAAAAGAAAGTATTTCGAGTAGTTTTTAGATTTTTTCTGAAGTTTATTTTTAAAATGTGTTACATTTTCATGGCGAATGTATCTTTTTTTAGTTAAAAATTTTAACTACTTGCGGTTAAACGTTAAAAGTTTTTGTTTGAAGATTCATAATTTTAATTGAAAATTCATCTCTTTTTTAAAATGTAACTACTTTGTTGGAAATAATTTTTTTTAACTGAAAATTTAACTACTTTTCTATGAATAAGGTTTTCTTTTTATTAAGAATTCTATTTGCAAGGGAAAATTCAACATTTTGGTTGGAAAATGATATTTTTTGTTGAAAAATTAAAATATTTGTTACAAAATTTATTTACATTGTGAAAGATTCTTCTCTATTTGTAGAAAATTAATATCTGATTAAATTTAATGTTTTTTTTAGGTAGAAAATTCACCTATTTCAGTAGAAAATTCGTCAGTTTGGTTAAAAATTAATTTTTCCAACTGCAAATTTAACTAAAAATTCAACTATTTCGTTGAAAATTCACGTAGTTTGTTAAAAAATCGATTCGTTTGTAGAAAATTATCTTTTTCTTTAAAAGTTAATCTCCGTGTTTAAAAATTCTTATCTTCGTTTGTTAAAAATTCATTTTTTTTTTTTGGTTGAAGATTCATCATATTAATTAAAAATTCATTTCTTTGTTTGGAAAATAGCTTTTCAATTGAAAACTTGTTTTTTCTTTGGACAAAAAGGAATTTTTTTTCGAACAGGGAACTATTTTGTTGAAAATTGGTTTCTTCTTCTATTGAAAATTGCTTTTTTAAATTGAAAATTTAACTATTATTCTAGTTAAAAATTCATATTTTTTGGTAAAAAATTTGTTTAACTTAAAACTTAATTTCTTTAGATTTGGTTGACAAATCTTTTTTTAATCAAATTAATTTTTTGTTTTGTTGAAAATTAATTTTTATAACTAAAAATTTTACTTCCATTTTCTGTTGAAAATTATTTTTTTTTGCAGATAAAATTTAACTATTTATTTGAATTTGGCCTTCTTTAATCTAAAATTAAAACTATGACGTTTAAAAATCATGTATTTTATTGAAAATCGTTTGTTTGTTTTTTGGTAGGAAATTAATCTTTTTGTTTGAAGATTAAACTAATTCTTTAAAAATTCTTTTTTTATTTGTTTGTTGAAAATTCAAGTATGCCAGTTGAATATTCATAATTTTAGTTGAAAATTTATCTTTTATGTTACAAATAAATTTGCTTCGTTGAAGATTTATAACTTCAATTAAAAATTCATTTCATTATTTGAAAAGTGATTTATTTGATTGAAAGCTTGTTTTTCCTTTCGATAAAAGGGGATTTTTGTACTGAAAATTTAACTGTTTTATTGAAAATTTTTTCTTTTTTAGTTGAAAATAATTTTTTTTAACGTAAAATACTATTCTAGTTGAATATTCCATTATTTTAGTTGAAAATACGTCTTCTTTTTATTGAAAATTGATTTTCTTAACTTAAAACTTAATTATTGAAGTTTTGGCTAAAAATTTATCTTTTTTTTTAATTATTTTTGTTTGTTTGTGAAGACGTCAACTATTTTCAATTAAAATTTCTTTTTTTTTCAGTTAAAAATGCAACTATTTAGTTAAAAATTTAAGTATTCAGTTAAATATTCATCATTTTAGTAGAAAATTCATCTGTTTAATTAAAAATTCAAGTATTCTATTTAAATAATTATCATTTTAGCTGAAAATTCATCTTTAAGGTTGGAAATAAAATTATTTGGTTGAAAGTTAAATTATTTTGTTAAAAATTAATTGTTTTTAGTTGAAGATTCATCTTTTTCATTAAAAATTCATTTATTTGGTTGCAAAATGAGCTGATTAATTGAAAACTTGATTTTTCTTTGAATATTTTTTTGGTTGAAAATCTTTTTTTTTTTAACTCAAAATGAAACTATTATTCTAATTGAATATTCCATAATTTTAGATAAAAATTCATATCTTTGGCTGAGCATTCATTTTTATTAAATTTTTTGTTGATAAATTATGTTATTTTAGTTGAAAATTCGTTTTGTTTAAAAAAAAATAATTTTCCTGGTTGAAAATTAATCTTTTTGGTCAAAAATTCGATTATTCTAGTTAAACATTCACCATTTCAGTTAAAAAAAAACATTGTTCTGGTTTAAATTTCAACTATTTCAGTTAAATATTAACAAATTTTATTTAAAAATAGATCACTTTGTTTAAAAATGTAATTATTTTTTTGAAAAAAATTTTTTTTTCGTCTTTTAACAATTTGTTTTTTTTTTCGGTAAATTAAATTTTGTTTTGTTTGAAAATTCAACTATTTTTGTTAAGAATTAAAACTTTTAGTTGAAAACTGTTATGCTTGTTTTAAAGTTAATTTTTAAAATAAAAAATGTTACTATTCTATTTTCGGTTGAAAATTAAATTTTTTTTTAGTTCAAAATTCAACTATTTCGTTGAAAATTCTTGTATTTTGTTGAAAAATTTTATTTTTTTGTAGAAAATTAATCTCTTTATTTGAAAATTAATCTTCTTATCTAAAAATTAATCTTTTTGGTTTAAAGTGTAACTATTCCAGTTAATTATTTATTATTTTAATTGAAAATTCTTTTATGTTGCAAATAAAATTATTTGGTTGAAAAATAAATTCTTTTGTAAACAAATAATTTTTTTGGTGGAATATTCATAATTTTCATTGAAAATTCTTCTTTTTTCAATGAAAATTATTATTATTTTTAATTAAAACTGTTTATAATTTTGTAGAAATTAATCTTCTTGGTTCATGTTTTTGAAAATTATTCATTTTAGTTCATAATTAAACTATTTCGTTAAAAATTCATGTATTTTGTTAAAAAATTGTATATTTTGGTAGAAAATTAATCTTTTTATTTGAAAATTGGAGTATGCTGTTAAACACTAGTTTTCTTTGTGAGTTGCAAATTAAGTTTTTTTAGTTGAAAATTGCTCTTTTTGCTCGAAAATTATTTGCTTGAAAATGATTTTTTTAGTTGTGAAGTTAAATATTTATTTGAAATTTCTTTTTTTTTTGAAAATTATTTTTATACTGAAAATTTAACTATTGTACTTTTGGTTAAAAATGTGTCTTTTTTAGTTGAAAATTGGACTATTATGTGGTTGAATATTCATGTCGTTTTTTGAAAATTCATCGCTTTTTGTAGAATATTATTATTTTCATTTATAAGACAATTTTTTTTATTATAAATTTATCTGTTTACAAAAAATCTATTCTTTTTGGTTAAAAATTTATCTTTGTAGTTGAAAATTCATTTTTTCCGTTGAAAATTGAACTATTGGGTTGAAAAATCAATTTTTAATTTCCATTTTTGGTTTTGAAAATTCATTTTTAATTAAAAATTCATTTCCATAGTTCAAAATTTAATAATTTAGTTGAAAATTCCTTTTTCGTTACTTGAAAATTTTGTCTTTGTAGTTCAAAATTAATATTTTTTGATAAAAATCAATCTTCTTGGTTTAAATTTAATCCTTTCAAATAAAAATTAATTTTCAACCAAAAAATTATTTTGAAAAAAAAGAAGTTTCTACAAAATAATTCAAATATCAAAAAAAGAAATATATTTTTAACTGAAAAAGATGAATTTTCAAAAAAATTAAATAGTAGTTAAACATTCAGTTAAAAAAATAATTTTACCAAAAAAGATGAATTTTCAAAAAAAATAATTTTCTACTAAAAATACGAATTTTCAAACAAGAAGAATAATTTTCTACCAAGAATATGCATTTTCTTTCATCATATTCATTATTAATATATTGTTGAAAAATCGTTGTTTTTTTTGTCGAAACTTTTTTTTAAACTAAATATTTAACTATTCTATTTTCGGGTAAAAATTTATCTTCGCAGTTGAAAATTCTTTTCTTTCTTTTTATCTGAAATCTTCATTTTTCCATTTTTGGTTGGAAATTCATTTTGTTTTTGAAATCCTTATTTTTGGTTCAAATTTTTTTTTAAATAAAAATTAAACCATTCCATTTTTTTTAACTTGATATTCTTATTCGAAAATTCAACTATGTAATTGAAACTTTAATGCATTTTGTTGAAAACTCGCCTTTTTTTTAGAACATTATTCTTCTTGTTTAAAAATGTTTGAAAATTTACCGATTTTGTTCATAACTATCTTTTTTTATCAACACTTCTTATTTTTTTAATTAAATTTTTAACGGTAGTATTTTTAGTTGAAAATGAATTTTTTTAGTTAAACATTCGTCTTGTTAGAAGAATATTATTCTTATTGTTTAAAAATGATAAAAAATTCTTATTTTAACTGAATATTTGCTACTCAATTTTTAAAAATTTATATACTTTCCATGAAAAATTAATTTCTTTCGTCAATAACTGAACAATTTTATTGAAACTTCTTTTACTTGGTTTAAAAATTACTATTTTAACAGAAAAAAAATGAATTTAAAAAAAAAATGAAATAATGAGATTCATCATTTCAGTTAAATATTCACAATTTTATTTGAAAATGTAACTATTTTTTTCAAATTATTTTTTAAATGAAAATTTAACTTCTTCAAATTGAAAATTACATAGTTGTGGTTGAAAATTGATCGGTTTGGTTAAATATTAATTTTTTAATTTGAAATTTAATTGTTTAACTTTTGGTTGACAATTCATTGTTTTGAGTATAAATTAATTTCTTTTGTATTAAAAATGCAACTCTTTCATTTGAAGATTCATTTTTTGAGTTGAAATAAGATTATTTGGTTGAAATTTAAACTCTGTCACAAATTTTTTTTTTTTGATTGTTTAAGATTTATCGTTTTAATTGAAAATCCATTTTTTTTTGTTGAAAAATAAGCTGTTTGATTGAAAATTTGTTTATTCTTTAGATTTTTTTTTGTGTGAAATTATTTTTACTGAAAATTTAATTATTATTGCAGTTAAATAATCCATCGTTTTAGTTAAAAATTTATCTGTTTGGTTGAAAATTCTTTTTTTTTTATAGAAATTAACCTTCTTGGTTGAAAATTAAACTTTTTGGTCAAAAATTCGATTATTTTCTAGTTGAAGATTCACCATTTCAATTAAAAATTCATCTTTTGATTTTAAATTAAACTATTGCAGTTAAATATTCAAAATTTTATTTTTAAATTGATCACTTGGTTTAAAAATGTAATTATTTTTTTGATAGTTATTTCTTTAAAAGAAATTTATTTAACTGATAATTTAACTTTTAACAATTTTAGCTTAAGATTCATTGTTTTAGTATAAAAGTCTTATGTTTTGTTTCAAATTATGTATTAAAACTAACAATGTAACTATTCTAATGCTGGCTTAAAATTATTATTTTTTAGTTTAAAATTCAACTATTTCGTTAAAAATCCATGTATTTTGTTGAAAAATTGTATTTTTGAAAATTAATCTTTTTGGTTTAAAATTTAACTAGTCCAGTTAAAGATTCTTTTTTTTTAATTCACCGCTGATTGGATTAAAATATTTTGTTGAAAATCCTTCTTTTCTTTTGGTTAAAAATTGAATTGTTTAAACTGACAGCTTAAGTTTATGAATTTTTTACAAAAATTGATATTTTTTTAGTGGAAAATTTAAATATTATTTCTGAAAATTTATTGCTTTTGCAATTGTTTCCTCGATTGTATTGAAGAATGTTTAGAATGAATGTCTCAAAATTAAAATCAAATATAATGCAGGAAAAATTCATATTTGTTGTAGAAAATAATTCTTCTTGTTTGAAAATTCATATTTTCTGATTGAAAATTTATTTTGTTCTTGTTGAAAATTGAATTATTTGGTTAAATATTCTTTCCTTTTTCAGTTGCAAATTAACGAAATTTCGTATTTTTAGTAAAAACTTAATTTCTTGAAAACTCGTTATTATTTAACTATTTATTTAATTATTTAACTTTTGGTTGACATTTTATTGTTTTGAGTACAAATTAATTTTTTTGTATTACAAATGCAATTATTTCAGTTGAAGATTCATTGTTTGAGTTGAAATAAGATTATTTTCTTGAAAGTTAAACTCTTTTGTTACAAATTTTTTTTTATTCTTTAAGATTCATCGTTTTATTCAAAAATCCATTTCTTTCGTTGAAAAATGAGCTGTTTGACTCATTTTTTGACTAAAAACTTTTTTATCAAATTTTTGGATGATAAATTATCTTTGTTTACAGTTGAAAATTCGTATTTTTGATAGAAATTAATCTTCTTGGTTAAAAATTAAATTTTTGGTCAAAAATTCATCTTTTGATTTAAAATTAACTATTCCAGTTAAATATTCAAAATTTTATTTGAAAATTGATCACTTTCTTTGAAAATTTAATTTTTTTACAGATATTTTTTTGTAAAGAAATTTTTTTAACTGATAATTTAATTAATAACTATTTTATTTTTAAATTCATTGTTTTAGTATAAAATTCTTATATCTGGTTTAAAATTAATGATTTAAACTAACAATGTTACTATTCTAATTTTGGCTTAAAATAATAATTTTAAAATTTTTTAAATTCAACTATTTGGTTGAAAATTTGTCTTCTTTAATTAAAAATTCAACTGTTTCGTTAAAAAATAATTTATTTTGGTGAAAAATTGTATTTTTGAAAATTATTCTTTTTGTTTGAAAATGATAAAAATGTAACGCTTTTCTTAAAAATTATTATTTTATTTATTTTTTTAACTATACTATTTTTGTTTGAAAATTCAACTATTTCAGTTTAAGATTCATTGTGTAGTTTAAAACTCTGATCAAAATTCATGTATTTTGTTGAAAAATTGTATTTTTTCGTAGAAAATTAATCTTCTTGTTTAAATTTAATCTTTTTGGTTGAAACTTGAACTATTCCTGTTAAAGATTTTTAATTTATACCAAAACTCATCACTTTCGGTGAAAAATGAACTGTTTTTTTGAAAATACGTGTTTTTTGTGTTGAAAATTATTTTTCTCAGCTGAAAATTGAACTATTTCACTTTTTGTAAAAAATGGTATGTTTGAGTGAAAAATTTAAGTATTTTTTCTCAAAATTCATTGGTTTTGCAATTTTTTGCTCAATTGTATTAACCCTTGAAGGGCACATTTCCGTAAAATTACATAAAGAGCATACTGGGTATTTGATACCCAAGGGTATTCAAACGTGTGCTGTGCCGACGGCATTGGATAGTTTTCTAAAAGAAAATCAATTAATGATGCTTAATTTATCTAGTTTAAGGAGAAAAAGATTTTATAACAGATTCTGAAATTTAAAGTAATTAAAAAAAATCTTTTTTGGGAAAAAAATTAAAAAATGACTTCTTTCACTCTAAAATTCATAACTTTTGAAGTTTTGGAAATTTTTACTTAAAAATAAAATTAGTCTTATCGTGTTCGTTCTAAAAAAGGTATTTATTCTGAAAAATAAAAGCTTCAATTCAATGAAAAATGAAACACCGTACTTTGAGTAATTGAACTATTTTATTGATCTTAAACTGCGTATACAAATTATAAAAATTAAAATCATGTGAAAGTGACATAGAAAAATAGCTTTTCATGTAATTTGTTAATCTGGCGCCATATGTTCTATTTTCTTGAATTTCGTACGTTTTGTTAAAGCGCAAATACGTCGCCGGGTGTTTAACACCCAGTATGCCCTGTAAGGGCTAAAGAATGTTTCGAATGAACGTAAGAACATTAAAATAAATGTTTTGCGGCAAATATGAGTATTTTACTTCTAGTCACATTTTTGCGCCTTCTATTTATCCATTTAATTTCATCATTACAGATCAATGCCAACCAACTGAATTTTCAGATTGTGGTATTGAACCTATTTTAGATGATTCGCGTTCTTCACCTTTTGAGGAATTTTCACCGACAGCTGTTGAAACGACTGGTAAATCTATGATTTTATTGATAAAATATTATTTTTCTTTTTTAATTATTATAAAATATTCTTTGATAGATATCTATGAAACTCCACCGAACACAAAAAAGCGTCGATGTTTTGATCCACGATTTGTCTCGGAAATTGCAGAGAGTGATCTTTCGACGCCTAGTGGACGTCGTCGAACATTACTAATGATTAAGGAGATTGATCGTAAGAAAAGTCTTAGAATAAGAAAGTTGATGGCTCGTACAAGGTATATGCAAAAGCGTATTGAGACTTTAGAAGATATGCTCGAAAGCTATTTAACTCAAGGATAATGAAACTAGATTTTCGTATTAAATCAATAACTTTTTATTTTTTAATATCACACGGAAAGCATTCCTTTCTGTCGAAAATTCGGAATTTCGATTACTTTTTCATGATTTATTTCAGAAAAAATTAGCCTCTAGTCTTAGGTGCAATTGATTTGAAGAAAAAAAAAATCTTATTAAATGTTTCTTTTTGAAAACTTATTTTTGCAGAAGACTTGCGAATTTTTTTTTTATTTGCAGATCAAAGAGTTCTCTTAAAAAAAGTCAAAGGTTTTTAAAAAGTCCTTTGAGAGACGAAAATATACTGTTATTATTTTATGGGGTTAAATTCCTATAAATTATAGGTGAATTTTGCCCAAAAAAGAGGTAAAAACTAGAATATTATTTTCTAAGTGGAGTTGTAATGTGCGAAATTTGTAGAAATGAACGGTTAGTAATTCGCCAATATTCGCACATATTGTTTAAAGAAAAATATATCAAAGCCGTATTCTGTGATAAAATTTTTGCACATTTAGGTGCTTCATTTGATAATGAAATAATGGCATCTCACATTCTTAATCATTAAAGTTTTTGAGAACCATCGGTATTGTAAACGTTGATAATAATTAAACAGTTTGCACAAAAAATTTGTTTATCTGATTATCTCCCTCTGATAAGTCACTGAATATGAAATAAATTTTTTTAACTGTTCCATCGTGAACATGTTTGAAAAAAAACATTTGAATTTTCCATAAAGAATTGTTCAGGCTTTTATGGTTAAAAACTTTCGAAAAGGGACAATAATCTGACCTTGAAAATTTAATATACGAAAAAAGTATTTTTAACAAAATCGGTATTTTTTTTTATCATTTTCAAAGAAGAATAATAATATTCTACTAAAAAAAAAAACGAATTTTTAATCAAATACACGGATTTTCCACCGCAGGTGCATTTTCAAGTAAAAAAAAAACAAATTTTCAACTAAAAAAATGAAAGTTTAATTTTCTGTTAAAATAATAATTTCTAACCCAAATAAAAGAAGTTTCGATAAAATCTTTCAATTATTAAAGAAAGAAATTAATGTTCGATTGAAAGTATATCAATTTAAAAAAATGAAGTAGCAAATATTCAGTTTAAAAAAATAATTTTTATCATTTTTAAACAATAAGAATAATATTCTTCCAACAAGACGAATTTTCAACTAAAAAGAATTAATCTTCAATTAAAAATATTAGCGTTAAAAATTTAAATAAAAAAATAATAATTTTGAATAAAAAAAGATAATTTTGAACAAAATCGGTAAATTTTCAAACATTTTTATACAAGAAGAATCATGTTCTAAAAAAAGGCGAGTTTTCAACAACATGCATTAAAGTTTCAATTACATAGTTGAATTTTGGAATAAGAAGATCAATTTTTAACAAAAAATTAATTAATTTTCGATTGAAAAACTATGAATTCTTAACTACCTAGTTAAATTGTCATCTTCAGAAATGAATTATCAAGTAAAAAAAAAATGAATTTGCAACCAAAATTGAAAAAATAAAGATTTCAGATAAAAAGAAAGAAATGAATTTTCAAAGGCAAAGATCAATTTTTACCCGAAAATGGAATAGTTAAATATTTAGTTTAAAAAAAAAAGTTTGAAAAAAAACAATGATTTTTCAACAATATATTGATATTGAATATAATGCAGGAAAATTCATATTTTTTGGTAGAAAATTATTTTTCTTGTTTTAAAATCCATCTTTTTTGCTAGAAAATTAATTTTATTTTTGTTGAAAATTGAATTATTTTGTTAAATATTCGTTTCTCTTTTGGTTGAAAATTAATGAAAATTGGTATTTTTAGTAGGAAATTATTATTTTGAAAATTCATCTTTTTTGGTAAAATTATTCTTGTTTGAAAATTCATTTTTGTTGTTGAAACTTAACTTTTTTTTGCAGAAAATTCTACTATTTTATTGAAACTCCTTTTTTTATTCAAAATTATTTTTTTAATTGAAAATTAAACCGTTCCATTTTTTGTTAAAAAAAAACGGATTTTTTTTTAGTTCAGAACTCAACTATATGGTTAAAACTTCCTTTATTTTATTGAAAACTCTATCTTGTTTCTTGTGGAATATTATTCTTCTTGTTTAAAAATGGTTGAAAATGTACTATTTTGTTAAAATTCGTTTCTTTTTTGGTTGCAAATTACTTTTTTTTTTTAAATGAAAATTAGTCCTTTTGGTAGAATATTATTTTAATTATTTTAAAATGGTTAAAAATTCATTTCTTTGATTAATAATTGAATTATTTTATAGAAACTTCCTTTTTTTAAATCGTGTTTTGAATTAATTTTTTAAAGATACTATTTTTGGTTGAAAATTAATTTTTTTATTTGGAAATTCGTATTTTTTGTAAAATATATTTTTTTATTCTTTAAAAATGGTTGAAAATTATTTTTTTAACTGAATATTTAACTATAGCATTTTTTTAAATTGATATATTTTCATTTGAAAATTCATTTCTTTCTTCAATTTAACTATTTTATTGAAACTCGTTTTGTTTGATTTAGCATTATTATTTTAACTAAAAATTAAACTTCCATTTTTTATTTAAAAATGTATCCTTTTTAGTTGAAAAGATGTAGTTGAAAATCCGTGTGTTTGGTTAAAATGCGTTTTTTTCGGTAGAATAGTATTCTTTTTGTTTGAAAATTATATAAGAATGACCGATTTTGTTGAAAATTATATTTTTTTAATAATTTGTTAACTTTACTATTTTGGTTGAAAATTTTTATATTTTGTTGAAATTTCCTTTTTTTTGTTGAAAATGATTTTTTTACTGAAAATTTAACTTTTACACTTTTGTATGAAAATTTATCTTTTTTAGTTGAAAATTCCACTATTTATCTCTTTTGTTGAAAATTCTTCGTTTTTGACAGAATATTATTTTTCATTTCATTTCTTTGGTTGTAAATTTAACTATTTAAAAAAATATATTTTGTTTGGTGGGAAATGTATCTTTGTAGTTTAAAATTCATTTCTTTATTTAAAAATTCAATTTTTTATCCGAAAGTTGCCTTTTCCATATTTGGTTGAAAATTAATTTCTATAGTTGAAAATTCGTTTTTCTTTTTACTTGCAAATTCATTTTTTTACTTGAATATTTAACTATATGTGGTTACAAATTCATCCTTTTTGAGTAAAAATTCATTAGTTTAGTTGAAAATTTAAATATTTGGTGGAATAATCGATTATTTTTATTGAAAATCAATTTTTTGGTAACTGAAAATTTATCTATTCAATTGTTGGTTAAAAATGTATCTTTTTAGTTGAAAATTTATTTCTTTTATTGAAAATTGAACAATTTGGTTGAAAATTTAATTTTTTATCAACAAATATGATCCTGCAGTTCAAAATGGGCTAAAAACTCAAATTTGACCAACGACGGATTAAATTTTGATATGCTAAAATCTGAAAACGGACGCCTGTTTTTCGAAATTTGATGAAATTGCTTCGAAATCACGTAGGTAACTTAGTTATGGGTCCAAATGATGCATGCTCGTTTTTTTTAATTCTCGAAAGTGCCTGTTTTCCCCACTATTTTACATCTAAAAAGTGACTAATTTTTTCAGTTGAGTAAAAAGTAACTACTTTTTCATTTATGCCAAATAAGTATTTATTTTTTTCACTCGTGGAAAAGAACCGATTACTTTTCACGCGCAAAGAAGTGAGAAAATCTGTCATTTTTTCGAGAATTATAAAAAAAGTATCGTATGCCAAACTTTAAAAAAGCTCGATTTCATATTGGATTTATAGGATTCAGGTAATGGAAAAAGACGCAGGGTTGAATCAGAGCAATTATTCTTTTATTCTCAAATTTATACTCATTGGTTTTAATGTTTCTTCTAGTTTCCCTATTTTTTTATCATCCATTTTCACTACATTGTCAATGTATTGTCACTTCACTGTGATTTCAAGTTCCAATTCTTATTTATCACTATGAATTTCATAATTATAAAAAAATTTTATTTTATAGTTCTAATATGTCCCTGGGCCCACAACCTATTGGATTGATGGGATTCAGGTAGGAATAAGACACAGAGTTTAATCAGAGCAATTATTTTGTTATTCTCGTGTCTATAGTCTATATAGTCTCAGTCCCTGGATTATCATCTGTTTAATTTACTCTTCTTATAAATTTTTTATAAACACGCTGTAGAAGCCCTCACTTATTCTCTTTTTTAGATTCGTACATATAATCGTAACATTGTATTCTAAATAGATTTTTATGTTACTTGATTATTTTTGCTTATATTCCAACACTTCTACTCAAAAATAACATATTATCTTTGATGTCTGAATTTGGTTCCTTTTATTCAATTCAGAGAATATAAACGTATGCCACGCGCCTTGGAAAATGTCCCATACTTATTAAAACCAGTAGATAGTCAAAGGCGTTTCTAGATCAAGATTCCTACCTTACCGATTTCGAGAAGCTTCTACCTGTAGTGGTTCATGTCCTCACTAAGCCTCTAGAATGTTATCGGAGGGTCTTATGCCGTCCCAGAATAATATTGCGTAATTGTGATAGCCGAATTTGCGTAAACAGCTTCAAGATTATTTATTAGCATAACCCTCCAAATCAAATTTTAACTATACACGTACATCTTTTGCGCTTTAAATAAGTAAAGATAGGCATTTTTAATTGTTTATCTATAAGGAAGCAATAAATCTTTTTTTTTCCTCAGAATAAATGACCTCGAAACTGTTTACGCAAATTCGGCTCTCACAAAATTGCGCAATATTATTCTGTGAGGTCATCAGACCCTCCGAGAGCATTCTAGAAGCTTAGTACGGGCATGAACAACTACAGATAGTAGCTTCTCGAAGTCGGTAAGGTAGGAATCTTGATCCAGAAACGTACTTGCCAGTCTTGAATTAAAATTCTTCCAGGCCTATTCGTTTCCATATTTACAAAAACTGAACTGCTTGTAGCGACTTTGTGAAAAAGTCCGCTAGTTATCGTATTCTGATAAAATAATTGATAACTGATAATTTTCAAAAAAGAAAGAAAATTCCTCTAAATTTGAAATTTAAAAGGTAAATATCAATAACTAAATATCAGGGCAAATTAAATAAGTACATAATCCCTTATTACTTTCAATCATAGAACTTTGATTTGTTTATTTTTTATATGCAATAAATACAATAGAATTAAAAAATGTAACATATTATAAATATTTAATTTGGTTTCAAACGTAATAACACTTGTCATTTAAGCAACAAATGTACTTTTAAAGCTTTGAATTGCTGTTTTTTTTCTCTTCGGCAATCTCTTATTTTTGCTGTTGTAAAGATTTTTTTTGCAGATTTTCCCATTTTTTTCATAAAAATTCATCTTTTGATGTTACTAAAGTCATCTTTTTAACTTAAAGATTTGGTAAAATGAAACTATTTGGTTGAAAATTAACTTTTTTGTTGGAAGTTCATAAATTTGGTTCGCAATTTACTTTTCTGGTTAAAAATTTAACTATTATGTTGAAAATTTATTTCGTTTTTGATTATGAGTTAATCTTTTTAATTGAAAGCTTGACTTTCTCATTTTTAGTTATATATTTATCTTTTGAAGTTTATAATTCGACTATATAATTGACAATTCGTCATTTTTAATAGAAAATGTAAGTACTTGGTTGGAAATTTATGTATTTTGGTGGTAATTTAGATTTTTCAAAAAAATTAATCTTCTTAGTTAAAAAATAAACTTTTCGACTGAAAAAGTAACTCTTTTATTTTGTTTTAAAAATGGACCTATTCTAGTTAAAACTTTTTAAAATTTGTTAAACTTTCTTGAAGGACCTTTTCAAACTGATAGAAACCAACATCAGATTGTTTCAAGCAATAAATTGCTTTACAGTACAAGTACGATAACTTTCCAACTTCGGGGCTGTAGGGGCGGAAAACTCCAGGAATTGCGGACATGCAATTGCAATTGCGGTGCGCGCATGCGTAAATCATGAGCAAAATAGCACACGTAGTGGGAGAACCCCAATTAGTGTGCGTGCCGTACGTGTGACGACGTTCTATGGGGAGTGTACACTTATCCTTTTCGGACTTGTAATGTACTCGATTTTTTGCGGCTTTTATATCTTCTGGTACTTGCATATAAATTTTCTATTCTGACGGACCATGTAGAAAAGACGTTTTCACATCCATTCGGTGAATTAGAAAATTGTTCTGATTATCAAAAGCTAAAAGAAATCGAAAGGTGGTGATTCGCGCTACTGGTTCAAACGTTTCATTGTAATCAGAGAGATATTGTTCACTAAAATCTTTGGCTACTAAGGTAACGGGCCGAATTAGGGAATGGTTTTCAGAGTTACGAAAAAAATATTGTCGATTACAAATGTTTGAGTAAACTACTCAAAATAATCAAGTATATTTTGAAAGACCAATATCTCTAGTATCAAAAATAAGTCGCAATATGTTTATTCGTGATAATTAAATAAAAATAAAAGGGAATATATAAAGGCTTAGCATGTTCCTATGATAAAACACCCTTTCATCACTATGTCCCTGTGTTCCACAGGAAATGTCCCCTGTTTGGAAACCGCACCTGTCATGCTGTGAAGCCTGGATCCAAGGGTATAAATGTATTTAAAGCATTAATAAATATTAAATAATTATGTCTTTATTAGATTAACATGAACATTTCGAAAATATAACAAACTGAATATTTATTTATTAAACCAAGCGTTCAAAAATTAAATCAAATTGTTTAAATATATTCTATTTAAAAAATGATAATTTTCAAAAGAAAAAGAAAATTTCTCTCAGTTTATCATTTAAAAGATAAATATCAATAACTAAATATCAGGGCCAATTCAATAAGTACATAATCCCTTGCTACTTTCAATCTTAGAACTTTAATTTGTTTATTTTTTATATGCAATGAATACAATAGAATTGAAAAATTTAACACATTATAAGTATTTAAGTGTATTTCGAACGCTATAACATTTCTCATTAAAGCAACAAATGTACTATCAAAGCTTTGAATGGTTATTTTTCTAGTTTCATTTTTTTTTTTTTTTTTTAGTAGAATATTCATACTTTTCGTTCAAATTTGAACAACTATGGTGCTAAGTTAAAACTTTTCGTTGAAAATTACACTATTCTTTTGCAAATTTGTTTTTTTTATAATTAATATTTTTATCTGTAAATTTAATTTATTTAATTTCGTCTATTAGACGAGAATATTAATCCTGTTTGTTGAAGATTCATCATTTACATTAGGAATTCAACTATTTTCTTTAACCAGATTCCTATATCGCTGTTTTTTACCTACGTTAACCGTTTAGGGGGGGTCAAATTGGCCTGGTTTCTTGAAAATGTAGTAAATATACATTAAAAATTCTGGCAAAATTCATAGATCACTTTTGAACCTTCTACTTTATGATCAAATTATAGAATTTTATATTCGTTAAATCGGAGTAATAAATAATTAACAATAAACAAACTCGTCCAAAATGACTGATGCTTTGAGTTTTGTCTTAGGTCATATTTACACCCGATGCGGGAATCAGGTAAATTCACCTTTTGTAATTATATATTAAACTGGTTGGCAATTTCTTTTTTGCTGATTATTCAGTTAGTTACTACAAAATAAATAAAGAAACAACATTGAGTGCCATTCAAAACAACCTATTGTTGTGAAGGTCATGTTTTTAATTACGAGTTTGTGTACCGAAATCATTTATTCACCAGATTTTGTGTTGATTATATTGTTTATAATATTGCTAAATAATGCAGGCCTGAACCGTTCCATAATGGAGGACATTCAAATGTGTTCTGTATACAATTAGAACATGGCTTTAAATTAAATACAAAAATGAATAAATTGCGGCCTAGAATATCGTCTCTAATGTTCGAATCATTTATATTACAAAAAAACGCATTTAATAATCAGCCTGAAAGGCAATCACAATGAGCCTAAGAACATCGAAAAATGTTGATTATTTCGAAAGTTATTGAAAATTTACACTATTTTTAAATATCTACTTAAAAACTAAAAAAATTGACTTCACCCTGGGCTTATTTTATACAGAATTTCGAAAATAATCAACTTTTTAAAGATACATTTTTGAGCTCTGGTATAATTAAAATTATTCAGTTATAAAAAAAGAAGCGGCCTAAAACTTTTGCACGGCACTGTATATTTCTAATATTTGCCTGGGCCTATAACCTATTGGATTTATGGAATTCAGGTAATGGAGTAAGACACAGAGTTTAATCAGAGCAATTATTCTTTTATTCACACGTCTACAGTCATTGAGAGCTATCACGCATTCTCTTTCTTAGACTCGTACATATAATCATAACATTTTATTCTAAATGGATTCTTATATTACTAAATTATTTTGGTATATATTCCAACATTATAACAGGAAACTGTTTTCGAACGATGCTTACACTGAAGAAAATTTGAGCAAGCAGCTGATTTGTTAGTGGCAACACAGCGCCACCACCATGGTTGGTGCAGTGGACAGACTACATTTAAGTAAGCTATAGTACCAGACGGGCGAGCAGATCCTTTCTCATGTGTTGGGAGCGCAGGAGTACCACAAAAGAGAATAAAATTGCCCATGAGTATAAACAATAACTGTATGAATCCGCGCGAAACACGGCGTGGGGATTACGTGATTCCGCCTAAAGGGAGCGTTACTGTACCAATACTGTTGCGACTACAGCTGTTCCAATCTGGGCACACAGCGTGCCCAATATGAGAGAGGATGTGAACCAAGTTGCAAGCGAGCAGCGCGCGACGCATTTGGTGTTGCAGCTCTGCCACGTGGGCGAGCAGCTCGCCCAAAAAATTTTCAGTGTAGATTAGCTTGAAATTACATAAGTAGCTTATGTATAACTAAAAATAGATAATAATCTTTTTTTTTAACGCGATATTTTGTGGCTTATAAAAGATAACTTTTTTCAAAATTTACTAGCTCACGCTCATATCAAAATCTCTTACTTTTTTAACTATTGTCAATTTTATCTTTTTTTTCAATTTTATTTTTTATTATATATTTTTTGACTATTGTCAATGTGTCATATTTAGAGTGTTATAACTCGGCAATCAAATAGTGTGAGAAGCTTTATAAAGACTCAGAACGAAGGATTATTAAGTTTTTAGGCTTCACCGTTGTGAGAGTTTTATAACTGAATTTTTTTTTTCTTGGTTTGTTTTGTAATTTTCTTGTTGTCCGGTTGGACGATAAAATGTGTCTCGAAATGTCGTTTGAGGTTTGAAATTATCCATCGAGGATTGTAGTTTGTCTTTGTCATGGATTTTGTGAAGTTCAAGTTTTGGTGGCAGACTGGACACGTAATTGTTGCTTTGTAACATTGAAGGACGTCGTAAGCATCTTTTTCAATCGAAATGTTTGTGTCCACACCGTTTAACAAGTTTACTCGGTGGGTTTCACTGAGATATGGAGTAGTTTCATTGACCACTTTTTTGACTAGTCTATTCACTTTCGAAATTTCTGTCGAAATGTCAGTATCTGGATCCTTATCACTTTTTTGCGTGCTCGGCATAGCATAACTCTCAGACGTTCTAGATGTCCAATATTCGAAGGGTGTAGCTTGAGTGAATTTTACCATTCGCTTTAGTATGAGTTTATCTCCTATAACAAATTCGAAATTCTCGGGTTCTTCATTAAAAACCCCGTAATATTGTGTCAGATCAGGTTCATTTTTCACTTTTTTCAGCATTATCGTTTTTGCAAAACTTTCCAATTCTTTGATAGCCGCATCATCTAAGTCTTGTAAGCAACTTGCGTTGTCCAAGTTACTTAACTTCAAGATGTTCTTTATATGTAGTGGGACCCATACTCGCATTCCATTTTGCAGTTTGTTCCAAAATTCACTGCGAAATTGTTCTTCTTGTGTCATATTAGAGTTGTAATGTTCATCTACCTGTAAACGAACAATATTTTTTCGCCTATAGCTATCAGCTTCTTTCAAAATTTTTGCAAGATGATTATCATTCTTGTGAATGAACATTTCGAAAATGAAGTTTAAGTCAAAGTTTCACTCTACACGGTGACAAAGGTTTGGTTTCAGCAAACAAAGGTTGAGTAAAATATGGACCAACCAAAGTTTTGGATATGACAAATAAAATCTTGGTTATGACAATCAAAGTTTTCGCTATAGCAACCAATATTTGATTGCCATAACCAAAATTTTGGTTGAAATAATTACGACTTTGGTTGTTCCATGCAAAACTTTGACTGGTCCATATTTTACTAAACTTTTGGTTGCTCAACCAAATCTTTCTCTTCGATCTCTGTTTTTTAATTTTGTAACTTGAAGTTTGAGATTCTGATATTTGATTCGTAAAACTTTCGAACGGAAAAAGTGTTTAAATTTACCATAAGTATTCAGATAGGTTTTCATTTATAATGTAATATTTTTACTGTTAATGATGCCCTCTGATGCAATTTGAAAATTAATTACTTGAGAATATGAGCAAATAAATTGTGCGAGGAAAAAACAAGATATAGTAATAGATAGAAGGATAAATACTCAGTTGTTTGAAAAATTATCAAAAGTTTTAAGTTCAGCATCGAGTTCAGCAAACGGTGAGGCAAACAGAATATCACATAATATTAATTTTCAACCAATCAGAATTTCCACGAAAAAAGTGGATATTTCGGATATAGAAAAGATTGAAAATTTATACGATTGCTGATCCCAAGAATTAGATGCTAAAAATATTTAAAATTTTGCAGCAGACTGCGAATTTTGGAAATAGAAAAAATTGAAATCACGATTTTCAATAAATATAAACGTAAATCGAAAAATTCCGGATTAAAAATATCCAAGAGTAAAATAATTTGACTTTTGAGAATAAATATTTCATTCGATATTTCATGTATTGAATATATTAATTGATATTAGATATATTAAGTTATGTTTACAACTACATTCAAATAAAAATTTTTAATATTTTTTATAAATGAAACCGAGCAACCTCATTTATGAGATAAATATCAATTTTATGTGCAAAAGTCAAATAATTTAATATTATAAACCCAGTATTTTGCCAAAGTCGTATTTTTTCATTATAGGAGTATTTCAATTTTTAGTTTCCAATTGTCGAATTTTCATGGTGACATTTTCAAACTGCAAAATCATTTAAGTTTAGAATGAGAAAAATAAAAGTTAATCATTCATAATTCTGAACTTTAAATTGTAAATAATGTCTTGTATGCAAGTCGCGAATGAATTTCTTGAGAGAACAAGTAGAAAATTTAGAAAGAGAAAAATTAGAAGGGCATTCAAATTTTAGTTCTTCAATTTTAAAACGAGATTTAAAACTCGTGTTTCTTCGACTTCACATACTTATAGTTTTCAGTTCTCGGATTAGAATTCTCAGAAATATAACCCAGAAAATATTTTACCTCGGGGATAATAATTTAAAAATGTTCTGATTTTTTATCGAAAATTTAACAATTGTGGTCAATTTCATTTATGCAAGTTGGTCCTTCATTTCTTGAGTTAATTGTTATAAAATTTTCGGAAACTAATTGCTAAACATAACATAATGTAATTTTGCCTAAAATTATATCGTTTGTCATTTGTAAGTAAATTCTAAAAACAAATTCGATGTAATTTTTCCTGTACAAAGATTTAATGGAGCCAACCAAAAATTTTGGAAATGTCTCTTATTCCATCCCAGAAAACATGTTCTGTAACTGTTCCAGATCAAAAAAAGAACTGTGTTCTATAACAGTTGTTGCAAGATGATGACAGAACTATTCTAAAAAAAGGTAACCGTGTTCTAGAACACTGTGACAAAATTGTGACCGAACTATGCTAGAACAAAAAGGTAACAATATTCTAGAACACTGTGGCAGAACTGTTCTCGAACTATGTGACAGCACTGTTCTGTAACAGTGGCTATGGAATTATTCTAGAACAAATTGATCACAAACGTTCTATAATATTTGTTTCAAGTTTGTTCTAGAACTGTGCCGTAACAGTGTTATATCGAAGTTCTAGAACCCTGTTACAAGTGTGTTCTAGAACGAATTAGGAACAAAGATTAGTTCGCCAACACTTCCGTCGAGCTGACCCTTACGAATATCCCTTATTTGGATATCTCGGACATATAATTTTTGTTAGTCGGGACTGCATACGCGATATCCCGGATCAAAATATATCCATGGGGATATCAAAATTTCCGCCTCGCAGGATATTCCGACGGGTTATCCCTGGAATAACTCGGCACATAAATGGGGTCAAATCGAATATCCCGGGATATCCTATTGCTTTGGGGGTGTATATAACATTGTTTCATATTTGATAAATAACCGTTCTAGAACTGTTATAGAATTGTCCTAGATTTTTTACAACGCAGCGTACCAAAGTTCTAAAATTGTTCTAGAAATGTTACAGAGCCGTTGTCACAGCGTTCTAGATCTATTAAAGATTTGTTATACAACATTTGTTATTGACATCTAGAATTGTCCTAGAAATGTTCTAGATCGTTACTCGCATGTTCGTAACCTGTTGCTAACCTGTTCTAGAACAAGTTCTTTTGCGTTATAGAACAGTTATAGATCTGTTCTGTAACCATGTTTGCTTGGATACTTTCAAATTTTTGTATATTAGTGTCCAAAAATAGTAACATTCTTTTAAGTTCTTATTTCCATTGGCAGCTTTCAATCCTTTCAATATCAACCGAGGGGCTATTCAATCTCGAATAACGGAAACGTTGCATGACAATTTCATGTGATATTTACGTTGTCTGCATTGTCTTAAGTCATGCTGATTTCGCCGTTCTTTGCGCTAGACAGCGCTAAATGCACTAACCGACATTAAACGACGCTCTGCGAGAACCGAGGTATAGTGGAGGAAAAATACACTTTCTCCTTTAAAAAAGCCCAGAGCCTTTACTTTTGGGCCGATCTTCAATTTTTTCCATAATTAAAGTGCATTAAATTTGCAAGAAACTTCATCTCGATATTTCTGTTTGCTTCATTTTTTTATTTATATTATTATCACTCAAAGTATGAAAAAGTTTAGACTTTTCACAAGAGAATTTTTCCTCAAATTTTTCATGCTGCAAAAACTGCTTAACTAAACTTTAAGTCACCTTAAATCGATGAATGTCGAATTACAAAACAAAAATAAATGTTTATTGATCCATTTAATTGTTAAGAACAAATGTAATGAGAAAATTGGCAAATAGTGTTATTTATAGTATAAACTTTTTTCTTTTTGGTGAAACTACTTTGCTTTAATGCAGAAACGACATTTAATTTAAAAACATTTTTAAAAATGAGGAAAAATCATTGTTATAATCAAATTTTGTTGAAAAATTTTAAATGTCCTATTTTGCAGACTCTCATTTTTTTTAGCATCTGAATTCCTTTAAAAAATTTTTAAAATGATTTGTGCTTGATAATATTTGGTAAATTATAACAATTTAAATTTTGATACACAAGATAAATAAATTCAAAATGTTTGCACAGTCGCGTAGAAAAAAATAGTTTTTTTCTAACTTAAACTGTTTGAAATTATTGTGCGAATGGAAGATACGAAATTCCTGACTTCAGCTTTACAAACACAAATTTTTGATTCACAATCATGAAAATTGCGTGCAAAGAAGCTCAGCTGCTACACAAAAAGACGACCCAAAAGCACGTTGTGAAAATGCAAACATAACGAAACCCGTTCATAGTGATCACGTGTTAACGGACCGATGGTGAAAAAGGACGGAATCATCCGAACTCTGCTTCATTCGTACAGAACTAAGCGATCTTGTTCACACTAATTACCACTAACTCACACTGACTGCATAGTTGTCGTAATTTATTAAACGTTATTTGCTACGTTATAGGCACAACTTAAAAATGATTTCATACGTTAAATACGAGAGTGAATAGCCCCTCAATATCAACAAATGTACATTTTAAGTTTTTGTACCAGAATCTCTAAGCAATAACAAACACAATGAGAAAAAACAATGCACTAAATAACGGCGACGAAAATTAATTACTCACCGCATTTTTTCGATTGGTGAGGCTCATTGTTCACATAGTTCACATTTACTTTATCAAGACTGAAAAATTACAAAAATAATCAAAATGTTGTCAACAACTTTGCCCAAATGAAGCACCGGCACCGATTTGACTGTTTTGTTTTCGTCCTGTACGCGCAGGTCGCACACACGGACACGACGCATCCACACAGTCGCAAGCAACCAACAAAGTCGCATCCGTGCGCGTCCGTGAAAGCTCGGCTAACGCTCGTTCCTCCTGCCCGCACTTTCGTATGACCTTAGCAATGCTTAATTCGTGTTAAACTGACTTCTTTTATGAAGATTCGTTCGGATTCGCCTTTTAAATAAGCATAATCGTGTTTCCTCGAAACAATTTTATGGGTCCATCGATAAATTGTATTGTTCTTTAAGGGTACCTTTTTCACGGAGCATGGATTTTGAATTAATCCTTAGAATTAATATTTTGCATAGGATGCATTTCTATCTACTTTGTTGGTTTATGGCATTATTATTGTTATTATCCCTCAAAAAAGAGTCTGGGGACGTCCGTTATGATATAATATAGCATCTCCGAATTCAGTTTTTAAAAATTTTCATTTTTGTGGAAAAAAGCCGGGGAAACTGTAAGTATCACATGCCCTTAACTGCAACCGTAGCGTATTTCGTTACGTTCCTTTATTCCGCGTTATTTGTCCCGTTTTTTACCGCTAAAACCGAAATATTCCAGAGTGAATATATTTTTACCAGATGTTATCAAAAAATATTAATTGTTGATAATAATAATTAATTTTAATAATAATATATTTTATTTTAGCAAATTATTATTATTAAAAAATTAATAATAATAATTTGGATAAACAAAATAATTGTTCGAGCAAGGTTTAAAAAATAATTCTTTTTATCTAAAATTTTTTTCACTAACTTACTGTCAAAATTATTAAATAGTTATAATGTTGAAAAAACTTATTTAATTAATAAAATTATTAAACTTCGAAACTTATTAAATGAATAATTTTTTACTTGCTAATCTTTCAATATATTTTAATTTTCAAAGTTTATTTACAATTACATAATAATTTCATATCAAGTTCTATTAAACAATATTTGCATGATAATATTACATAATTTAGTTTTCCGATAAAATCTGATAGAAACTGACAAAAATGCGCGCGGAACAGTTTCAAAAAAGATCAGAAAAAACGGAAAGATACGGCTGGAACACTTTCTGATAAATTCTGAAAGATTCGGAAAGAAAATGGTGGTACAGTTTCGAATAGAAGTTAGGATGCAGATTTCGGAAAGGATCTGAAAGATATGGAAAGTTTCGGAAAGAAAGTTCTATCAGAAATTTCATATTTTTTGTTAAAAAATTACTATTCTCGTACAAAATTCATCTACAGTGAAACTCTTCTATTGTGCTGGTTTCGTGGCCGACGCGTCGGTGGTGGGAAACAAACCCGATATAGTACGGCTCTGGATGTAAACGCTTTTATTTGCCACGCCTGAGTGACTAATTGAACTATTCCATTTTTGGTTCAAAATTTAACTTTTTTAGTTGAAACTCCATGTATTTTGTTAAAAATTGTCTTTTTTGGTAGAATATTATTCATTCTATTTGAAAATGCTTGGAAACTTACCGATTTTGCTCAAAAATAATTAGTAAAATAAAAAATTGCACTTTAGCCCTCGGTATGCAGACATCTTGGATTCCCCCACTTAACCTGAAATACCTAATCAGGATCACTGGTTACAGTTCGGCCAAATGTATAATATCTTTGGTTCGGCATCCTTCCAGATAGAATTTAAAAAATAAAAATATGAAGAAAATATGTGCAAAATTTTGAAATCTTCAAACTGCAATCACTATAATAAAATTAATACATTTTGACGCGGAAAACTTGACAAGATGACAGATGACAGTTGAATTTTTTGGGGTTGGCGACCCTGTCAGCCGTGGGCGCCACCGGCGCCACGCACCACGCACAAGGTCCAACCAACTTAACCATTTCGCAGTGATTTCCCAGTTTTCGCTAGGCCAGATTTCGCTCTAGAGTACCGGGAAGCGGTGATCGAACGGGATGTCTTCGTAAAGTGATAGTGCAGTTCGGTAGTGAGAAACTCGATGCTTTTAATTTTTTCAAGACTATGCTGTGTAAAAAACCTATCGCAACAAACCATCATGTTTATCATTTTTCGCGTGCTCTTGACTTTGATACACCTTTTGTACGGTTCGTTTCTGTGGGGTCGTCGCCAATGGAGGGAATGGAAATTATGGTGCGATGAACTCTGGCATGGTAAGGATTCGAGATTGGAGGCCGAAGTTCTTATCAGTTCGATAAAAGGAGTGGGCAATTTGCCGAAACACTTGGCCGTCATCCTCGGTCACGAGGCAGTTTCGTTTCTCGACCTTGTGCGCATCGTGAGCTGGTGTGTCATTGCTGGCATTCCTTACGTCAGCTTCTACGATCACAATGGTAATTTACGATTTATGACTTTCCGTGAGAATTATGCTCTTCCATCAAAGAATGTTGATTAGAATAGAGATTGTGGGAATTTGATTGGCGTAGTTTTTCTGCCACTTCTCATTGTTTTTCGTACATTTTTGTTTGTAACATTGTTGCTGTTTTTAACTTAAAGAATGGTTTATTGATATTTTAGTAAAATTATATAGATCTAATTTGTATGTGGCAAGCGTTTGAGTCAATTTTGTATGATTTTTTTTATATCTATGCGTATTTAAAGACTCGACAATTTACATAACCTCAAACTACAGACAGGTTTCACAGTCTCCACAGTGATTATTTGGAAAAAAAACTATTCTCTTAAAAGTTCGTTTTTGTTTGGTTGAAAATGTATTGTGTTTTATAAAATTTGCATTACTATTTTTTTTTAAATTATCTTTTTTTCTTTGAGAAAAAAATGCATTTTATTCGTTAGAAATTTGTATTTTCTAGTTGAAGATTCATTATTTTAGTTGAAAATTCGTCCTGGTTGAGATATCAATAATTTTTGGTTGAAAATTAATCTTTCTCGTAGTAAATTAATCTTCTTGGTGGAAAATTAAATTATGTTGATAAGAAATTGATCTGTTTCGTTGAAAATCAACTCTTTATGGATATTTATATTTGCAAGAGTAAAACTCTAAGTTTTTGAAGAAAAATCATCTTTTTGGTTAAAAATTTGCCTTTTTTGGTCGAAAGTTGCAGTATTTCGTAAAAAAACTCGTTCTTTTTTTTATTCAGAATTAATTTTCTCACAGAAAATGTGAACCTATTCCTTTTTTGGTTGAAAATTTATTATTTCTGGTTGAAAATTCTTTTATTATGTTGAAAATTGGTTTTTTATGTAGAAAAATCATCTTTATTGTTGAAAATTAATCGTACTGGTTAAAAAATAAACTCTGGTTGAAAATTGAGCTATTTTATTCAAAATTCTTTTTTTTTATATAATTAATTTTCTTCACTAAAAATGTAACTATTATTAGTTATAAATTTACTTTTTAAATTGGAAATTGATGCTTTATAGTTGAAAAATCGTGTATTCTGTTTAAAATTGGGTTTTTTGTAGAAAAATCATCTTTCTTCGTTAAAAATTTTAATACTTTGTTGAAAATTCAGTTAATTTCCTGGTAATTCATCTTTTTTGTAGAAAATGAATCTCATTGGTTAAAAAATTAACTCTGGTTGAAAATTCAGCTATTTTCTAAAATTTCCTTTTTTTCAGAATTAATTTTCTTCAATGAAAATGTAACTTTCTTGGTTGAAAATGGACATTTTAAATAAAAAATTGGTCCTTTTCTAGTTGGATATTCATATATTTGATTAAAAATTCGTTTTTTTTTTTGTAAAAAGAAAATCATCTTTTTTAGTTGAAAATTAAAGTATTTAGTTTAATCTCCATGCGTTTTGTTGATAATTAATATTTTTTGTAAAACACTAATCTTCTGTTTTAAGAAATAAGCTTTTTGGGTGAAAATTCATCTTTTTGGTATAAAATGTATCTGTTTTTCGTCAAGGATTCAAATATTCATATATATATCAAATATTATTATAATATTTTTAATAATAATATTAATATAATTTTATTAAATAATTTTATTAAAATTTTAATATAATATTATTAATAATATTATTATAATTATATATAAAGATATCAAATATTTGGTTGAAAATTTGTCCTTTTTGTTTAAATTCAACTGTTTTTGAATAATCAACTCTTTGTACTTAAATTTACTTTTTTGCTCACAATTTGTGTTTTCGGGATTGAAAATTTAACAATTTGGTAGAAAATTAAACTAATAGAAAATAAACTTTTTTGTTGAAATTTAATATTTCAGGTAAGAAAATTTTGGTAAATGTTTATGTTTTTGCTTCAAAATTAATTTTTCCGATAGAAAACTAAACTATTTTCTTGATAAATTGAACTTTTTGGTTGGAAATAAACTCTTTTATTTGGATATTTATATTGTCGAGTGTAAAATTCAATTGTTTTGTAGAAAATTGTTCTTTTTGGCCAAAAGTTTAACTACTTTGTCAAAAATTAATATTTTAGATTTATTATTTAAGATAAGAATGTACCTCTGGTTGGAAATTTAACAATTTTGATATAGCTTGGTTACTATGAACAAAATGGTCAATTTTTTGGCCTGAAATTATTCAGTTCTGAATAATTTTTATAAGAAATTATCTATTAACTTTGAAACTACAGATCTCTGAAAAAATAGTTTTTTTAAGGATTTTAGGAATCAAAATAATATTGCTGATGATTCAATTTAAAATAAAACACACAAATTTTTACATTTTACAGTTTATAAACAAATTATATTTAATCACATTCAACAAACAGAATTGAAGATTATGTGCCAAAGAAGAAAGTTTGCTATTGTTTAATTTTCAACAGTTTTAAAATATCTAGTTAAATTTTTATGTTTTTCAATTATGCTATTATTTAGCTTGGAATGCGTGATTCAAAAATTGTTTACTTTAACAATTTTTTATTTTTAAGCTTACATTTTTAATTTAAAGAATTTTTAAATGCTTTTTTAAAGACTTGAACAAATAAAAAATAATAGCCTTTGATGTTGAACATTTTGGATAAAAAAACATTTTTATTTAATAAGTAAATAAATTTTTATTAATTTATGTGTACTTTAAGTAATAAAAAGTGAGAAAAAAAACGATTTGACAACAAGATTTTAATCAGTTCAAAATTTAAGAATTTTTAGATTTTAATGTTAAAACAAACGGTTTCAATTTGTAAGTCTTAGTCATTAAATAAATTTGAACGTGTCACTGAAAGTTTATAAATTATTTACAACTTAAAAATAACTTCATAATAATATATTCTTGATTATAGGATTTTATTAAATTGAAATATTGTTTCAGTCTAAATATTCAATTTTTAACCCATTCAATTTGAAATTTTTAATTAAAAAAAAGATTAATTATTGAATATTTAGCTGTATTTGAATTTTTATTTAAGACAAGTAAATTGAAACCAAATATTTAAAAGTAATGAATCTTTAACTAAACTGTTTGACATAGAAAATCTGGAATCGTTAAAATTTTGAAAAATGCTTGATTTGTGAGTGAAATTTTAAAATTTTGATGTATAATTTACAAATGAATATTTGTAGATAAAAGTTGAGTAATTTTAAGAGATATTTAGGAGTTTTAAAAAGATTAAAAATTATCATGCAAATTTTAGAAAGTTTTCTCAAAATCTTCTAGAATCTTTTTTGAAAATTTTGTTTAAATCTCTGAAAAAGTTTTGAAATATTCTCTTAAAATAATTTTTCAAATTAAAAGTTATTTTTAATTTTCCGAGGAATCTTAAGAAAATGTTTTTAATCTTTTGAAGCCTTTCACAATTCTTGAAAGGAATCTAATTTTCTCTTTTAAAATCTGCGAAAATCTACATTTTTTGTATTAGGCTATCATCAATACAAATTTAAAACAACTTCTAGATTTCTCAAGATTTTGAAATAAAATTGTGAAGCTTTCCAAGGATGTTTAAACTATTTAAAAGGAAAATAATTGATTTGATAATTTAAGAAGTGTTCAGTTAAAAAAATTTCAATTTTTCAATATTTTATGTTTCCTGCTTAAAATTCCTTAAAATTATATAATTATGAAAATTTTAAAGTTTATTGATTGATTTTTTAATTTAGAACATTGAAAATGATAACGTGGATTTCTCTTTTATATTGAAAAATATTAGTAATTTCAATTTTATACGCGTAAATTATTGGCATTTGAATACAACATTTTTTAATCAAAAACTTTTAAATTTCAATTTTAAGAGTTCAAAATTTAACAGTTCCACTTTGAGTGCTTTCGCTTGCAGTTCAGTTTTTATTACCTTAAGTGGACAATTTTTTAGCTTTAGTGTTCCATTTTTTTAATTTTATTGACCGTGAAAATTGTTTGCGAACCCAAAAAAAACCGGGAATTTATTTCGTCGATACAAAATTTACTTTTTGTTTAAAATTACTATTTTTGTATTGAAAAGTCAATTGAAATCTATTTGGATAAAAATCGAAATTCTTTTTGTTGAAATTTTATCATTTTCATATTAAAGTTAACCTGTTTTAATCGAATTTTCTTCTTTTTTTTTTTGACAAAAATCCAACTGTTCCGTTGAAAATTTAACAATCTTGTTAAAAAGTCATGCTTTTTGGTGAAAATCTATTTTATAAGAAATTTCATATTTTTTAATAGAAATGCAACAAACGGTTGACAATTCAACCTCTTTTTTTAAGGTTTGCTCAAAAGCTTGTCTTTTTTATTTCAAAATTTACCTGCTTTAGCAGAATTTACATCTTTCTTGGATAAAAATGCATTTCATAGAAAATGAACTTTTTGTTTAAATTTTATATTTTGGTGTTGAAGAGAGAACCGAAATCTTTTCTGGCTGAACATTCAACTTTTTTTTTTTAATTCTTATCTTTCTTTGATAAAAATGTAACTGTTTGGTTACAAATTAAACTATTTTATTAAAAGGTAATACTTTTGGTTAAAAATTCTACTATTTTGTTGAACTTTTAACTATTTCGTAGAAAATGTAAGTAGTTTAAAATTTAATATTTTTGTTTTGAAACATTAACTGAAATGTTTTCTAGATAAAAATTAAATTGAAAAAAATGTCGTTTTTTATTAAAAATTCCTCTGTTTATGTACCAAATTTATCTCTTTTTTAAAATAAAACTACAACTATTTAGTAAAGAATTCATCTATTTTGTTAAAAATTGATCCTTTTTGGTTGAAAAGAATTCGTCTTTTTGGATTGAAAATTCCATTTTTTCGTAGTAACTTATTTCTTGTTTAAAAATTCATATTTTGATTGTGAAAAGTCAATTTAAATCTGTTTTAGCAGAAAATTGAACTATTTTTTTTGAAGATTTGTATTTTTTTAATATAAAAATTCGTTTTTTTTTTAGTAGAAACATCTTTTTTTTTTTAATTAAAATACAACTGTTTGTTTAAAAATGATTATTCGTTACTTAAGTATTCAACTATTTTGTTTGAAAGATTTAGTTGAATCACTTTGTTCAGAAATAACTTTTTTCCTTGAAGATTTATATTTTTAGTTGAAAATTCAACTCTATGATTG
>NC_046662.1:15973477-16019123 GCF_010883055.1 Belonocnema kinseyi | reverse complement strand
TTTTTTTTTTTAGTTAAACATTCTCCTTTTCAGTAAAAAAATAATTTTCTGGATTTGAAGTTTCATGTTTGTTAGGTAAAAATGCATCTGTTTCGTGGGAAATTATTTTTTTCCAGAGATGTTATATTTTGGCTTGAAAATCCAATTTTTGTAGAGGAAATTCCTCTTTCGGCTCGACGGTTTAACAATTTAAATAATCATTTATTTCTTGAGTGAAAAAATTTATATTTTTATAAAAATTCAACTATTGTGTTTAAAATTTAATTATTTTATTCAAAATTCCAATGTTTTTGTAAAGGTCGTCTTTTGTAGTAGAAAAGACATTTTTTGTTTAAAATAAATTAATAAATAAAAAAAATTAAATTTGTATCTGAAATACTGTTTTATTCCGTTTATAAAAAATTCTATGTTAAAAGTATGACAAGATTAAAATGCTAGTAATTGAATATTAATGATCAAGAAAAATTCTGCTAGCAATAATTAGAAAAACATTTCTGGAAGAAACTGGAAACGATAATAAAACGGTTGAAATTTACCACTTTTTTCTAGGATTCCTGCGAAAAAGTGAAGAGGTTTTGGAGACAAAACTTGCAGCTTTAAAGCCTGAGCTTAATGAACATATCGCTGTAAGGTCTCATAAAAATGGAATTAACGGTGAGCTTTTCTTGGATTTAAAAATCCAGTAAAATTGATTTTTCTAGCCAAATCACCATTTTTAATAATTTTGAATTACTTTTTGTATGTGTGAAAGTTTAATGACAGCGTTTCAATAATTCAATTTTAGATAAAAATGGGCATTTTTTTCGAGGATTTTAAGTAGTTTATGAGATTCTAAAAATATAAGGGAAAAAGGGGATGGATTCTGATAACAGAAACAACATTTTTTTCATTATTTAAATTAATTACAGGTACTAAGCACAAAACAAAAGTTCAGCTTTTGTCCTATGAAGATGGGAAAGGTAAAATAGTCTCTCTAGCTCAGAATTTAGCGAAAGCCGTTACAAATGGAGCGCTTCAGTCAAATGAAATTAATATTGCGCTTCTCGATGAAAAATTACATAGCAAAGGCATTCCTGATCCAGATCTTGCCTTTATATGTGGAGATACCTTTTCCACTTATGGTTTTCTTCCATGGCAGATAAGGATAACAGAATTTTTGTAAGTATTTTTACCATTTTTCAATGTGTCGATCTTGAAATAATTCTAAAAGAATTATAATTCTGAGTTGGGGCAGGGAATAACTGAAAGAAATATAAAAAAATGCATAGGGAATTTTCGCGAAGAATTATCATTTTTATTTTGGGATAAAGAATTTTAGTGACGAATTCGATTTTTGACTTTTGAGACATGGAATTTCCTAAGAAAATTATAATTCTTAAATGGAACGGTGTATTTCCATAAAATATTTTTATTTTCAATTTATTTTCATTTTAGAACAGGAATTTTCTTTAAGAATGATTATTTTTACTTTAGCAAGTTTCCGCACAGAATTATAATTTAACTTGGAACAGGAAATTTTTAACATGGAACGAGAATTTTGGGAAAGAATTTGGATTTTTATTTAGATAGAGGGAAATGAACAAAAAAATTTTCTTTTACAAGGCATATTTCTGAATTATAGTACAGAATTTTGTAAATAAATATAATTCTGACTTGGAAAAGGGAATTTCGTAAAAAATTATAATTTTTACTTTGGGAGAGGGAATTTTAGTAACGAATTAGATTTTTTATTCTAGCTCAGGGAATGTTTTAAAAAATATATGCAAATATATAAAAAATAAATTTTAATTTTATAATCATTTCAAAACAGGAATTTTCGTTAAGAATTATTATTTTCATCCCTTTTCCAAGCCAGAATTCGTCAGATTTTAAAAATTCCTCGTATTACATAAGAATTTGTTTGAATTTAAGCATTCATTTTTTTCTATTTTTAATAAAATTTTTCCAGATTTTGAAATATCCCTCTTCCAAATTTTAGAAAAAAGTTACTGTATTTCTGAATTATAATAAAAAAAAATTTCTTGATACAAAACATTTTTTGAAAGAAATATAATTCTGAGCTTGGACGGGGAATAAATTAATGGAATATAAAAAAATTCTAATTTTGACTTTGGAACATGGAATTTCATAAAGAATTTTTATTTTTATTTATAAAAATGAAATTTACAAAAACAATCCCATTGGGTTTCGTAAAGGATTATAAGTTTTTTTGAAAGAGGTAATTTTTTGACACGAAACGGAAAATTTTTGAAATAGATTTTAGAAAGGGAATTTACGAAAATAATCCCCCTATTGCAAGTCAGAATTTGTCAGATTTGGAAAATTCCTTGTCTGAACAGAATTAAAAAAAATAAAAAGACAAATTTTGCAAATAAAAGTTGACCAGAATTTGAAACTTCATACTTCCAAATAAAAAAAAAAGAATGTTACTAAATTTCTCAATTATAATAAAAAATTTTGCAAATAAATATAATTCTGATTTTATTATATAATATAATTCTAATTTGTATACTTTGTGAAAAATTCATTTTTTTTTTAGAAAGTTAATAATCATCTTTATTTTCTTGTTAAAAAATTCAACAATTTGGATGAAAATTTGTCTTTTTCAATTGAAAATTCAACTATTTCGTTGAAAATTCACGTATTTTATTAAGAAATTGATTTTTTTTTGTAGAAAATGATATTTTTCTTTGATATATTTTTTTGTCTTTGATATTTTTCCGTGTTTAAAAATTCTTTTCCCCGTTTAACAATTTAAGTATCCCAGTTAAATATTTATTATTTTACTTCAAAAATCATCTTTTAAGTTGGAAATAAAATGACTTGGCTGAATACTTACTCTTTTGTTGAAAATTAATTGTTTTCGTTCAAATATGAGCCATTTGATTGAAAACTTGTTTTTTCTTTGGATGAAAATGAATTTTTGGCCGAAAATTTAAGTATTTTATTGAAAATTTGTTTCTTTTTTGCTTAAAAATTATTTTGTTTTTTAAACTAAAAATGGAACTATTATGTCAATTAAACATTCCATAATTTTAGGTTAAAATTCAATTATTCTAGTTAAAGATTCATCATTTTAGTTGAAAATTCATCTTTCTGGTTTAAACTTTAACTACTCCAGTTAATGATTTACAATTTTAATTAAAAATTCATCAGTCTTTTGAAAATGTAAGTTTTTTTTAAAGTTAGTCTATTTTTGTTTAAAGTAATATTTTTAACTGAAAATTTAACTTATTCGAATTGAATATTCCATAGTTTTAGTTGAGAATTCTACTGTTTGGTTGAACATTAATTTTCTAAACTTAAAATTTAATTATTTAAGTTTTGATTGACAATTTACCTTTTTTAGTCAACATTATTTTGTTTTTATTGAAAATTCAACTATTTCAGTTAAAGATTCATTGTTTTAGTTAAAAATTCATCAGTTATAGGTTGAAAATTGAACTATTTTTTCGAAAACACATTTTTTCAAAATTAATATCTTCAATTAAAAATTTATGTGTTTCATTTTTTGTTTGAAATTGATATTTTTTAGAAGAAAATTTAAGTATTTGTATCAAAATTAATTTATTTTGCAATTTTTTGCTCTGTTGTGTTAAAGGATGTTTATAATGAACGGTCAAGAATTAAAATAAATGTTTGACTTTGGAACGCGGAATCTCATAAAAAGAATTTTCATTTTTATTTATAAATGTAAAATTTCACAAACAAAATCCGTATTATAAATCAGAATTTGTTTAATTTCAAACCTATCTTATCTCATATAAAAATGCAGTTTGATTAAAAACTTTTTTTTTTATAAATAAAAATTTGCCAGAATTTTTCAAATTTTCCTCTTTCAAATTTCAGAAAAAGGGAGTTACAATATTTCTGAATTATAATAAAAAATGTGTTAAAACTTTATCACAAGAAAACGCAACATTGCAAAGTAAATGAATTTTGCAAAGAATACTGGAATTTTCGACTAAAAAATATAATTTTCCAACAAAAAATAGGAATAGTTAAATTTTTAGTTAAAAACATTATTTTGAAAAAATTGATTTTCAAGAAAATAGTTCAATATTCGACCTAAAACCGATGAATTTTTAACTAAAATGATGAGTTCTCAACTAAAACAATAAATATTTAACTGAAATAGTTGAATTTTCAACAACAAAACGTTAATTTTTACTAAAAAAAATAAATTGTCAATCGAAACTTACATAATTAGATTTTTAATTGAAAAAAATTTAAATAATTAAATTTTAAATTCAAAAAATTAAGGCTAAACCAAAAAGAAAAATTTTCAATTTAAACTATGGAATTTTTAATCGGAATAACTTAAATTTTCTGTTTAACAAATTACTTTCCACAAAAAAATAAGTTTTAAGAAAAATTAACTTTAAAAAAAAAACAGTTACATTTTCAAAAAAAACGTGATGAATTTTCATCTAAAACGGTGAATATTTATATAAAATAATTGATTTTTTGACCAAAAAGATGAATTTTCAAACAAGAAGATTAATTTTTACCAAAAAAATATAGATTTTCAACTAAAAAATATCAATTTTCCACCAAAAACGGAATAATTAAATTTTAAATTGAAAACATTAGTTTGGAAAAAATAAATTTTCAAGAAAATGGTTCCATACTCAACCTAACTGATGAATTTTCAACTAAAATGATAAATCTTCACAGTAATAGCTTAATTTTTAACCAAAAAAAAATAGTTCTCAACTATAAGTTACATTTTGAGTTTTAAAAAAATCCCACAAAAAAACTAATTAAAAAAATATATTAACTTTAAAAAAATAGTTACATTTTCAAAAAAGGTGATGAATTTTTAACTGAAATTGTTCAATTTTAAACCAAAAAGATGAATTTTCAACTAAAATGATGAATATTTAACGAGAATAATTCTATTTTTGACTAAAAATATTAATTTTGAAACAAGTAGATTAATTTCTATTAAAAACTATGAATTTTCAACAATAATAATCAGTTTTCCACCAAATATTTTCCAAACTTTCCTCTTCCAAATTTTAGAAAAAAGGATTTCCAATATGTCTGATTTGTAATAGAAAAAAATTTTGTGAATGAATTTAGTCGTAACTTGGTGTAGAAATTTTTTTGGAAAGAATTATAATTCTGAGTTTGTACGGGGAAAAAATAAATTGAATATAAAAAAATTCCAATAAAGAAAATATAATTTTGACTCTGGAACATTGGGTTTCGTAAAGAATTGGAATTTTCAGGGTGGCCGCTGAACCTGAAAATGACCGTGAATTTATTTTTTGACCGGGAGTTTTATAAATTTTTAGAAAAAAAAAAAATCCGTCAAACTTTGATTTCAACCGTTTTTTTTTTAAATGAGTGAAATTGTGATTTTTTCAGTAATGATTTTCAGTTTAGAATGCGTATTTGATTTAAAAGAATTTTAAAATGCAGTTTTAAAAACTTAAACATTTAAAAATTAGAAACGTTTAAAATCGAATTTTTTTTATTAAAAACCTTTTTAGTTGATCAACTGTGAATATGAATTAAATTATTATTTTTAAATTTGAATTGCACTCTAAAATTTAAAAAATAAATAATAATTGATTGTAAAAAACGATTCGGCATCAGTTCACAATTTTAGAACTTCCAGATTTTAACGTTAAAAATTAAACTGTTTCAATTGGAAAGTCTTAAGCAAATGTAAACGCTCCATTGAAACTTTATAAATTATTTTTAATTTTAAAATAATTTTTTTTATGATTAAAGACTTTTATTAAATTTCAGCCTAAAATATTCCATTTTTAAACCTCGTAATTTTTAAATTTTCAATTAAAAAAAATAACAATTACTTAAGATTTAGAAATATCTGACTGTACATTTAAAATCAGTTATTATAAATAAAATACTCAACACGGAATAAAAAAATTAAACTTTGAAAATTACAATTTTAATTATTCTGTTAAAAAAAAATTTAAGTCAACTTCTTAAATTTTGATGTATAAATAAAAATGTGACACCTATTATTCTTAGAAAAAATAATAACATTTTTTAAGATTGCTAAGAAAATAAAAAATTATTATTTTTTTAATTATTTGAAATAGAAATCATGTTAAAAGATATTTAGAAGTTGTGAAAAAATTTTAATAATATTTTTGAATTTGGAAAAATTCGAAACTATTTAAAATATCCGAGCTAGCACTGAAAATTTTCGAAAAGGAACGAAATTCTGAATTGGAACAGGAAATTTGTCCAAAGAATTATAATTCTGAGTTAAAGCAGAAAATGTTCAAATTTTAACCAATTCTGAATTGAAACTGGTATTTATCCGAAAGAATTATAATTCTTCTTGGAACAGGGAGTGTTAAAATTTAAATAAATTCCGAGCTGAAACACGGCATTTTTTATTAGAATGAATTCTAATTCTAAGTTGATACGGGATATTTTCGGGAAAAATTAATATTATAAATTGAAACAGGGATTTTTACAAAAATTCAAATTCTTTTTGGAAACGGGAAATTTTCGAAAAAAAAAATAAATTATGAATTGGATTTAAACAGGAAATTTTTCGAAAAGAATTAAAATTTCAGATTTAAATAGAGAATTTTCAATTTTTGACAATTGATAAAAGTTCGACATTTTTAATTTGGCAGTTTAACTGCATTTTTTTTTTAAATTGTGCAGTTGAAAAGTGTTAGTAGCTTACAAATGATGCGTGCAAATTGTTGAGCATTTTAATATAAAATTGTTTAATGAAACAAATTTTAAACTTCAATTTTCGAAATTTAAAATTCAAGAGTTTCACTTTGAGTGCGTTCATTAGCAGCTCAGTTCTTATTACTTCGAATGGAACAATTCGATTTAGTGTTCGATTTTAAAAATTTCATTGACCATGAAAAATGTTTGCGAACCGGGAACTTTTTTCTTTGACAAAAACGGCCACCCTGAATTGTTGTGGAACAGGTAAATTTTGTCATTAAACGGGACATTTTTGAAAATAATTTTAATGAATAAAAAGAGAATTTACAAAAATAATCCTTGTTGCAAATCAGACTTTGAATTCCTTGTCTCCTATCAAAACTTGTTTGCATTACATTTTTTTTTGGAAATAAAAATTGGCCAGAATTTGAAACTTCCCTCTTCCAAATTTTAGAAAAAGGAATGTACTTTATTTATAAATTATAATAGAAAATGTTGTAAATAAGTATAATTCTAACTTGGAACAGAGAACTTTTCACGTGGAACGACAATTTTGAAAAATAATTTTTATTCATATTTAGAAGAGGGGAAATTATTTCAAAATCTGTAAAAATTGTTTGATTTTTTTTTTAATTGAGCGTGAAAAATTGAGAATTGACTGGAAGAAAGGCGGGAATTAAAAATCATCCGCCGGACACCCTGATTTTTAAATTTTGAATACAAAACTTAATTTGTCAGATAATTCTTTTTCTGTTTCAGCCTTATACCGTCACACCACAATTTACCAGTGACAGACTTTGTCAGACTTTTAAAGAAATATAGCAAATGTGAACAGCGATATGGAAAGTGATCAACCAATAAATTATTAATAAATAATAATTAAAAAAAAAGTCGGAGGTCTTGGACAACTCGTATCGAACGTCTCCAACGAATCAAGACTGATTCTGAATTCTAGACATTTATCAAGTCGAGAATCTACCATTTTAAAATTACGTGCCTTCCCTTTAAAGCACGTAATTTCAGAATCAAACCTTCACTATACTCTTCCCCACGATTGCTGAAAATTAAATATGTATATCTACATAATATATGCGTATAATCGAAATAATCAAATGAAACTATAAATCGACCTAAAAAAAAAAATTAGATTTTTTATGCTAAAGAATTTTTTTAAAGCAAATTGATATTATTATTTTTGCAAGAGAGTATTTTGACATGAATTTCGAGTAAATTATTCGACTGACTGCATTCCTTAGTAAATATTTTATCTTTAAATAATGAATTATAAAGAGTTTAATATTTATTCTCGTACTGTGATGAAAGAGATACAAAAATCACAGGCGATAGTTCTATAAATGACAGTCAACGTTACTTAAGCTCGAGTTAAGTTTTTTCTATTTTCAATAAATTTTGGAAAAGTTTGATTGTGAACGAAATCAAATTATGTAACTTAGTATCAGAGTAGCAATAGAAAAAAATGAAAAGATTGCTTACAAAAAACAAAATCAGTTTTCCGCATCTATAAATCGGTATAAAAAAAATTCTTGTAATGTATATAAAAAAATGAGAGCAATCTGATAACTGAACAAGTGCAAAAGTAATGATTTAAGTCTTATATCTCGATTTTGCCCTTCCCAGTCGTATTAATTACAGATTAGACTAGAAGGCAATTAGTGGAAAACATGTTTAAGATAATGTGTAAAATCCATACGGAATGTAAAATGTAAATACCGAAATGCTAAAGCCATGTAAAGTATTTCAAGGATACTCTGGATGTGAAGTAATATACATGCTTTGAAAAGTACTTGAATTTTCATTTCAGAAATGAAATATCTCGATGAAACCAAAATGCTCTCCAATTAGAGGAAATAGTGATGAATTTTTAATCCTTAAAGACGAAGAGTTCACTTTTCAGACTCAAAAATCGATAATTTTTTTTGGGAAGATGACTTTTAAAATTAAAACAAAAAAGAAGTTTTAATAAAAATGTCAATTTTCAACGAAACCATTTAACTTTCAAGCAAGAGGCGAATTTTTAATTTAAAAAAGTTGAATTTTCAAACCTAAAAGACGAAATTTTACTTTCAAGGAAGCGACGAAGTTTTAATAACAGGGTGACGGCCGCTGGACCGGGAAATGACGGGGAATTTTCTTACTGGAATTTTAAGTTTTTCATTAAAAATTTTTATTTTTAAGCTTACATTTTTAATTAAAAATTTTTTTAATGCTTTCTTAAATACTTGAACAAATAAAAAATAAAAGCCTCAATTTGAAAGTCTTAGTCATTAAACAAATGTGAACGTGTGACTGAAAGTTTAAAAACTGTTTTTAACTTAAAAATAACTTCATATTATATTCTTAATTTAAGGATTTTATTCAATTTAAAATATTGTTTAAGTCTAAAATATTCAATTTTTAACTCATTTAATTTGAAATTTTTAATTAAAAAAAAAAGAATAATTATTGAATATTTAGCAATATTTGAATTTTTATTTAAGACAAGTAAATTGAAACTAAATATTTAAAAGTAAAGAATCTTTAACTGAATTGTTTGACATAGAAAACCTGTAATCGTTACAATTTCAAAGAGCCTTTAAACTTTGAACGTTACCATTTTAATTGTTGTATTTGAAAAATGCTTAGTTTTTAAATTTTGATGTTGAATTTACAAACCAACATTTCTAGAAAAAATTTGAGTAATTTTAACAGATTTTTAGGAGTTTTAAATAGATTAAAAATTATCATGCAAATTTTAGAAAGTTTTCTTAAAATCTGCTAGAACCTTTTTTGAAAATTTTGTTTAAATCTTTGAAAAAATTTTTAAATTAATAACTTTAAATATTCTCTTCAAATAATTTTTCAAAAGGAAATGTTATTTCTAATTTTCCTAGGAATCTCAAGAAAATGTTTTTATTATTTTGAAACCTTTCACAACTCTTGAAAGTTATCTAATTTGTTTGTTTAAAATCTGAGAAAATCTACATTTTGTTTTATATTAGACTATTCACAACACAAATTTAAAACACATAATAAAAATAATAAATGTTCAATTGTTATTTATACATCCAAATTGTAAAAATTTTTTCTAAAATTTGCAGGATTTTCTGAAAATTGTAGGAAAAATCAAATTAATTTTAACAGATATTTAGAAGTTCTGAAAAAATTTCTAAAATAATTTTTAATTAAAAACAAATTTTGAACAACTTCTAGAGTTCTAAAATTTTTGAAACTCTCAAAGGATGTTTAAACTATTTAAAAAGAAAATAATTGAATTTCTAATTTAACAAGTGATCAGTTAAAAATTTTTTAATTTTTCAATATTTAATGTTTCTACCTTAAAATTTCTTAAAATTATATAATCTTGAAAATTTGAAAGTGCATTTGTTTATTTTTTAATTTAGAGCAATGAAAATGATAACGTGGATTTATATTTTTTTTATATTGAAAAATGTTAGTACCTTTAATTTTATACGCGTAAATTATTGAGCATTTGAATACAACGTTTTTTAATCAAAAGCTTTTAAATTTCAATTTTAAAAGTTAAAAATTTAACAGTTTCACTTTGAGTGCTTTCATTTGCAGATCAGTTTTTATTAACTCAAGTGGAAAATTTTTTAGCTTTATTTTTCCATTTTTTTAATTTCATTGACCGTGAAAAATGTTTGCGAACCGGGAAAAGACCAAGAATTTATTTTGTAGATTAAAACAGCCACCCTGAATAAAAAAGTTGAATTTTCAAAGCTAAAAGAAGGGTTTTAAAAAAGAAAGATTATTCAGTGAAAAAGGAAAATAATCAACCAAATTGTCGAATTTTCAATAAATTACATGACTTTAAAAAAAAATAGTAAAATTTTCAACCAAACATGGAATAGTTACAATTAAAAGTTGAAAAGTTAATTTTCAACATCAAAAATTTCAATAGAAAAAAGGTAAATCTTCAAAAATGTATTTTCAATAAAGTAGTTCTACTTTGAACCAACAAGGATGTATTCTGAATGGAAAGTGTGCCAAAAGGGATTAAAATAGTAAATAAATAATGCTAATAACAATAAATTTGAAGCCAACAAAGATTTTTCAATTCTACTACAAAGCCATTGGATTTTCAACCCAAAAATATGAATTTTCAACTAAAAATAAAATAGTTAGAATTTTCAGTCAGGGAAATTCATCTTCTAAACAAAAAATCAACCAGAGATGAATTTAAAAAAAAAGCAATAACATTTTTCACAAAGTTCTTCAACTTTAAACTGATTTTCAACGAAAAATATTCCAATTTTAAATCAAAAACAGGTGAATTTATAAAAAAAGTAAATTTTTCAGCAAAATAGTTCATTTTTCAACGGCAGAAGTTTTTTCAGTAATAAAAGAAAAAAACATTAACCAAATAATTAATTTTTTATAATAAAAAGTTACTTTCTACAAAACAGTTGAATTTTAGACTGAAATTATAGATTTTTGAAAAAAAAAAAACGAATTTTTAACCAATTTTCATCCAGAAATTCACAGAAAAAATGAATTTTCAAACCAAAAAGAAAAGTTTTGCACAAAAGAGTTGAATTTTTTTTCAACCCAAAAATATGAATTTATAATAAAAAAGATAATTTTTCACAAAATAAATTTTCAACATCAAAAAAATAATATAATATGAATTTTCAACGAAAAATATGAATTTTAAACTAAAATTATGAATCCTCAACAAGCAAAAAAAAAGACAAAAAAAGGCTTACATTTTCAAGCGGAAATAATAAATTTTCTACAAAAATATGATTTTTTTTTTAGTTTAGTTCAACTTTAAGCCGAAATAGTTGAAATTTCAATAAAATAATTAAGTTTTCAGTCAAAAGGTGAATTAAAAAAAATGTAATAGTTGATAATTAAAATAAATAAGTGTTTAATTTTAAATGAAAAACAGTTTAATTTAAGCAAACAGTTGAAGAATTTTTAAACAAAACACGAATTTTCTATAAAACGCTTAAATTTAAAAAAAAGGTCATTTTCTACCAAATAGTTCGATTTTCAACCAAAAAGGACGACTTTTTTTATAAAACTGAAATTTTCAATAAAAATAATAAAATTGGCAACCAGATAATAAAATTCTTTTTAAGGGCATGTGACACAGCCAAATACCTATATTACCGACGACAGTTTTTCAGTTCACTGAATGTTTTTTTGAACCTAAGAACTTTTTTTGTGAATAAAATATCGAGCTGAAACTTTGGGAAATGTATTAGAGTGCAATAAAGTACGTTTAGGTACTGCATTTTGATAGGAACTTCACTGAAAATTATTTCCTCTTTTTTCTGAACTTCAACATTTTTTGAACGTTCGAACTTTTTTTATACATAAAATATCGGTCTCAAACTTTAAGAAATGCAAGAGCCGAAAGAAAAGTACGTTAAAGTACAAAGTTTAATAATAAAAGATGTAAAAAAAAGTATTTCAACAATTAATTCCAACGGTATCAGCCGGTAACGTTGTACACGAAAATACGAAACCTGGCGGCCACTAGACGATTTTTTAATTTTAAATAGTTGAATTTTTAAACCCAAAAGACGGGTTTTTTTAAGAAAGATTATTCAGTGAAAAAGGAAAAAATATCAACCAAATTGTCGAATTTTCAATAAACTACATGACGTAGTGAAATTTGCAACCAAGCATGGCTTAGTTACAATCAGCCCTATGTATCGCCCCCACTCTTTCTGTTCTCTTAGCATCCGGAGGGGTATAGTAGTTCAAATAAATCCGGTAGATGGCGCTCCGACCAGATAGGCCTGTTTTTTGCGTTGTCATGTATAGAAAAAACACTAAAATGTATTAAAAACTTGATACTTCTTATGAATATTAAAGGAAGACCAAAGTTTTCGGTAACAATAACAGCAGCTGTAATTAGTTATCCAAAACATTCATAAGAACATGTAATTTAATATAAGAAAAATTGAATATAAAGGTGAGTATTTTGAAAACAGGTTGAATTGTATTCATATTTTTCAATTGTTTATTTTACTAATTTAATTAAATAATTTTATAAACAATTGTATTTACATTAATTGATATTATTACTTGACCAATAATTATAGCAATAATAATATTTAAACGTTGATAATTCGGTTTATAATCTACTTTTTTATTAATTCATCTATACATTTCCGCTCTCTAAAATATATATATATATCTACATATAATTTATTTATAATCAGGGTAGCGAATTTAACAGGAAACCGGGGAAAACCCGAAATTGAGTTAAAAAACCGGAAATTTACTTCTGATCGTTGCAAAATTCAACTGCTTAATATTTTAGTAATTTTTGTTAATTTAGAAAAGTAATTTTTATTTTATCTACGGTTGCAGAGAATATGAGTGAAAATAATTATCCTTTTTATTTTAAAACAGGGATTTAGAAGAAAGGAGCTTAAAAAACCCCTGTTCCAAATCAAAATTCGTCACAATTTAAAAGTTACTTTTTTCTAATTTTAAAAAAAGAGAGTGTTTCAAGTCATTTTTAGAGTAGTAGTAGTAGTAGTATTTCGAAAAATAAATATTTCTAAATTATAATATAATTTTTTTAAAGATTTTTCGTTTAGAATTGATCTTTTTTCTTAAAAATTCAACTTTTTGCGGTTTAAAGCTGAACTTTTATCTTGAAAATTAATTTTATTGTTGAAAGATTCATCATATTAAATGAAAATACGTATCGTTTTAAAAATATAACAAGTTTCTTTAAAATCAATTTTTAAATAAAAAATGAACTATTTCAGTAGAAAATATAATTATTTCTGCATTGAAAATTCATTTATTTCGTTGATGAAAATTGACTTATTTGTAGAAAATCAGTTTTTTCTTTGAAAGTCAATCTCCTTATTTAAAAATTCTTCTTTTTGGTTAAGAATTCAAGTATTCTTGTTAAATATTCATCATTTTAGATTAAAATTAATTTTTTGAGTTAGAAATAAATTTACTTGGTTGAAAAACAAACTCGTCTGTTAAAACTGATTATTTTTTAAATTTAAGATTCATCATTTTCATTACAAATTAATTTCTTGGGTTGAAAATTGAGTAATTTTAATTGTTATGGTATGACGTACAGCCCGGAGCTACACATTTTAATCCTATGATTTCGCACTAACAATTTTTAAAAAACTTTCAACACAATAAATAATTTACTCGGCTACAAGTTCTTATAATTTAAATGGTCAATTTTACACATTTTTCGCATAGAACTCACTTTCAATAGAATATTTGCCGTTTTTGCACTCTCTTTTTTTTAATTTCAGAAGAAGGAACTTTTAAATTGTGACGAATTTTGACTTGCAATAAGGATTTTTTTATCTTATCTTCTAAATCCCAGTTTCTATTTTTTTGTAAATTCCCGTTCCATATCGAAAATTCCTTGTCCGAAGGGAAATTTTATTTCTTTAACCAACTCACTTTTATAAAATAAAAACGATAATTATTTTCACTTGTATACCCTTCAACTGCAGTCAAAGTAAAAATTAATTTAATTCCCGGTAATTTCCCGCTTTTTGTCTTTCCCGGTTTAAGTAATATTATTGCTATTATTATTAGTCAAGTAATATTATCAATCAATGTTTGAAGTTTGCAACAATTACAGTTGTTTATAAAATTAATTAATTATATTAGAAAAATAAACAATAGAAGAATATGAATACAATTCAAATTGTTTTCAAAATACCTTTATATTCAATTTTTCTTATATTAAATTACATGCTTTTATGAATTTTTTGGATTACTAATTACAGGTGCTCTTATTGTTACCGAAAACTTTTGTTTTCCTTTAATATTTATAAAAAGTATCCAGTTTTTAATGAATTTTAGTGTTTTTGCTAACATAATAATACAAGGACAGGCCTACCTGCTCGGAGCGCCATCTATTGAATTTTTTTGAACTACGATATTCCTCCAGTTGCTAAGAGAACATAAAGAGTGTGGTGGCGATGCATAAGGCTGATGACAACTACCCCACATACACGGGCGCTGCATAGGGCTGATTACAATTAAAAGTTGAAAAATTAATTTTCAACAACAAAAATTTCAATGAAAAAAGATATAAATCATCAAAAATGTATTTTCAATAAAGTAGTTCCAATTTTCAACCAACAAAGATTCTTCAGTTCTATTACAAAGCAATTGAATTCTCTGGCGGACCGAAGGAACCGAATGGAAGTACCTGTAAAGATCCCATTGGGTCCCCATTCGGTTCCTTTTTAAAAAACTCGAAAAATCAGCAAAATCAATTTTTTAAATTGTTGAAATTCGGATTCTACGTTATAATTCCCTATGGAAGGCCACGGAATAATCGCAATAGTTTTTTTTTACAACGGTAAAAAGTTTTAAAAAATATAAGACGTATAACGCCTGTTGACTGCTACACTGCAAACGCGTCGCCTGTAAGTAGCCGTCAACAGGCGTTATACGTCTTACATTTTTTTTAACTTTTTACCGTTGTAAAATAAACTATTGCTATTATTCAGTGAGCTTCTATAGGGAATTTTAACGTAGAATCCGAATTTTAACAATTTAAAAGTTGATTTTGCTGTTTTTTCGAGTTTTTTAAAAAGGAACCGAATGGGGACCCATGGGGGTCTTTACGGGTACTTTGTAGAGGCTCCACTCGGTTCCTTCGGTCCGCCAGGGTTTTCAACCCAAAAATATGAATTTTCAACCAAAAATAAAATAATTAAAATTTTCAGTCAGGGAAATTAATTTTCTAAACAAAAAATCAACCAGAGATGAATTTGTAAAAAAAATATATATTTTTAACAAAGTTCAACTTGAAACCAAGGTAGTTGAACTTTCAACGAAAATTATTCCAATTTTAAATTAAAAAGAGGTGAATTCAGAAAAAAAGTAAATTTTTCAGCAAAATAGTTAATCTTCCAATGGCAGAAGTTTTTTCAGTAATAAAAGATCAAAATTTCAACCGAATTTTTAAATTTTCATGATAAAAAAGTAGTTTTTTACAAAACAGTTGAATTTTAAACTAAAATGATAGATTTTTGAACACAAAAATGAATTTTTAAAACAAAAAGACAAGTTTTGCACAAAATAGTTGAATCTTTTTCGACCCAAAAATATAAATTTATAATAAAAAAGATCATTTTTCACAATAAAATAGTTAAATTTTTAACAAAAAAATAATTTAATATAAAAATATATGAATTTTCATCCAAAAAGATCAATTTTAAACTAAAATTATGAATTTAAAAAAAATAGAAAATTGTTAACAAAATATTTGAATCATCAACCAAAACAGATTGATTTGCAACGAGACGGTTGTATTTTTAACCAAAAGAGATCACTTTTGAAACCAAATAGACAAATTTGCAAGTAAGAAATATTTTTCCGTCAAGATAGTAACAAAATTTCAACGAAATTGTGAACTTTTAAAGACAAAAAAGCTTACATTTTAAAGCAAAAATGATCAATCTTCAAGAAATTTTTGTTTTTAAACTTAGTTAAACTTTCAACCAAAAAGATGACTTTTTAACAAGATAGTCGAATTTTAAACAAAATAGTTGAATTTTAAATATAATAATTAAGTTTTCAGTCAAGAGGCTGAAAGAATTTTCAAGGAAATATGTAATAGTCGATAATTAGAATAAACAAAGTTTTAATTTTAAATAAAAAATAGTTTAAATCAAGCAAAGTGAAAAAATTACACGTATGATTTGCTTAAAATAAATTTACCAAAAAATATTCAAATTTTAAAACAAAAACAGTTGAATTCTTTAAAAAAAACAATTTTTAACAAAATAGTTGATCTTTCAAACAAAAAAGGATTTTTCAGTCATAAAAGAGAAAAAAATGTGAACCAAATTGTTGAATTATCAAGCCAAAAAGTCAAATTTTCTACAAAACATTTTAATCTTAAACCAAAAAATAATTTTCAACGAGAAAATATTCCAATTTTAAATCGAAAACAGGTGAATTCTTTTTAAAAAATTAGAATTTTCAACAAAATAGTTCATCTTTCAACGACAGAAGTTTTTTCAATGACAAAAGAAAAGAATTTACAACCAAATTATTAAATTTTCATGGTAAAAAAACACATTTTTTACAAAAAAGTTGAAATTTCCAACTGAAATTATAGATTTTCAACACAAAAATGAATTTTTAAGAAAGCAGTTAGGCTTTTAACCAATTAGTTGAATTTTTAACCAAGAAAATTAATTTTCATCCAGGCATTAACACAAAAAATAAATTTTCAAACCAAAAAGACAAATTTTGTACAAAATAGTTGAATTTTTAATTTCAACCCAAAAATATGAATTTACAACAAAAAAGTTAATTTTCACAACAAAATAGTTGAATTTCCAACCAAAAAGATAATTTTTTTTATCTAAAAAGATGAATTTTCAATCAAAAAAGTTGAATTTTCAACGAAAATGTGAACTTTTCAAGCCAAAAAGTTTCAATGTTAAATAAAAACCAGTTGAATTCATAAAAAAACTGAATTTTCAACAAAATAGTTGAGTTTTAAACAAAAACAGATTTTTTAGTCATATAATAAAAAAATTTGAACCAAATTGTGGAATTTTCAAGTGAAAAAGAAAAATTTTCTACAAAACAGTTCAATTTTCAACTTAAAAATATGAATTTACAAAAAAAAGTTATATTTTCAATAAAATATTAAAATTTTCAATTAAAAGCATTGACTTTCAATAAAAAATGTGACATTTTTAGTGAAAGATTAACTTTTTATTTTGAACAAAACAGTTGTATTTTTAACCGAAAAATAATATATTTCTACCAAGAGATGAATTTTTAAACAAATCAGACGAATTTTCTAACAAGAAAGATTTTTCAGTCCTGAATGAATAGATTTTTCAATTTAAAAAAAGGATTTTCAATAAAGAAAGATGGCTTTTTAATAAAGAGAGGCATTTTTAAACAAAAAGGACGAATTTTAAATCAAGATAGATGTGTCTTTTCCAAAAAGAAACCAATTTTCACGGAAGAAATACTAGATTTCAAAAAAACACTTCATTTAAAAAAAAAAAACATTTAATTTTCTGCCGAACCATATAATTTTCCACTAAAAATGATTAATTTTTAAAGAAATTGTTGAATTTTCAATAAAAGTATCAAATTTTCCTTTGAAGAATAAAATTTGTAACAAAAGATAAATTCTCATATAAAAATATAATAATTGACTTTGTAATTAAAAAATAATTTTCTTTCAATAAATACATTTTTCAATTCAAAAAATAACAAAAAATTAAATTTCTACTAAGAGATGAATTCTAAAACAAAAAGGACGAATTTTCAACAGAGAAAGATATTTCAGTACTGAAAAAAAATTCAACCACATTGTGGAGATTTTTGAGTAAGAAGCACAGATTTTTTGAAAAACATGTAAATTAAAGAACAAGATTTTGTAACAAATAGTTTAATTTTCAACCAAAAAGGTGACTGTTTAACAAAATTGTTGAATTTTCAATAAAATAAGAAAGTTGCCAGTCAAATAATAAAAATCGTATCCGAATAAATTTGATTCTTAACAAATATGAACAAATATTAATTATCAAATAAAAATGTAATAGTTGATATCTCAAGAAAACAAAGTTTCAATTTTAAATAAAAAAGATGAAATTTATGGCAAGAAAGATTTTTCAGACCCAAAAGAAAAAAAATTCAAACACATTGTTCAATTTTCAACAAAAAGAATGGAGTTTCAACAAAATTGTGAAATTTTTAATAAAATTTTCTACAAAACACTTGAATTATTAACAAAAAAGTCTATTTCCTATCAAAAGATTTAAAAAGTCTCAAAAAAAATGTAATAGTTGATATTTCAACCAAACAGGGTTTTAATTTTTAATAAAAAACAGTTGAATTCAACCAGTTATGTTTTTAACCAAAAAAGATTAGATTTTTTACCAAGAAATGAATTTTTAAACAAAAAAGACGAATTTTGAGCCAAAAAAGATTTTTCATTCTTAAAAGAAAAAAAATTTCAACAAAAATGTTGAGTTTTTAGGCAAGAAATACGGATTTTCTGCAAAGCTCTTGAATTTTTAACATAAAAAAGGTTTTTTTCTACCAAAATAGTTAAATTTTCAACTAAAAATAATAAAGTAACATATCAGTTGAATTTTCCACAAAATAATTTAATTTTCTAGCAAAAAAGATGAATTCTCAAAGAAAAATGTAATAGTTGATATTTCAACTAACCGAGTTTTTATTTTGAAGTTAAGCAGTCGAATGGAACCAGAAAATTAATTTTCTACAAAATAGTTGAATTTTCTAGCAAATTAGTTTCATTTTCAATAAAATAATAAAATTTTTGACGATGGAATAAAATTTTTAGAAATAAAAACGACGAACTTTTAACTATGAAAGATATTTCAGTACTGAAAAAATGCAGCATTATTGTGGACATTTTCAAACAAGAAATAAAAATTTTTCTAAAAAAACATTTGAATTTTCAAGAAAAGTTATTTTTCAACAAATTATTCAATTCTCAAACAAAAAGGATACGTTACAACACAATTGTTGAATTTTCAATCAAATAATAAAATTTAATTCAAAAAGAAAACTAAACAAAACAGTTAATTTTCGACAAAAAAAATTCATTCTCAAGAAAAAATCAGGGTGGCCGTTTTAATAATAGACAAAAATTCCCTGTTTGCAAACATTTTTCACGGCCAATGAAATTTAAAAAATTCGAACTCTGAAGCTAAAAATGTTTCCATTTGAAATAGTAAAACCTGAGCTTAAAATAATTTTAAGCAATTTTAAGCAAGTTTCTGAAACATTAAAATTTGAACGATTACATTTTTTATAAACAGAACACTTCTTAAATTAAAAGTTAATTTATGTTTATTTAAAATAATTTTAAAATCTTAAAAAATGTACATGTTTTCTTACACTTTTTCAAATTTTAAATTATGTTTGAAGTTTTTTCCAGAAATATTTAATTATTTTAAAATAATTCAAATCTTTCTCAAATTTGGTAAAAAAAATTCTGGTAAAATTTTTTTAAAAATGTCTTAAAATCTTCCAGAATAATTTTTTCACAATTGGAAAAACTTTTTAAATATTCTCTTAAAATTAACATTTCACAAAAAAAATCATTTTCAATTTTCCTAGGATTCTTGGAAAAATATTTTTTCTTTTTATATTTTGTTTCAAATTAGGTTGTGGATTATTTGTGCTAAAATTTTGGTACGAATATCCGGATTTGGCGGAATACGTAGGCACTTCGTTTAAATTATTTCAAATTTTAAATTAATTTTAAATATTTTCAAAACTTCGAAATAAAAACAAATTTTGAAAACTTACTCGACTTTTTCTAAACATTAGGCAATTGTTCTTTTTCTTAATTGAAAAATTTTCAAATTTTAGATTGAAATAATATTTGAAATAATTGTTTAAATCTGGAAATACTTACATTTTTAAACTGATTTGGAATCTTCTTGCACTTTTATTCACTTTTTAATCCTGAGAATACTATTCGATTTAAAAGATCATAATATATATTGACAATTGCTCAAATAAAAATATTTTTTATTCAAAATTGTCGATTGTAATTTTTTGTAATTTTTTTTGAACCTTTGAAACTCTATTTTAAAATTCTTTAAATGAAAAATGTACGCTTCAAAATGAAATCTAAAATGGAAAATTTGTTAAGTAAAAGAATTTCGAAATACGTATTGTAAAATGACTACCAGAATGGAAAAAGAGAATAATTTAAATAATTATTTTAAAAACTGTTGAAATCAAGACAGATTTTTTTTCTTCTAAAAAAGTATCAAATTCCCGGGCAAAAAATAAATTCAGTCATTTCCCGGCCCAGTCACCCTGAAAAATGTAAAAGTTGATGCTTCAATTAAACTATGTTTTAATTCCGAAATTTGTTTTGAATTACTGTTATTCTAAATTCAAACAATAATTTTAGAAACTTAAATGAAAATATTTTTCTAATAAAAATATTTTATTTGTAATAAATGAATAATGTTTACGAAAACATTTTAATTGTTATTAATTTGTTATGAAACAAATTGTAATTCATGTTAAAGTTTTTATTTTAAATAAAGAAGACGAACTTTCAACCAAGACAGATTTTTCATCCATGAAAGAAAAACTTGAATTTTCAACAAAAAGGATGTCTTTTTAATAAAATTGTGGAATTCTCAATAAAATAATAAAAATTGTAACAAAAAGATTCTCACCGAAAAATAATTAGATTTTCTTATTGAGTTCTATCAATTCAGCAACGAAAAAAAGAGGAACTTTCTTGAAATAAGTGAAAAAAAGAGAAATTCTTTAAAAAATGGGAAAGAGAAGTTTTTTTTATTTAATTTATTTTGTTAAGGAAAGAGGAGTTTTCAATTATAGACCTTCACAAACTGTATCAGTAATTATGATTTATTATTTACAAATTTGTAGAATAGATCGGCAACCATCGCGGGATTTCATACACTTGCATGAGTAATTAACTGACACAGAAATCGTTGAAGAGCACATTCACTTTTCTAATTGTATGCATAATTCATTTAAAAAAAAAAGGGTAGAGCTTACTATAATCATGATTTGTTTAAAATAACTGTACCATAACACCGGTTTTATCGTACCGAAGCAGCAACTTTCATCTGTCGAAAAATCTTGATGGAAGCCAGAGAAGAGTCTGAAACAAAAAGAAATTCCTAGGCCTCGATACGAAAAGGCAGCTTCATGCCATCTATGTTGTTAAGGATCATGAAAACCGCTCAATTTTGTTTTTAATCCAATTGCTGTTTGTTTTCATTTCAAAGAACCTCAAAAAACTAATTCCCGAGTTTGAAATTAGAATGATTTCTAGTTTTTCAATTTCATTTCGTGTATTGAGAATTAAATATGAAACAGATTGATACAGATAGCCTAATGAAATGTATTTTTTAATGGACGACTGAAAAATGCCGGAAAATAATATTCCCGAAACTGTAAAATTACCTTATAATAAAATTTCAAAATAATAAAATTCCCGACAGTTCATAATATTACCGAATTTGAAATAACATATCCGAACAAGAAAATTTCCCGGAATTTAAACAATAAAATCATTTTTAATGAATATTTATTTATTAAAAATTCAATAATCAAATAAATTTATGGGAAAAAATTATTTGAATGTTCAAAGTTTCTAAAATTATTGCTTGAATTTAAAATAACAATAATTTAAAAAAATGTATTTCTGGTCGAATTGTTTTTAACTATTCTCAGGGTGGCCGTTTTAATCGAGGAAAATTTAAAGTTAAAATTTAGAAGTTTTATAAATAAATCCACGTTATCATTTTCAATGCTCTAAATTAAAAAATCAATCAATGAACTTTAAAAATTGTCAAAATTATATAATTTTAAGAAATATTATGCTAGAAACATTAAATATTGAAAATTTGAAAAAATTTTAACTGAACACTTCTTAAATTAGAAATTCAAATATTTTCTTTTTAAATAGTTTAAACATACTTGGAAAGCTTCAAAATTTTATTTCAAAATCTTGAGAAATGTAGAAGTTGTATTAAATTTCTTTTAAATTTAAAATTATTTTTCAAATTTTTTCATAACTTCTAAATATCTGTCAAAATTAATTGATTTTTTTTTCTACAATATTTAGAAAATCCTGCAAATTTGAGAACATTACTTCACAATTTGAATGTATAAATAACAATTGAACATTTATTATTTGAACAATTTTAAGAGATATGTAGAAGATTTGAAAAGATTCAAACGTGATTTAAAACTTCAAATAATAGCCTGATATAAATCAAAATGTAGATTTTCGCAGATTTTACACACAAAAATTAGATTCTTATCAAGAATTTTGAAAGGCTTCAAAAGAATAAAAACATTCTCTTAAGATTCATAGGAAAATAAAAAATTATTTTTCTTTTCGAAAAATTATTTTAAGAGAATATTTAAAAAGTTTTTCAAAGATTTAAACAAAACTTTCAAAAAAGATTCTAAAAGATTTTAAGAAAACTTTCTAAAACTTGCATGATAATTTTAAATCTTTTTAAAAACCCTAAATATCTCTTAAAATTGCCCAATTTTTTTCTACAAGTATTCATTTGTAAATTATACATTAAAATTTAAAAATTTCACTCACAAATTAAGCATTTTTCAAATACAACAATTAAAATTGTAACATTCAAAGTTTAAAGGCTCTTCGAAATTTTAACGATTCCAGGCTTTTTATTACTTAAAGTACAGATAAATTGAAAAAAATTTATTTACTTATTAAGTAAAATGTTTGTTATCAAAAACTTTCAACATCATAGGCTTTTATTTTTTATTTGTTTAAATATTTAAAAAAGCATTTAAAAATTCTTTAAATGAAAAATGTAAGCTTAAAAATAAAAATTTTGAATGGAAAATTTTTAGAGTAAAAAAATGTTGAATTACACATTATAAGCTAAATAATGGCACTATTGAAAAACACAAAAATTTAACAAATTATTTAAAAACTGTTGAAATTGAATGTGGATAGATTTTTCTTCTACAAATTTGTAAAATTCCCGGTAAAAAAAATCACTGTCATTTCCCGGTCCAGCGACCACCCTGTATTCTAAATTAAAACAATAATTTTAGAAACTTTAAACAATAATTTTTTGTTATAAAAACGTTTAATTATTATATTTTTTAAAATAAACGATATTTATAAAAAAAATTTCAATGTTTAAATTTGGAAATTTTTTAGTTTGGATATTTTATAATTTGAGGACTTTTTGACGGTAATTTTCAAATTCGGTAATATTATAAACTGTCGGGATTTTTATTATTCAGAAATTTTCCAATTCGATACTATTATAAACTGTTCGGGAATTTAACAGTATCGGAAATTTGATTTTTAGGGATATTTTAGTCGTTCCTTTTTTAAATCGACTTCCTATCGTTGCAAATTAATTTAAACACGATTGTGATGTTTAATAATTAGTAAGCTGATTTTTTATCACATTTATTCTATACCCTTGGCTCTCTGTTTTAATCTGTTGCAGGCTTCACAAGGCTCAAATAAATAGAAGTGTTGAAACTTACAATAAAAGGACGGTGTCGCAAAAACAAAATAACTCAAAAATTGAAACGCGCAAAGGTTTTTTTTTTATATAATGAATATAATAAACATATAATATAAATTAAAATGTTAAAAATTTGATTCAAGAAAATAGGGGAATAAATTCCTCTAAATAAAATTAATGCAGATACTATATTAAATTCAATATATGATGATTTAAATTCCTAAAAGTTCAAGGCGAAATACATTGCATCTTCAACAAGAGTTAAGTTTTCAAGTTAAAAAATCGAGTGTTTTTAGTAAACAGTTGACTTTTACACTCAAAAAGATAAATTTTCAACCAAATAGTTGAATTTTCAACAAAATAGTCGAATTTTTTAATAAAAATAGATTGAACTTCATCCAAAGCATTTTCAACCAAATAATTAAATTTGCACGCCAAAAAAACCAATTTTTAATAACAAGAGATATGACTTCTGCCAAAAATATAAATTCTTAATCCAAGAAGACGAATTTTCTATCCGAAAAGAAAATTTTTCAACAAAGCAGCCCAATTTTAGACCAAAAAATATGAATTTTAACAAAACAGTTGAATTTTTAAAGAAATACTTAAATTTTCGACAAAATACTTGAATCTTACACTGAATAATGAAATTTTCCATCTGAAAAAAAGGAAATTTTTACCACAAGGTGGATTTTCAACCAAAAATGTAGTAGTTTAAATTTCAGTTAAAAAAAAAATTAATTTTCCACAAAAACGAAATTTCAATCAGTAATAGTTGATATTAAAATCAACAAGAGGAAATGTCTGTCAAACGAGGCGAATTTGCAATTAAGAATGGAATATTTAACTCTTCACTGAAGAAAATTCAGTCAAAAAAATAAACGATACTGACCCAAACAAAAAAAAAAGAAGAATTTTCAATAAAATACATGAATTTTACACTAAAAATACAATAGTTAATATTATAATCATAGATCAACTTTCGACCAAAATAGATGAATTTTCAAACCAAAAAGACGAATTTTCTCCCAAAAATGAAATATTTAAATCTTCAGTGAAACAAAATTTATCATTTTCAACAAAAGCAAAAAAAAACGAAATTTCATAACAAAGTAGTGAAATCTATAACAAAAAAAAAAGCTGAATTTTCTAGAAAAAATAGGAATTTTTAACAAAATACAGTAATTTTGAACCAAAAAAGATCAAATTTTCACCAAACATGAAGTTATATTAACAGTAAAAAAATGTTTTAACTAATTGATGAATTTTAAACTACAATGATGAATCTTCAACAAAAAAATTAATTTTAATTTACAAACAAACAGTCGAATTTTCAATAAATATGATTTTTCTAACAACAAACATTAATTTCTAATTAAAAAAACGTAATTTCAACCAAAAGATTAAATTTGCACCAAAAGATATGAATTTTTCAATCAAAAAGTATAATTTTAAACCAAGAAAGATTATTTTTCAACTTAAAAAAATGCAACCAAAATAATTGCAGCTTCAACACGGAAAAAAAAACAATTTTTTTTAACGAAATAGTTTAACCAACCAAGTTTTCAACCAACAATTGGAATTTTGTTGACAGTTCTTTTCAACAAACTACACACATTTTTTACAAAATAGTTACATTTTTAATCAAAGAGATTAATTTTTAGCTAAAATTATAAATCTTCGATTTAAAAAAATTAATTTTTACTAAGTAGTTCCTTCTTTTGACAAAAAATACGATTTTTCAACTCGAAGTAGCAAGTAGATTCATATCAAAAAGTCTAATTTTCAACCAAAAAAAGATTACTTTTCTACCCAACATACAACTTTTAAAAAAAATACATGAATTTTCAACTGAAAAATATAAATTTTCAGGAGAAAATAAAATATTTAATTTTTCTACATAAAAAACTCAACTTTCAACTAAAAAAAAATTCAATCAAAATAATGTAGCTTCAACAAGAAAAAAAATGTTTTTTAACAAAGTAGTTTAAATTTCAACCAGCAATTGGAATTTTGCTAAAAGTTCTTTTCAACAAAAAGCACATGGAATTTCTACTAAAAAAAAAAAGAAAATTAAAACAAAAAAAAAACAGTTTTTTACAAAATAGTTACATTTTTTATCAAAGAGATTAATTTTTAGCTAAAATTATGAATCTTCGATTTAAAAAAAATTAATTTTTACTAAGTAGTTCCTTCTTTTGACAAAAAATATGAATTTTCAACTCAAAGTAGCAAGTAGAATCAAATCAAAGTCTAATTTCCAACTAAAAAAGATTACTTTCCTATCCAACATACGAATTGATAACTGAAAAATATAAATTTTCGACAAAAAATGAAATATTTAAATTTTCTATATAAAAAATTAACTTTACACTAAGAAAAATCCATAAAAATAATGTAGCTTCAACAAGAAAAAGTTTTTTTTTAACAAAGTAGTTCTTTCAGCCAACAAGTGGAATTTTCTACCAAAAAATTAGAACTTTCAACGAAATACACATAAACTTTTCACTAAAAATGATAAAATTTCACACAAAGAGAATAATTTTTAACTAAAATAATAAATCTTTAATAAAAAAAATTAAATTTTATGAAAGTAGTTTCTTCTTTTGACCAAAAAATACGAATTTTCTACAAAACATTTTAATTTTCAACCCAAAACTACAAATGTTTATCAAAAAAGTTAATTGACAACCAAATAGTTGGAATTTTACACTCAAATAGTACCATTTAACACAAAGAGACAAATTTTCGATTAAATAGCTCATTTTTTACCCAAAGAAATGAATTTTTACTTAAAATTATGAATCTTCCATAAAAAAATTAATTTTTAACAAGGGTTTATTTCTGAGTCAATTAAATTTATTTCTAGCCTCAAAGATGAATTTTCAAATAAAATTATGAATATTTAACAAGAATATTTGACTTTTCAACCAAAAAGAAGAATTTTTAAACAATAAGATTAACTGAAACAGAAAAAAATCATTTTCTACCAAAAAAAGTCAAATTTCTACCCGGTACGGTTAAATTTTCAGTTGAAAAAATCAACTTTTAACGAAACTGATAAATTTTCAATTAAAATCATGAATGAAAAATAGAATAGTTCAATTTTCGATAAAAAAAACTCAATTTCATTCAAAGAAAAAACAAGTTTCTAATCAACGAGCTCATTTTTCAACCAAAGAAATGAATTTTTAATTAAAATTATGAGTCTTCAATAAAAAAAATGTCAATAAAAGAATCTATTTTTCAACCAAGTAAATTTATTTCTAACCCAAAAGATGAAATTTCAGCTAATATCATGAATATTAAACAGAAATACTTGAATTTTCAACTAAAAAGAAGAATTTTTACACAAGAAGATAAACTTTCAAAGAAAAAAATCGATTTTCTACGAAAAAAGTTGTTTTTTAAAACATAATACGTGAATTTTCAATTAAATAAATAAAATGATGAATCTTCAGCTGGAATAGTTTAATTTTATACCATCCAAAAAGATCACATTTCCACCAATAAGATTAATTTTCCACAAAAAATGCGAATTTTTATCTAATTACCAAAAAAATCAGATTTTCAGAAAAAATAGTTCAATTTTCGCCTGGTATAGTTAAATTTTTAGTTGAAAAGTTGATTTTCAACAAAGTAGTTACATTTTTAGAAAAAGATAAATTTTCAATTAAAATGACGAATCTTGTAACAAAATTAATTTTTAACAAAATAGTTTAGCTTTTAAATGCAAGTAGTTAAATTTTTAAGAAAAAAAAGGTAAATTCCCAACGAAAAATGCAAAAAAAAAATAATTTGAACTGGGAACGAGGATTTTTACTGATGCATTTTTACGCAAAAAAAAAGGAAATTTCAAACTAAAAAATTATTTTCTACGACAAAAAAAAACGCGAAATTTTAACAAAAAAATATCAATCTTAAAAAATGGAAAAGTTCCATTTTCTGTTGAGAAATAAATTTTAAACAAACAAAAAATAAGTATTTTCCACTGAAAAGTTAAAATTTCACGCAGACATAAGCCTTCAATAAAGAAAAATTTTACAATGTAGTTTAACTTTGACCCAAGTATTTGAATTTTCAATTAAAAAAGATTAATTTTAAACAAGATAGTCAAACTTTTAACCAACGAGATAACTTTTCAAATTAAAATATAAATCTTTAACAAAAATAGTGATTTCTTAAAAAAGCGATTCAAGCAAATTTTTTAAACAAATTAGTTGAATTATCAAGCAAAGAAGAACGATTTTTAACCAAAAAGTTGCATTTTCATACAAAAAATGAAATTTCTTCTATAACAGATGAAGTTTTAAATCAAAAAGATAAACTTTCAAAAAAACTATTTGAATTTCCTGTTGAAAAAGATTTAAGTCGTGTTTTCACGATCAAACTATACATTTTTTAACAAGAAAAAATTTTCTATAAAAAAAAATTGAATTTTTAATCCAAAAAAGATTCCAGTTGACTCACTAACATCAAAAATTGAATTTTTGTAACAAAAACATAAGTTTCTACGACAAAAATTGAATTTTCAATCAAAAAAGACGAATTTTTTAACCAAAAAGGATGAATTTTTAACAAAATAGTTCCAATTCTCTACCAAATAGTTGTATTTTGATCCAAAAAATATCAATTTTGTACTAAAACAGATGAATTTGTAATAAAAAACAAACTTTTGTTTTACAAGTGGAACTTTCATCCAGAAAATATTTCATTTTTCAACACCAAAATGTAAATTTTAAACAAAAAGTACATTTTCTACGAAATAGTTAAGTTTAAAAAAAAGTAGTATAATAGATTAATTTCTAGCAAATCACTTGCATTCTGATAAAAAGAAATTCAATTTCTGCTAAAACAGGTAAACTTTAAAATAAAAAAGACAAACTTTCAAAAAAAGAGTTGAATTTTCAACCGAAAAATTAATGAAAAAATGCAATCAGTTTTGTGGTTCGATTCCCAATGGAGTGAAGATGGAGTAGGATCTTTTTTTCCAGAAATAATTTTAATTTTAATTTAAAAATATTATTTTCCATCTAGTCTTATTAAGCCGTTAAGCATTTTCTGTTATTGAAGATTCTTAACTTGATCTCTGATGATATAGCAGATAAATTTAAAAAAAAAATTTTAATTTGAAAATATCTATTAATTAAAATAAATTCTGAGATTCTCATAAATTCTCAGAGAATTTATTTCTCGGTTATATTCTCATTCTCGTGACCCTTCTCAAAGTAATATAACCGGCTCAGAACTCTATCTCCAGATGTTAAAATAACAACCAGCATTGTACATAATTTCGAATTGATCTCTTTATTGCGCAAAAAAAAATTCCCAAAATATGTCTATTTTTTCATGATCTACAGTGGTTCAACTCCTTCATAAAAAACGAGGAATTATTGAAAAAAAGGGGGCAACAGGGGAAAGAATTTATAATCTGCGAGATGTAAAACCACGTTATTTTTTCAAGGCAAACAGAAAATATGATTAAATATGGACATCGTAGTATATAAATCTTAAAAGATAAATCGTCGAAAAAATAAATAAAATAAAATAAATAAATAAATAAATGAAAGACCGTGAAGCCTGCAGTATATTATAATGAATTATAAAATATGGATACAACCTTGATTGGGAGTAGAAAGCGCTCAGTCCTTGTATCGATGCGATGACTTCTTACCATCTCGATGGCCCGAATGTCGCGATTTTGATATCGATCTCCGTCGATCCCTCGATCTCGATCGACTGCTCCGCCTCTTATTCCTGTACGAAGAAGAAGAAGAATAGGGTGACGTGCGTCTCCGATCTTTCGACCGACTGCGCGACAATCTCCGCCTCTCTCTCGATCTTGATCTCGATCGACTTCGCCTCCTCTGCCTCTCTCTCGACCTGGACTTGCTTCGTCTTATCACATACGAGGGACTCCTCCTCCGTGTCCTGGAATGCGAACGAGACGATCTCCTCTTGCCCCGCGGCGAGTGAGACCGCGAATACCGTCTCCTGATCGAGTGCGATCTCGATCTCGCCCTCGATCTCGATCGCGTCGTCTTGTCTCGTTTGCGATTATTCCGCGACCTGGACCTCTGCTTCCGCCTCGACCTGTAACTACCAGAGGATGGTGAACGATACCCCTTGCGAGACTTGACCGATCTAGATCGGGACTTGTGTCTCCTGGTGGTGGTGCGATCGGAAGATCGAGAAGTTGACTTCCGGCCGCGCGACTTGCTTCGGCTCTTCGACCTCTTTTTCCTCTCGTCACGCGCACTCTCCTTTTTTCGTGATCGAGCAGCCTTGCTCGAGCTGTGACTCGTCTCGGAACTCGAGGTTTCATTACTGCTAGAGTCCGCCGTCGCCGCCCCCGCCAAGTCGGCTGATTTCGTTGGAGAATTCGCCTTGGCCGTGTCGCTCGTGACAATATGCTGCTGCGGCGTTTGCCCACCGCTCGACACAGTTTCTGACGCTTCTCTTTGATTATTTATCGTTTCTTTCTCAACTAAATTATGACGTCAGAAATTACGCATTGGAATAGAATAGGAGGTGATTTTATTTTTCATTGAAACATACCTGAATCTCTGCTGCTAGAATTACCAGTATGATTTTTCTGCTGTTTGTGATGATTCTGATCCTGCTGCTGCTGACGCTCGTCCTCTTCGTCGTCCTCCTCCTCGGCTAGGCGCGCCTCAATCTCCTCCTCGGTCTTTTTGAATGCTTGCTGACGTCGCCTCAGTGTTTCCTGCATCCAAATTCAATTCATTGCAATCAAATTGGAACCAGTTGTAATGAAGGCAAAAATTCCTGACAAACTTTTTGCATTTGATCAAAGAAAAAAATTCCTCGTTTTTTCCCGGTTCGCAAACAATTTTCAAGGCCAATGAAATTTAAAAAATCAAACTATATTCTAAACATTTTTCCACATAAAGTAATAAACATTAAACAAAAAATTAATGCATTCAAAGTGGAGCACTTGAATTACAAACTTTTAAAATTGAAGTTTAAGTTTTTCAATTAAAAAATGGTGTATTTAAATGCTTAAAAATTGACACGTACCAAATAGATGATTAGAACACTTTTCAATTAAATAATGTTAAATGAAATGCAAATAAACTGCAAAATTTAGAACCTTTAACAATTATAGAGTTCAATGATTCAGATTAAGTTCCAAAAATATAAATCCACGTTAACATTTTCAATAGTCTAAATTAAAGAATCAAGGAATGAACTTGAAAAAATTTAAAAATTATATTATTTTAAGTATTTTTAAGCTAGACACATTAAAAATTGAAAAATAATTTTTTTAACTTAACAGTTCTTAAATTATTTTTATTTTAAATAATCTAGAAGTGGCTTTAAATTTTTCCAAATTCAAAATCATTTTTGAATTTTTTTCGAAACTTTTAAATATATTTCAAAATGAATATTAGAGGAATTTTAAGAAATATTTAAAAGTTTTAAAAAGATTCTAATTAAATTTAGAACTTGAAATAATTTAAAATGCTTACAGCCGAATTTAAAATAAAATGCAGATTTTTGCAGATTGCAAACAAAATATTTAACTTTTTTTTAAGAATTGTGAATGACTTTAAAAGACTAAAAAATTTTCTTAGGATTCTGAGGATAATTGAAAATGGTTTTTCACTTTTAAAAATTATGGAAAATTTTAAGCATTTTTTTTTAATTTGCAGGATTTTCAAAAATTGTAGGACAATTTCGATTAATTTTTGAATACATTTAGAATTTTGGAAAAAAATGTTGAAAAGCTTCGTTTAAATTAGTTGAAATAATTTCAAGTTTTTAATTAATTTTGAATCTTTTAGAAACTTATAAATATCTCTTAAAATTACTCAAATGTTTTCTATAAATAATACATGTTCAATTGTTGTTTATGCATCAAAATTTAACAATTTCACTTATAAATTAAACACTTTTGAAATAGAATATTTAAAATTGTGACACTAAAAGTTTAAAAGTTCTTCGCAAATCTAAAGATTCAAAGCTTTCTATGTAAAAAAATGCAGTTTCAAATTATTTTCTATTAAATATTTTGTTTCAATTTACTCGTCTTAAATGAACAGTGAAATATTGCTAAATATTAAACACTTATTCTTTTTCTACATTCAGCAATTTTCAATTAAATGGTATTCAAATTAAATAATTTAGACTCACAATATTTTAAATTTAATAAAAGCCTTTAATTATAACTATATTATTATGGATTTATTTTTAAGTTAAGTAAATACATTTTTTAATAGCTGAAAAAATTAATAGAAATAATATAGTAATCAATTTATTTATTCAATTTAATATAAAAAATAATATAAAGGAAGACCTGAAATTCTAAATTTAAAATATAGTATTGATAAATCATGAAAATGTTTATTTAAAAATAAAATTATCGGAATAAATTATACATTAATTTCAATTCTTATTAAGACTTTCGGATTGAAACAGTTACAATCTGAAAATTCTCAAATTTTGAACGGAACTATAATTGTTTGGTCAAATCAATTATTGTTCAGATTTCTATACTTAGAGTATAGATCCATTTTAAAAATAATTTATTTATTTACACTTACAGTTGATAAAAGAAAACTGTTTTTTATCCAAAAAATCATTTTCAAATGTTTTTAATTTTTAATTGTTTAAATCTCCAAAACTGCACTTTAATGATTTTAAGAAACTGTTAAAATCGAACTTGGGCAGATTTTTCTTCTGAAAATTTGTCTAATTCTCGGTCTGGGAACCACCCTGCTTTTTATCAAAAAATCTAAAATGAAAAATTTTTAAAGTGAAAGATTTTCGAATTAAACATTCTAAACTAAATGATATAATAATTTATAAAAATCACAGTTTGATAACTTATTTAAAAAAAGGTTAAAATCACAATTGGACAAAATTTGTATTCTAAAAATTTTGTACAATTCCTGGTCAAAACATAAATTCACTGTCATTTCCTGGTTTTCCCCGGTTCCATAAAATTCCCAGTCATTTCCCAGTTTTCCAGGTTTCCCGGTCCATCGGCCACCTTGTATTTTGGAATTTAAACTTTTAAAATTGAAGCTTAACAATTTTCTCTAAAATTTAAGAAATTTAAATGAGAACAAAATCAAATTTAAAATCCTATTTAACTAACTTTAAATTTTATAATTCAGTCATTTTCTGATGCGAAGTTTATTATATTTTTCGAATTTTTTTAGTTGTCCCCTGCAATGCTCTAAATTGAAGAATGATTCAATAAATTTGTAAAATTTTCATTTTTCAAAATAAAAAATCAATAAAAATTTTCCCAGAAATCTTAAGGCAATTTTTTTAATTAACTTAAAACCTTTCAAAATCCATAAAAAGCCTAAAAATCTTCAAAAATCTACATTTTGTTTGAAAATCATTGAAATCTTTTTAAATTTTTAATTATTTATGAATCAAATTATTTTGTATGATTATTGAGAAAATGTCAAATAATTTTTTGTTTTGAAAAATGAATTCTGAGAAAATTGAAAAAGAATATAAAAGAACAATCTTCGCAGTTTATTATGTGCAAACAATTTTTCATAATAATTAACTGTATGCCGAAATTTTTGAAGCAATTGAAATATAATTGCATTTTTTTTTGGACACCATAAATTACAAAAATATTACTTCTATTATTATATTATAATATATTAAAAATAATATTATTATTTACAAAAATATTAGTTCTAGGTTTCCAGGGTTTTTTTTTACATCAAATAATAATCAAATAACCATTTGTTATACATGTAAAAGATTAAATATTTCATTTGAAATAATGCGAAATTTTTTTTAATCTTCTCAAGGTTATTGAAACCTTTTAAAATGGTTTAAAACCTTTGAAATGTTTTAAAATCTTTGAAATCTTTTTAAATTAAAAAAGTTTTTTCAAATCCTTATATATTCTTTGAAAAACTTATCAAATCTTTTCTACCTCTATTGTATTTATTTGAAATCACTGGAATATTAAAAATCTATGTGAAATATTTTGATATTAAAAAAATGTGAACTCGTTTAAAATATTTGAAATGTTTACAATGTGTTGAAATCTGGTGTACTTTTCCCTTTTTGAAATCTTCGAAATTCTTGTATTCTTTTGAATCTCTATACAATTTTTATTAAATAGTTGAAATATTTGTACAATCTTTTGAAATCGTCTAAACGAATTTGGAATCGCTGTAAATCTTTGAAATGTTTTCAAATCTTTATGAAATTTTTATGAAATCTTTGTAAAATATTTTGTATTCGTTCGAAATCATTAAAATATTTTTAATCTCTCTAGAATATTTTGGAATTTTTGAAATATTCGTAAAATGTTTCAAATCTTTGTGAAATATTTCGAAATCTTTTATATTCCTTCGAAATCATTGAAACATTTTGAATATTTGTGAATCTAAACATTTTGTAATTATTTGAAATGATTAAAATGTTTTTAAATCTGGACTACCTTTGCCTTTTTAAAATCTTCGAAATTCTTGTATTCTTTTGAAATCTCTATACAATTTTTATGAAATAGTTGAAATATTTGTAAAATCTTTTTAAATCATCTAAACAAATTTGAAATCGCTGGAAATCTTTCAAATGTTTTGAAACCTGTGAAATCTTTACGACATTTTTATGAAATCTTTATAAAATATTTTGTATTCCTTTGAAATCATTAAAATATTTTAAATCCGTGTGGAATATTTTGAAATCTTTGAAATATTTTTGAAATATTTCTTTAATCCTTGTTGGAGGACTCTTGCGTTCGTTTGAAATTATTAAAACCTTTTGAAATAATTTAAAATCTTGAAAATCTTTAGTAATGTACCCTTTTTGAACTCTCTTCAATTCTGAAAAACTTTTACAATCCTTATGACTTTTTTTTTAATCTTTCTAAAATATTTTGAATTAATTTAAAATCATTAAAATATTTTGAAATCGTTTAAGATCTTTGAAATCTTGTCTACATGCCTTTTTCAAATCCTTTTTAGGTCTTTGAAATTCGTGAACTCTTTTTGAAATGTTCAAAATCCTTTTAAATATTATTAATATTAGAGTCTGTTCATTTCAATCTATAAAATGATTAGTCAAGTCTAAAAAAATGCCTGGAAATCTATTTATTCTGTAATGACTAAAAGATCAATGATATCTTTATAAATAAAAAACTGTTTAGTATCAAGATTTCCCGCTAACCGAGATTTTCACAACCAACTGAAATATTTTAATTATTTTTTACATTTCAATATAAAAAATTGTTTTAAAACCAAAGAAATTATTCAAATTCAAATTTCTCGTGAAAAATTCAAGGAAATTTCCAGGTTTGTAAGATTTAGGAAAAAAAATCCGATTGTTTACGCACCTTGAGTTCCTCATCGCTATCTTCTTCCTCCGGCTGTTCCTCCTCGTACTGCTCCTCCTCGGACTCGCTGTTACTGTCGCCGTAGATGCCCAGACCTATAGCAAACAAATCCGAATTATTCGGAATCCTTACACTGTAACTGGAAAATTCAAGACCAGAAGATAAAAACTTGGCATGGTTAGGGGCTGGTCAGGCGGTTCTCCTCGAGTCTGTTGTAATAAACTTTTTACTCTTTCAACTTTTTCTCGCTACACTCGATATCATTAAATCTTGCTGTTGTTTTGTTTTTTAACTTTAAATTCACTTTTCTCACGCACAGACTTCACAGCCCAAATTACTAGCTCTCAAAACAGGAAAAATCGGGTGATTTTTTCACGAAAATAGGTGAAAATAGGAGAAAAAAAAACTTTTTAGGAGATAATTGAATTTTTAAAAAAGCAAGACAATTTTTCAATCCAAAAGATGATTTTTCAACAGAATAGTGGAATTTTCTATCAAAAAAGATAAATTATGAAGAAAATAGTTTAATTTTAAACAAAATAATTAAACCTTAACAAAATAGCCAAAATTGTAATCAAATAGATGAATTTTTAATAATAAATAGTAATTATAAGCCAAAAAAGGAGTAGTTAAATTTTCAGTTTAAAAATGAATTTTCAACAACAAAAAATTTTCAACAAAAAATGAAATTTTAATGATAAAAAAAAAAGAATTCTTAACCAAAATATATTTATTCTTAACCAAGCAGTTGCATTTTTAATCAAAAAAGATCAAACTTCTACCATTAGAGACATTACAAACCAAAAAGACGAATTTTCATCCCAATAGTTCAATTTTCTACTAAAATAATAAATTTTTTAACCAGAAAAGACGAATTTCCTACAAATAGTTTAATTTTTAACAAAAAAAGTTAATTTGCAGCCGAATAGTTGAGTTTTCAACAAAAGATGATAAATTTTCAACCTAAAATGGCATAGTTAAATTTTCAGAACAAAAAAATTAATTTTTAACTAAAAAATTCAATTTCAACCTAGAGTTAAATTTTCTACTTTTTCTAATTTTATTTTTATTACCCGAAAAATACAAGAATTTTCAACTAGAAACATAACAATTGATATTTCAATCAAAAAATGTTAAATTTCTTTCAAAGCAAATAAATCTTCGAATCGAAACGTAGAATTTTCAACCAAGAAAGATTACTTTTCTATCAAAAAGACGATTTTTTAACAAAATAAAAGAATTTTAAAATAAAAACGTTAAATATTCAACCAAAAACGGAATAGTTGAATTTCCAGATAACAAAATTAATTTTCAATCAAGAAAAAAAACGAATTTTCATCGAAATAGTTCAATGTTCTGCCATCAAAATAAATTTATAAAGAGGTAGGTTGAGTTTGTTTAATTAAATAGTTGAATTTTCAACAAAATAGTCAAATTTTCAACGAAGTAGATAAAATCTTAAACAACCTGAATTTTTAATGAAGTAGTTACATTTTCAAAATTAAAACTATTAATTTTCTACCAATCATTAATCATTTGCAACAAAATAAAATAATTTTCAGCCAGAAATGGAATATTTAAATGTTCAGTTAAATAAATAATTTTCAGTAATTAAAAAACGAATTTTCATAAAAAGAATTAAATTTTAAAGATAGTTTAATCCTAACCAATAAAATTGGATTTAAAAAAAAAATAGGTGAATTTTGAACTAGTGATATCAGGATGGCCGTTTTAATCGAAGAAAAAAATTTCCGGTCATTTCACGGTTTTTTTCGCGGTTCGCAAACATTTTTCACGGTCAATAAAATTTAAAAAATCAAACTCTATACTCAACATTTTTCCATTCAAAGCAATAAACAATAAATTAAATTTACATGTATGAAATGGAACGTACTAACACTTTTCAATTGAAATTTTTTTAATGAAATGCAGATAAACTGCAAAATTTAGAATTTTTATAAATTATAGAGTTCAAAAATTCAGATTAAATTCCAAAAATATAAATGCACGTTAACATTTTTAATACTCCAAATTAAAGAATCAAGAAATGAATTTTAAAAAATTTCAAAATTATATTTTTTTAAATTAACAATTTTTTAAATTAGAACTTAAATTATTTTCATTTAAAATAGTTTAACCATCCTTCAAAAACTTAAAGAATGTATTTCAAAACATTGAGAAATCTAGAAGTGGTTTTATATTTTTATAAATTTAAAATCATTGTTGAAATTTTTTCGAAACGTTGAAATATATTTTTAAATGAATTGAATTTTTTTTACAGCTTTTAGAAAAACCTGCATATTAAAAAAACAAATCCTTAAAATTTGAATTTATAAATAACAATAGGAACATTTTATATTTATAGAAAAAATTAGAGTAATCTTAAGAGATATTTAGAAGTTTAAAAAATATCAACATTAAATTTAGGAGTTGAAATGATTTAAAACAAAATGCAGATTTTTGCAGGTTTCCACCAAAAATGTAGAAACTTTTTAAGAATTGTGAAAGGCTTAAAAAGAATAAAAACATTTTCTTAAGATTCCTAGGAAAATTGAAAATGATTTTTCATTTTGAAAAATTATTGTAACAGAACATTTAAAAAGATTTTAAGAGATTTCCAAACTGATCAAAACAGAACCTGGAAGATTTTAAGGATTTTTTTTTAATTTTCAGGATTTTCCAAAATGTGTAGGAAAAATTCGGTTAATTTCAAAAGGTATTTATAAGTTCTAAACAAAAATTTTAACACTCTTCTTTTCAATTACTTGAAGACACTTCAAGTTTTTAATTAATTTTGAATCTTTTCAAAACTATGAAATATCTCTTGAAATTACTCAAATTTTTTTACACATAATAAGTGTTCAATTGTTATTTATACGTCAAAATTTAACAATTTTACTTACAAATTAAACATTTTTTAAACAAAACGATTCAAATTGCAACGTTAACAGTTGAAAAACTCTTCGAAATTCTACAGATTCAAAGCTTACTATGTAACAAAAATTCAACAAAATAGTTAAATTTTCAACAACAAAAAATGAATCTTCAACTTAAAAAAGTTTCAAATTGTTTAGTTTTACACATATTTGTGTTCCGTTTATTCGTCTTAACCCTTAAAATACATTGTGGGTGTCTAACACCCCAAGCACCTGAGATTCATCATTTTATAATAAAATTGACTTTTCAACTATGTAAATAAATAACTTGTTTCAAAGAACCGATGTTGCAATTGTTAAATGAAATTACACTATTTCAAAAGTGATTTTCAGCTAAAAATAATTAAAATTGCGTGAGTTATGAATTTTTAAGTAAAAAAAAAACATTTTTTCACTTTTTTCAATAATTTTTTTAACAAACTTAAAAAAAATAAATAGCTATAAAATCAACTCTGCCTTATAAAAGACACCTTAAACTATACCGGATAATTTTATTGTTGCGAAATATTCCATAGGGGTTAAATAATACATGATTAAATACGCTGGGGTATAGAACACCCACGATGCACTTTACCGTGATTTTTACCATGTATGTACTTTGAGGGTTAAATTAACACTGACATTTTTAATGACTAAGAGAACTAATGAAAATAATATATTAATCAATTTATTTATTCAATTTAATATAAAAAATAATATAAAGGAGGATCTAAGACTTTGAATTAAAAATACTTTATTGATGAATCATTAAAACTGTTATTTAAAAATAAAGTTATCGGAATAAATGATGTTACATCAATCTCAATTCGTATTGAGACTTTTAAATTGAAACAGTTACAATCTGGAAATAGTCAAATTTTGAACGGACTTATAATCGTTTTGTCAAATCAATTATTGTTCAGTTTTTTATACTTTAATTATTTACAAAACTGTTGAAATCAAACTTGCGCAAATTTTTTTTCTGAAAATTCGTAACAAGGAATAAAAATAAACTGTCATTTCCCGGTTTTCCGGTCCAGCGACCACTCTGAATATAAGCGCCACTTTTCAATAAAAAATAATTAACTTTTGACCAAAGAAGGTGAATTAAACAAAAAACTATTTTTCTACTAAACGATGAATTTTCAATCTAAAATCACGAATGTTCAACAAAACAGTTGCATTTTCGTCCAAGAAAGGCAACTTTGTATCAAAATAGTAGAATTTCAAACCAAAAACTAATATAATTCTTAATTAACTCCCAAATAAAAATAGTTTGAATTCCTATCGCGTTATATTAATTAAATTTTCAGCCAGACAAAGAAATGAAAAAAAAGAGGAAGTTTCTTAAAAACAGCGAAAAAAATTATTATTAAAAAAAGAAAGAAAGAAATTGGGACAAGAGTGTTGTGAAGTCTGCAATTATCGAAAGAAATAATAAAATTGTCTCGAAATTAAGATATCCAATTCCTTGAAAGCAACACTCATAAGAAAATTGCTTGGATTAAATGAACGAGGGTTGCTATTGGCAACAATAAAGTGTCAAGTAACGGACCCTCTGATCATTCCTAGATGGACCATGCCTTGAATATCAATAGATAAAAGCCACTTACCAAGTTTCCGAGTGATCTGAGCAAGAGGGGCCGTGTTGTTGAAGGATGCGACAGGGGGCTCTCCTGCAGGGGCTTACAATAGACACGCATTTAGTAACCAATTGCTGAGTTCCGTTTCACATTTTGGATTCCCCCTTCCCCTCCCACAAAAATCCCCTTTTGCCAAAAAAAGCGACCCTAAACAGCCCTCTGTCGAGAAAGTCGAAATATTTTCTGTCTCTTTCTCTCTCTCTCTCTTCCTCCTTCTCGGTCGCCAACAATAATATTAACAATTATTTCCAAACATTAGACAGAAATAGAAGAGAGGTTTCAATTTCGGACCAAGTTCAGTTAGTTTCACAATAAAAAACCAAAAACCAAAAAAAAAAAAACAACAAAAGAAAGGATTATGGAATATTTTAGTGATTTAAATTACTCTCTGGGAGGTTCAAATTGGGCCATTGTTGCCTCTGAACTTTTGATTGAGATCAAAGAAAGAAATGATTGGACATGTTCCGAATTTTTGTTTCTCAATTATTCATGCATAAGGTCTTCTGGCACAAGACGAGTAGTCCTGAAAAAAGTAAATCAGGGCATTCTGAAAACATGAAACAATTAAATCTAGGAATTGAAAACACTGTTTTTAATGCTCGTCGAAGGTGTACAATGCGGCAGGCGTCGTCCGCCACAAAATAGCAGCAGAATGAAATGATCTCTGTACCCGGGTAAGCAAAAGTTCGAAATATCGATCTGTTAGTTCTATCGGGTGTATCTGGGGTACCTTTGGCTCGAGCGCGGCTCCAAACCTCTCTGCACACCGACGAAATCTCTTCGTTCGTTACCTCCAACAGGATCTCTGTCAGGGATCGCCGCACTTTCCACATCTGTCAACAACAAAAAAAAACAGGGAAAATTGGGGTGATTAAAAAAAAAACTAAAAAAAAAAGGGGGAATAGGGAAATCAATTTTTTTAATATAAAATTAGTCAATGTTGGTGACATGCGCCTACAAAAATATGTTAATTAATTTTTTTTAAATCCCCCAATACAATTTTTCAACAAAATAAGTAAATTTCAATTAAATAAGACAATTTTTCAACCAAATAATTTAATTTTGAACTAGAAAAAAAATCAATGTTGAACGGCAGATGGAATAGAAACATTTTTAATAAAAAACAAAAAAAAAAAATAATTTTCATTTTAACTGATGATTTTTCAACCAAAATTATTAATGTTCAACTGGAATAGTGAAATTTTAACCCGAACAGATGAATTTCCAACTAAAATGATGAATATTTAACTGAAATACTTGAATTTTCAACCAAAACTATGTATTTTACAAAAAATATTATTAATTTTCCAACAAGAAGATTAATTTTCTACGAAAAAATACAATTTTTCAACAACAAAAAATTACATGAAGTTCAACAAAATAGTTGAATTTTTAATCGGAAACAAATTTCCAACTAAATAGTTGAATTTTGAACTAGACAAAAATCGATTTTTAACAAAAAACGTAATAGTTATATTTTTAACAAAAATAAATTGTTTTCATCTTAACTGATGAATTTTTAACTAAAATTATAAATATTTAACTGGAATACTTGCATTTTTAACCAAAAATATGTATTTTTAAATAATAATATTAATTTTTTCAATCAAAAAAATTCATTCTCAACCAAAAATACCATTTTTCAACAAAATAAGTAAATTTCAATTAAAGAAGACAATTTTTCAACCAAATAATTTAATTTTGAACTAGAAAAAAAATCAATGTTGAACAGCAGATGAAATATAAACATTTTTAGTAAAAAATCAAAGTAATAATCTTCTTTTTAACTGATGAATTTTCAACCAAAATTATTAATGTTCAACTGGAATAGTGAAATTTTAACCCGAACAGATGATTTTCCAACTAAAATGATGAATATTTAACTGAAATACTTGAATTTTCAACCAAAACTATGTATTTTACAAAAAATATTATTAATTTTCCAACAAGAAGATTAATTTTCTACGAAAAAATACAATTTTTCAACAACAAAAAATTACATGAAGTTCATAGTTGAATTTTGAACTAGAAAAAAATACCGATTTTCAACATAAAATGGAATAGTTACATTTTTAATAAAAATAAATTATTTTCATCTTAACTGATGAATTTTTAACCAAAATTATAAATGTTCAACTGGAATAGTTGAATTTTAACCCGAACAGATGAATTTCCAACTAAAATTATGAATATTTAACTGAAATACTTGAATTTTTAACCAAAAAGATGTATTTTTAAACAATAAGATTCATTTTCAAGCAAGAAGATTCATTTTCAACTAAAAAGTACAATTTTTCAACAAAAGAAATGAATTCGAATTAAAGAAAACAAATTTTCAACCAAATAATTTAATTTCGAACTACAAAAAAATCAAGTTTGAACAGCAGATTGACTAGAAACATTTTCAGTAAAAAATAAAAATAATAATTTTCTTTTTAATTGATGAATTTTCAACCAAACTTATGAATTTTTAACTGGAATTGTAGAATTTTAACCCGAACAGATTAATTTCCAACTAAAATTATGATTATTTAACTGAAATACTTGAATTTTTAACCAAAAAGATGTATTTTTAAACAATAAGATTCATTTTCAACTAAAAAGTACAATTCTTCAACAAAATAAATTAATTTGAATTAAAGGAGACAAACTTTCAACCAAATAATTGAATTTTGAACTCGAAAAAAATAAATTTTGAACAGCAGATAGAATAAAAATATTTTTAGTAAAAAATAATAATTTTCTTTTTAACTGCTGAATTTCCGACTAAAATTATGAATATTTAACTAAAATACTAGATTTTTAAAACTAAATAGAAGTATTTTTAAACAATATTAATCATTTTCAAGTAAAAAAATTCATTTTCAACGAAAAATACAATTTTTCAGCCAAATAAATGAGTTTCAACAAAATAGTTGAATTTTGAATTAAAAAAAAAATCAAATCAATTTCGAACAGAAAATGGAAGTTACATTTTTAGTGAAAAAATTTAATCTTAACTGATGAATTTTCAACTGAAATAGTGACATTTTAAACCAAACGGATGAATTTTCAACTAAAATTATGAATATTTAACTGAAATGCATGAATTTGTAACCAAAATGATGTATTATTAAACAATAGTATTCATTTTCAAGTAAAAAAATACATTTTCAACGAAAAAATATCATTTTTCAAGAGAATAAATAAGTTTCAACAAAATAGTTGAATTTTTAATAAAACGAGAAACATTTAAAACCAAAAATTTGAGCCTTGAGCTAGAATAAAACCAATTTTCCACAGAAAATGGAATAGTTACATTTCTAGTACAAATTTAATCGTAACTGATCAATTTTCAACTGTAATTTTAAACCAAACAAATGAATTTCCAACTAAAATGATGAATATTTAACTGAAATACTAGATTTTTAAACAAAAAATACTATTTTTCAACAAAATACATGAATTTTAACAAAATAGTTGAACTTTCAGTCAAAGGAGACAAATTCTTAAACAAATAATTGAATTTTGAATAAGAAAAAAATAAAATCGATTTTCAATAGAAAATGCACGTTGCATTTTCAGTAAAACAAAAATAATAAAATTAATAATTTTCACCTCAAATGATGAATTTTTAACTAAAACGGTTCATTTTCAACAAAATAGTTAAATTTTCAACAAACAACAAAATGAATCTTAAACTTAAAAAATTATTTTATTACAAAGTAATTGAATTTTTAACAAAAAAAAAACGAATTTTTAACAAAACAGTTCATTTTCAACAAAATAAATAAATTTTCAATAACAAAAAATGAATCTTCAACTCAAAAAATTATTTTATTACAAAATAATTGAATTTTTAACCAAAAAAGACGAATTTTTAACTAAAACGGTTAATTTTCAACAAAATAGTTAAATTTTCAACAACAACAAAATTAATCTTAAACTTAAAAAATATTTTATTACAAAGTAATTGAATTTTTAACCCCAAAAGACGAATTTTTAACAAAAAAATTGATTTGTCAACAACAAAAAAATGAATCTTCAACTTAAAAAATTATTTTATTACAAAGTAATTGAATTTTTAACCAAAAAAGACGAATTTTTAACTAAAACGGTTCATTTTCAACAAAATAGTTAAATTTTCAAAAAACAACAAAATGAATCTTAAACTGAAAAAATTATTTTATTGCAAAGTAATTGAATTTTTAACTAAAAAAGACGAATTTTTAACTAAAACGATTCATTTTCAACAAAATAGTTAAATTTTCAACAACAACAAAATTAATCTTAAACTTAAAAAAATATTTTATCACAAAGTAATTGAATTTTTAACCCCAAAAGACGAATTTTTAACAAAACAATTCATTTGTCAACAACAAAAAAATGAATCTTCAACTTAAACAATTATTTTATTACAAAGTAATTAAATTTTTAACCAAAAAATACGATTTTTTAACAAAACAGTAGAAATTAAGAAAAAAACTTAAGTCTTCGACAAAATGATTGAATTTTTAACCAAGAGATGAAATCCAAAACAAATTTATAATCGCAGACTTTTAAATTAAAATGAATGAACTTTCAACAAGAACAAAAATGTTTTATTTTATTATTAAGCACTAAGAATTGAGTTAAATTAATGAAATTTTTAATTAATTAATTGAATTAAACAAAAAAGCAAGAAAAGAGTTTGCCTGAAAACAGGGGAAAAATAGGAATGATTTTTTTTTTTTAAATGGGGGAATAAAGGAAAGAGTGGGAACTCTGCTCACATTAATTCCTTGTTTTTTGAAAACCAAGCAATTGGGATTTTTATAAAACTAAAACTGACCACTTCCTGGAGGACTTCTTCTCGGGAGCGTTTCGGCGCAGGGGGGATGTTGGGGGTTGAAACCGGACTTGCTTCTTTCGCTGAACGAGAGTCGGGCGAGTCCGCATCTCTGAAACGCGATCGTCGAGGTCGAACCATGTCGGGGCTTCGTTCCTGATTTCTCTCTCCATCCTCAAACCTCGATCCTGTTTCTTCTTCTGTTTCCTTCTCCGAGTCCGAATCCTACATCCAAATTTCATTATTGAATTTTAATACAAAAGTGGCCGTTTTAATCCAGGAAAAAAATTTGTTTTACTCATAAAAACTATTAAAACTGAATTACAAAAAAATTTAAGTAATCAAAACTGGACTGCAAATTAAAGAACTCAGGGTAAATTTCTTTTGAATTTTAATCATCTACAATTAAAGGATAAAACATTTTTTATTTCGAAATTTTCAAGTCAAGCGCTGAATAATTTACACGTATAAAATGGAATCTTTAACACTTTTCAATTGAACAAATTTAAATTAAATGCCGTTTAACTGCAAAATAAAAAAAATGTTATCTTCTATAAAGTGTACAATTGAAAGATTGATAAAACTGTAAATGCACGCTATCATTTTCAATGCTTTAAACTCTAAATGAAAGAATGAATCAAGGAATTGGTAAAGGGGGAGGGTCGGTAAGGCCGGTTTTTGGCCTAATTTATTTTTGGACCAAAAAATCTGAAAAAATCATGGTAGTATCTTATAAGTATCCCGAGTCGATTGCACGCTAAACGGACTACCCCCCCCCCAGGCCCCCCCTACAAATATAGGAATCACCAACTGTATTTTCGAGAGATTTGACACTCTTAAACATGTATTCTGAGGTTAGCTCGGGTTTACTATGGTTTTCGGGGTCGCCAAATACAAATCTGGCGTCCTTTGACTTTTATCGCTTCAGGTTCAAGGTCATTTGAAGGTCATTTGAAGGTCATTTGAAGGTCAAATCGAGAAAAAACGGTAAAAAATTTAAAAAAATATGTTATAGGTTTTTGGGGTCGCTGATTATGAACCTGGTGTCCGCAGACCTTTATCGCGTCAGGTTCAAGGTCATTTGAAAGTCAAATCGATAAAAAACGCCGAACCTGACGCGATAAAGGTCAGCGGACACCAGGTTCGTAATCAGCGACTCCAAAAATCTATAACGTATTTTTTTGGATTTTTTTACCGTTTTCTCTCGATTTGACCTTCCAATGACCTTGAACCTGACGCGATAAAAGTCAAAG
>NC_046662.1:15961568-15973377 GCF_010883055.1 Belonocnema kinseyi | reverse complement strand
GAGGGTAGTCCGTTTAGCGTGCAATCGACTCGGGATACTTACAAGATACTACCATGATTTTTTCAGATTTTTTGGTCCAAAAATAAATTGGGCCAAAAACCGGCCTTACCGACCCTCCCCCTTTTCAAGATTATTATTTTCAAGATTATTATATCATCTTAAGCAATTTTAATTTAGAAACATTAAAAATTAAAAAATGACGATTTTTTTAACTGAACATTTTTTAAAGTAAACGTTTAATTATTTTATTTTAAAGTCTTTACAAATTAATAATTGTTCAGTTGTTATTTACACATCAAAATTATGTTTCGAACTATTTTTAAATATTCTTTTAAATAAAACAGGCTGTCTACTCAAATTCTAGAAAGAAAATTCCCAGTCAATTCCAGATTTTTTTTAGGAATCTCAAGTTTTTTTCCAGGTATAATTTTTCATAGTATTTTATCTTCTTATACTTAAAATGTAGTGCATAATTAGATAAATTAATTCCGGTACTAAATAGTTAAATTTCGACTAAAAAAAGATCAATTTTCAACTAAATAGTTGAATTTTTAACGAAAAAAATAGCAGTTTTCAAACTAAAATGAAATAGTTAAATTCTCAGTTACGATAGTTCAATTTTAAATCAAAAATATAAATTTTCAAACCGGCAGATAAATTTTCTACCAAAAATACGATTTTTCAACAAAACACATGCATTTTTAACGAAATAGTTGAATTTTGCACTAAAAATAATACAATTTTCAATAACAAAATTGAATTTCAACAAAACAAAAACGATTTTTCAAGAAAATTGTTCGATGTTCAATCAGTGATGAATTTTCAAATAAAATGAGAAAAAATAGTTACATTTTGATTTCAAACATCCATTTTCGGTAAAAATGGAATAGTTAAATTTTCAGATTAGACCAAATTAATTTTCAACAAAAAAAAAACAACTAATTTTTAACAAAATAGTTTAATTTTAAATTAAAAAATTATGATTTTTCAACTAAAATTAGAAATCTTTAACTAATACAGTTAAATTTTCAATAAAAACAAAATAAAATTAATAGAAACCAAAACAATGTTTAAAAGCGTAGGTACATTGTTGAACAAAATGATAAATTTTCCACTAAAATGATGAATCTTCAACTAGAATAGGGGATTTTTCAACAAAAAAGATCAACTTTTAAATAGAATTATGAATATTTAACTAGAATATTTGAATTTTTAACGAAAAAGAGACATTTTCAAATAACAAGATTAATTTTTTACCTAAAAAGGACGATTTATCAACAAGATCCATGAATTTTAAGCAAGAGTTGAATTTTTACATAAAAAAAAGACAAATGTTCAACTAAAAAGGCCAAATTTTCAACCAAATAGATGGATTTTGAACTGAAAAAGATTTATTTTAAATCGAAAATACAATAGTGGAATTTTAAACCAAAAAGATGAATTTTTAAATGAAATGTTAAATCTTCAACTGGAATAGTTAATTTTTAACCAAAAGGATGAATTTTCAACCAAAACTTGGATTTTCAATCGAGAAGATTAATTTCCACCAAAAAAGACGAAATGCCAACAAATACATGAATTTTTAACTACAGATGATAAAATGTCAACGAAAAATTATATAGCTAGATTTTAGTTACAACAATTAATATTTATTATACATTTTCAGTTGATGAAATTTAATTTTCAAAAACAAAAAAACTGATTTTCAACAAAATAGTTCAAGTGAAAAAATTTATTTTCAACAAAAGATCTCAGTTTTCCATCAAATAAATAAATTTTCATTTAACATGATGAACTTTAAATAAAAATAATTTTTATCAAAAGATTCTAACATTTAACCTATCAATTAAATGTTCATTTAAAAAAGGAATCTGAAAAAATTCAGTAGTTCATTTTTCTGTCAATAAGAGAGAAAATATTGCAAAGAAACTGGTAAGTTTCCAACAAAATACATGTAATTTCAACGAGATACTTAAATTTTCAACTAAAAACGATCAATTTTAAACAAAAAATAGAATAGTTAAATTTTCAGGTCAAAAAAATTAAATTTAAAAAAATTTTCAACAAAATAGTTAAATACAGTAATAGAAAGCTATTTTTAAGATAAAGTAACAATTTCATTTTATTTCATATTGATATTTAAAAAAAAATTAAACACGCTCGCGAAAAAATTCCCCAGCAATCTAAATAAAAATTATTTATTCTCTTAAAACCTTTCAAATAATTAAAAAGTCTTAAAATTCCTTAAAAACGTTTCCTAAAACTTGTAATAAATCCTGAAAAATTAAAAATCTGTTGAAATCTTTCAAAATATTCTCTTAAAATTAATTTTGCAAATTAAAAAATCATTTTTCCTAGGAATCTTAATAAAACCTACTATTCTTACTCCAAATGTACGAATTAATAAATGTTCAATCGGTATTCATCAAATTTTGTTTTTATTTTAAAATCTTTTTAAATATTCTGTTAACATTAATTAATGAAAATAAAAAATTAATTTTCAATTTTCACAGGAATCTTAAGAAAAAATTATTATTATCTTAAAAACCTTTCAAAAATCTTGAAAAAATTTATTTCAAAATCTATAAAATGCATATTTTGTTAAATTTTTTTTCTGGAAATCTTACAAAATATTAAATTAAGTTTGAATCTTTTCAAAACTTCGAAACCTCTCCTAAACTTACACAAATATGTTACCAATAAATAATTTTTCAATTTTTATTTTGTCATACAAATTCAGCAATTCAAGTTACAAATAAAAACAAGAACAATCAAAATTCTAACGTTCAGAGATAAATTTAGCGCTGAAATTTTAACGACTTTCTCTGTTTCAAATAATTCACTTTCAATAATCAGTCAAAAATTGCTAAGTATTAAAACAATCCTATTTTCTTTAAATAAAAATTATTAATTTGAATATGTTAAAAAGGAAAAATTTTAAACTAAAACAATATATTTGAAAAATTGTTTAAATCATTAAATAATTTATATTTACAGTTGATAAACTTAGAACATTTTTATTCTAACTTTTTTTAATTAAACGCTTTTAATTTTTACAAAATATAAATTTGTACACCTAATAAAAATGTTACAAATAAAAAAGTTTATTCTAATTCCGAAGAACAATTATTAAGCAAAATTTCATACTTTCCAACTAAATAAATTTTTTTTAAATAAAATAAATAAACTAAATAAATTTTTTTTAAATAAAATAACATACTTTTAATTCAGAAAAAAGATTGCAAATAAAAGGTTCAATTTAGAACAAATCGAAAACCAAAATGTCCTCCCTACTCAATAAAAATGTTAAAAAGAAAAACTTACCCTTCTTCCAATTCAGAAAATATTGATAACCAAAATTTTCTTCTTTCCAACTCGATAAAAATCTTTAAAATATAAAATGTCTCTGTTCCAATTCAATACAAATGTAAAAAACAAAAAATTTCCTCTTCCAATTAAAAAAAAAAAAAATATATATATATATATATCAAACTTCCTTCCCTTTTTTTCATAATCGTGAAATTCAAACTTATTTTATACAAAAATCCTCTAAAATTTAATAATGTTAATATTAAAACGTTTAAAATTATAATTGTTAACTGGTTATTTATACATCAAAATCCAGTACTTCCATTTTCAAATTAATTTTTTTTTTTAATAAGACAAGCTAGATATTAAAAACTGTTGTTTTTTATAAAAACTTTAAGGTTTTAAATTATTTTTAAACTTGTAAATGCTTAATTTTAAAAAGATTCAGATTCGTCTTATGAAATTAATTACTGTTCAATTTTTAACACTCGAACTAAGGTTTAGTTTTAAAAATCAATTATTAATTTAGATATACAATTGATAAACTTAAAACTTTTTTATCTAAAATTTTCAAATTCAAATGTTTTTAATTTGTAATTGTTTAAGTCTTCAAAACTGCATTTTGAAGTTATTTACATAAAAATTGTACACTCAAAAATGAAGAACTAAAACTAAAAATAGTTTTTTCTTCTAAAACTTTGTAAAAATTAAATTGTGGTTGAAACTATAGAAATCAATTTTTTATTTTTAAAAAGAAACCTACAAACTTCGTGAACAGTGAATTTATAGTTTATTTATAGAAATTTAATGCAAATTAGGAGACATTTAGGAAAAACTCTTCAAATAAGGAATTTTTAGTGATCAAAAAGAAAAAAGGAAATAAAAAAATAAAATAAAAGTGTGCAATCCCTTACGAATTTGCTCTTGCTCGGATTTAGAACCGCACGAGCCTCGTTTTCGGCTTGCTTGCGAGCCTCGAGTTCTTGCTTCCTCAATTCATCCTGTCTTTCTCGCTCGACTGCCTTTTGTTTTTCCCTTTCCATTTTTTCTAAGCCTTCTCGAATCCATGCAGGCAATTGCCTTCGTTTGGCTGCATCTGTAAAGGAAGAGATTATTTATTTATTTATATTTTTTTATTTTCAAAATTTCAAATAAAATTAGAAAGTTGAATAAAGAAATGATTTAATTACCCATTGTAAAGGCATCTTCTTCGGGAGTTGGTTCTCTATCATCTCTGCCTCTCATTGGATCCATACCTCGCATGGTAGGTATTCGGCTATGGTGTCTCATTCCTTTTAAAAATGGAGGAGGTTGAGAAGAAACAACACCTGTTTGCTCCCCAGACCAATAAGCCGGCACCTATTAATAAAAATCATGTTTTTATTTCATTAAAGAAGATCCTTAAACGAAAATTTTACATCATTCTAATTTTGGAAACCGATTTTTAAATACAAAAACAGGGTGGATAGAAAAATTAATTTTCAAAATTACGTGACTTTTCCCTGACCATTACTATTCAAAGACCAGCATTTTAATCTTGTCACATTTTAAACGTAGAATTTTTTATTGATGAAATGAATTTCAGATCAAAATTTTTTATTTATTTCTTCATACACAAAAAATATTACTTTTCTACCCAAAAAGATTAATTTTCAATCCGTATTGTTGAATTTTCGAACAAAAAAGATTAAATTTTCACCAAACCCAGTCGTATGTTTAACTAAATACTTTAATTTTTATAAAACAATTTCATTTTTCACTTTATAATTGAATTTTGTAGAAGATGCTTGAATTTCCAACAAAAAAGATGAATTTTTAATCTGAAGGGATGAATTTTATGCCCAAATAGACGAATGTTTAACAAAAAATTTAAATTGTCGAACAAAAAAGATTAAACTTTCACCAAAACCAGTTGTATTTTTAACTAAATAATTGAATTTTTAAGAAGACAGTTTCATTTTCCACTTAGTAATTCCATTTCGTAGAAGACGGTTGAATTTTCAACAAAAAAGATGAATTTTTTAGCAAAGATTAGTTAACACGCGTATATGAAATAGTCGCAGATTACAGGAAGAACAAAAATAATTTATTAATGCAAAATACAAAAGATGTTTGACGTAACGCGATCTAAAATCAACTGACTGATAATAGACAGATGAACATCCGAGGTTGGACCAAACAATTATAATTGATAATTTCAACACTTCCCCTTCAGACAACATCTATATTTCAAATTGGTATCTTCGATAGTCCCAGGAGACGAACACACTGTTCGTGTTGTGGTTTCGTTAAGGCCTTGGTTAAGACGTCGGCAGGCATGTCTTTAGATGCGACGTGCTCCAAAACTATCTCACCCGACTCCACAATCTCACGAACAAAATGATGACGTATGTCGATATGTTTGGTTCGTGCATGGTATACTGGATTGTTAGCTAGCTTTTGTGCACTGTAGTTGTCAACTAATAACTTCATTGGCTTGTTATCAAACTCTCCAAGCTCCAATAGAAAACGTCTGAGATAAATTTCTTCCTTGGTCGCTTCGCTCATCGCCATATATTCGGCCTCCGTTGTTGACAAGGCCACTGTACGTTGCTTCTTTGAATCCCAAGCAACTACTCCACCGCTCATAGAGAAAGCGTAGTCTGTAAAGGAGCGCCTATCGTCAATAGAGCCTCCCCAATCCGCGTCCACATAGCCCACCAGAGGACTGTCATCACGTCTGTAGAAGATCCCGTAATCATCTGTGCCCTTTAAGTACCGAAGTATCCTCTTCGCTGCATTCCAGTGAGTCTTGTTGAAACAGTCATTGAATTGACTTAACATACTGACTGTGTGAGCGATGTCCGGGCGTGTTGCCACTGACAGGTACAGCAAACATCTGACTAATTCCCGATAAGGAGGTTTCTCGCCTTCTGACTCGAACCAAGCGCCACCTCTGACAAGCTTCGCACCAACATCTAAAGGGGTTGATACAGGGTTGCACTGTTCCATCCCGAATCATTTAAGAATGTCTGTAATGTACGTCTTCTGGTTGATAAAAATTCCCTCGTCGTTTCTGACAAGGTCCATTCCCAAACAACGTTTGAGATCCCCAATGTCCTTTATTTCGAAAAGATCCGATAATTCACGTCCGAATCGTGAAATTTCTTTCTGATCTTTAGACATCACCAGAATTTCGTGGACATAAATGACGATAATCACCAAATCTTCCTTCCCGTGCCTTATATAAACACGAGGATCCGCTCTCGTTGGATTCGCACCTAAAGTCCGCAATTCCCTGTCAAATCGTCTGTACCAGGCGCGACCAGCCTGTTTGAGACCGTACAAGGCTTTTCTCATAAGACAGACTTTATTGCCTTGAACCAACTCGTTCAACATGGTCTTGGCTTTGTTGAACTATTGATCCTGGTTCTGTTTTTCGTTGATTATGTATTTTAGAACATTCTCCATCCAATCTGGTACTTCCATGAAAACTTGCTCATCCAATTCGCCATTGAGATATGCAGTTGCCACATCGTACTGTTGAATATGCAAACCGGTTTTCACTGAAAAAGCAATTGTCGTTCGTATAGAGCTCAATCTTGCAACTGGTGCGTAAGTCTCATGGAAATCCTTACCATACTGTTGAGAATAGCCCTTTGCCACGATCCTGGCTTCTCTCTTTTCCAGGATACCGTTCATACCATATTTATTTCGTAATACAAAACGACTGCCAATTACCTTCGAGGCCTTAGATATGTTCACCAGACTCCACGTGTCCTTCATGAGAATCAAATTCACTTCATCCGCCATGGCCGCCATCCATTCGTCTGATTCTCGGCTATCCATTGCTTGAGTAACAGGAATCTCAGTTAGGAAAGCGAAATCGGTCTCGACCTCGTTTGCACTGCACGTCATCCCATAGATCTTTCTCGGTCATCCAGGAAGTCCTGTGCGCACCAAGCGGGGCCTACCTCGTCTTCTACACAATCTTGTTCATTACCAAGATCAATCTCGATGAATGCTTCGTTCCCCTCAATTTCGTTGACATTTTTCGGTGAATTTAACGACTTTCGAGTATCGTTCTCTTCTGGGCGGAAATCTTCATAGTGCTCGATCGAACGAACAGGAATTTTATCCAGGAAACTCACGTCTCTTGATATTTCGACTCTTCTTTCTTCTGGAACCCAAATCCTGTATCCTTTCGATTCCAAGCTATATCCCACAAAGATTCCTTTTCTTGATTTTGGCTCGATTTTTCCTTTACCTGGAGATCTATCAAGAACGTAGACTTCACTCCCAAATCGTTTTAAGTCGGCCACATTTGGAGGTTTTCCAAACCAAACTTCGTATGAAGTTCTTCCATTTAGCTTACTCGTTGGTGATCTGTTGCGAATAAGATGAATGATCTGTTGCCCAGAACGTTGGTGGCAATCCTAATTGTATCAGTAAGCACCTTGCCATTTCCATCAACGTTCTATTTCGCCTCTCAGCATCGCCGTTTTGCTCTGGATTGTAAGGTACAGTCAACCGTCGTGATATTTCGTGCTTTAGGAGTAATCCGTCGAAACTTTTATTATCATACTCCTTTCAGTTATTCGACTGCAAACATTTTACCTTCCTGTCTTGCTGCGTGTTCACCAAAGCTCTGAAAATGTCAAATTCATTCATTACCTGATTCTTGTGGCTGATAAATTTTACCTCACACCATCTGGACGAATCATTAATGAAAGTGACAAAATAACACTTCTTTGCATGTGAAACAACACGCATCGAACCGCAAACGTCAGAGTGAATGAGTTCTCTCACTTCTGTCAATCTTTCGGATGCCTTTGGAAAAGGAGCGCGACACATCTTCCCCTGGAGACAAACACTGCATTCAAAATCTTCATTGATGCCCTTGACGTCGATTCCTGTAATGGAGCCCGTCCTAATGGCCTGACGAAGAGATTGAACATTCAGGTGCCCCATCCGAATGTGCCAGTCTTCTAGAGAATTTTTCTTCGGAATCCTCTCTGCGACATCTGCTTCAAAAATGTTTTTGCACTCGGGACCAGTTAAATCTCGGAGAAAATACAAATCGTTTTCACGATTGGCAGTGAGTAATACGTTCCCGTCGCGATTAATGACCTCGGCCTTGGTTTTACTGAACAGGACATTATGTCCCTTATCAGTAATTTTCCCAATTGAAACGAGATTCGTGTGCAGGTCTGGAACGTACAAAGTGTCACTCAACGTTATCACTTTTCTCTCACCATTCACTTTCTTCACGGTTTTTACAGTGCCTTTTCCCAATATTTCAGCAGATGCACTGCTACTAGCAAGACCTAACTTTCCTCGATTATACTCTTGATCGATTTCCGTGAACAAATTGACATCCTTGCACATATGGGATGTGCACCCACTGTCAAAACACCAAGCATCACAATTCATGCTATTGACTTCTGACGTGTCCAGTGACGCAAACAGACTCACATTTTCAGCACCCTTCGCGGAATGTCCTGTTAGCTTGTTCGCATTCTTGCAGTTTTTCGCCCTATGTCCTATTTCACCGCACTTAAAACACTTCATTTTCGAATCCCCTTTCACATTTTCATCTTTATCTCCTTTACTATGCTGGTTTTGTTTCTGTTTCTAAATTTTCCAACAGCCATCGCATTCTGTACTGAATTTCGACTTGTTTCTTTTCGAGCATCGAATTCTTCCGAAATTTTGATTCGAAGCGTTTCAAGAGACGGCAATTCGTCACGTGACGATATCGCGCACCGAAAATTCTCAAAGTTTTCCGGCAAGCTACGCAGAAGCAAGACAGCCAATAAATCCTTATTGATTTCAACTTCTAATTCTGCCAACTTATCTACCGTATCGAAAAAATCCCTAGAATGTTCTTGTGCATCGTCACCATCTCGCATTTTCAAGGACATCAAGTGATTTAAGAGCGCAACTTTCCGCGCTGGACCCTTAGATTGATAGATGTTCTCCAACTTGGTCCAAATTTCTCGCGCGGATGTACAACTTTTTATTTGTTTAATTTCAGTTGGACTGATTGCAAGTACAATGTCCGATTGCGCTTTCAGATCAGCTTTTTCCCATCTATCTGCTTCTTGTTGAGATGCTGCATTGCCTTGTACAACCTCGGGTTTAACAATTCTGCCACTCACCTAACCCCACGCATCGTTCTTGATGAGAATTGCACGCATTTGAAGTTTCCAAGTGTCGTAATTGTCCTGACCGAGCACTTCAAATCTTAAACCGGTCGCGTTCATCCTGACGATCTACTTACGAACCCTGTCGAAACCGAAGTCAACCTCAAAAAAGAAAAATAACTCGAGTCTTGATCTCAACAAAAATATCTATTTTTCCAGTGCGTTCTGGGCCCATAACCTTTTAGCAAAGATTATTTAACACGCGTATATGAAATAGACGCAGATTATAGGATGAACAAAAGTAATTTATTAATGCAAAACACAAAAGATGTTTGACGTAACGCGATCTAAAATCAACTGACTGATAATAGACAGATGAATATCCGAGGTTGGACCAAACAATTATAATTGATAATTTCAACAGAATTTTTAATCCGAAGGGATGAATTTTATGTCCAAATAGACGAATATTTAACAAAAAATTTGAATTTTCGATAAGAGAAGTTTACTTTTCAACAAAATAATTAAATTTTCAAGAAAATAGTCGAATTTTTAAACATATAATTGCTTTTTCTAACTACAAAGAAGAGTTTTTTTTATCAGAAAAAAAACATTTGCAAACAAAAACATTCATCTTTAACCAAAACCACTTGTATTTTCAACTTAATAATTGAATTTTGAAGAAGAAAGTTCAATTTTCAACAAACAAAAAAGAAGACATTTTTTGTCCAAATAGACGAGTTTTAAACGAAACTTAAATTTTCAACCAAAAGAAGATGACATTTTAAAAATATACTTGACTTTTCCTCAAAATAATAAAATTTTTCAAATAAATTGTTTAATTTTTAAACAAATACTTGCAATTCCTGCTTAAAAAGATGAATTTTTAACCAAATCGTCGAATTTTCAAGTCAAAGTGAGAAATGTTTCAGAAAACAGTTGACTTTTAAACCCGATAAAATTCACTTTCAATAAAAAAAGTAAACTTTCAGCCTTTCAAATAGTAGTTTCAAATAATAGTTGAATTTTAAAAAAAATATATGAATTTTCAACTAAAAAAAGATTAAATTTCAACAAAAAATGGAAAAGTTACAATTTCAGTTTAAAAAATTAATTTAAAGCCAAATAACCAATTTTTAACAAAATAGTTAAATTTTATATTTAAAAACAAAATAATTTTCAAATAAAGAGATGCAATTTCAACTGAAATCATGAAACTATAAGCAAATTAATGAATTATGCAAATTTTAATTTTCTAGCAAAAAATTACATAAAAAAATATTATTAAAAGTTTTTCTCAGCTTCTAAATATCTTTTAAAATTATTCGAATTTAAAATAATTTTTAAAAATAAAAAATCATATTTAATTTTCCCAGGAATCTTAAAAAATTGTATTATTCTTCTGAAGCCTGTTAAAAGACTTAAAAAGCTTCTAAATTTTTTGTTCGAAATCTGCCAAAATCTCAATTTTCTTTTAAATTAGGCCGTGGGCTATTTGCACCGAAATATTCGTAGGAATAGCCGGATTTTTTCGGTACACGTAGACAATTCGTTAATTTATTTGAAATCATTTCAAATTTTTAATTAATTTTGAATATATCTTTTCAGCTTATTCGAATTTTTTCTAAGAATAATAGTTGTTCAGGTGTTATTTATGATACCAAAATTCAACAAATTGACTTTCAAATTAAATTTGGTTAAATAAAACAATAAAATTGTAACGTCCCAAGTTTAATTTTTTTTGTTTAGGTTTGAATATTGAATTTATAATTACTGACTTTAAAGGAACGGTCATTATATAATTTTAAGGGATTTTAAGCTATAAACAGACAATATTGAAAAATTGAAAATTATTTACTGAACACTTCTTAAATTAGAAATTCAATTATTTTATTTTTAAATAGTTTAAACATCCTTGGAAAGCTTCAAAATTTTATTTCAAAATCTTGAGAAATCTAGAAGTTGTTTTAAATTTGTTTGGAAATTTTCAGAAAATCCTGCAAATTTTAGAACATTTCTTTACAATTTGGATGTATAAATAAAAATTGAATATTTATTATTTGTAGGCGAAATTTAAGTAATTTTAAGAGATATGTAGAAGTTTTGAAAATATTAAAAATTAATTAAACACTTGAAATTATTTCAAGTAATTTTAACGAATTGTGTTAACATTTTTTCAGAACTTCTAAATATATTTTAAAATTAATCGAAATGTTCCTACAATTTTTGAAAATCCTGCAAATTAAAAAAAGTCCTTAAAATCTTCCAGAATTTTTCAAAGTGAAAAATCATTTTCAATTTTCATAAGATTCTTAAAAACATTTTTTATTCTTTAGAAGTCTTTCAAAATTCTTTAAAAAATTCTAAATTTTTTG
>NC_046662.1:15954254-15961468 GCF_010883055.1 Belonocnema kinseyi | reverse complement strand
AATATTTTCACAAATAATAAGTGTTCTATTGTTATTTATTAATTCAAATTTAATTTTTTTGTTTAGATTTGCAGGATTTTCTAAAAGTTATAGAAAAAAATTCAATTCATTTTGAAATATATTTAAAAGTTTCGAAAAAGATTCAAAAATTATTTTGAATTTGGAAAAATTTTAAACTACTTCTAGATTTCTCAAGATTTTGAAGTAAAATTTTAAACTGTTAAACGACGCCTAGACTATTTAAAATAAAAATAATTTAACTTCTAATTCAATAATTGTTAAGTTAAAAAAAATTATTTTTGAATTTTTAATGTGTTTAGCTTATAATTACTTAAAATAATATAATTTGGAAAAATTTTAAAGTTCATTGCTTGATTCTGTAATTTAGATTATTGGAAAATTGTAACGTTCAAAGTTTAAAGGCTCTTTGAAATTTTAACGATTCCAGGTTTTCGATGTCAAAGAATTCAATTAAAGATTCTTTACTTTTAAATATTTGGTTTCAATTTACTTGTCTTAAATAAAAAATCAAATATTGCTAAATATTCAATAATTAATCTTTTTGTTTTAATTAAAAATTTCAAATTGAATGGGTTAAAAATGGATATTTTAGACTGAAACAATATTTTAAATGCAATAAAATCCTTTAATTAAGAATATATTATTATGAAGTTATGTTAAAGCTGAAAACAGTTTTTAAACTTTCAGTCACACATTCAAATTTGTTTAATGACTGGGACTTTCAAATTGAAACCGTTTAAGTTTAACGTTAAAATCTGAGAATTCTTAAATTTTAAACTGGTTTAAAATCGTAAAAAAAATTACTTATTCAATAAAAATGTTTTTTATTCAAATTTTTTAACATCAAAGGCTTTTATTTTTTAAGGTCTTTAAGAAAGCATTTAAAAATTCTTCAAATGAAAAATGTAAGTTTAGAAATAAAAATTTTTCAAGTAAAAATTTTTTGAATCACGCACTTCAAGCTAAATTGTTGAAATCGAACGTGGACAGATTTTTCTTCTACAAATTTGTAAAATTCCCGGTCTTTTTCTTAATTGAAAATTTTTAAATTGCATGGTTTAAAAATGGAATATTTTAGACTGAAATTTAATAAAAACCTTTAATTATAAATATACTTTTTTTAAATTATTTAAAAATTAAAAATAGTTTATAAAATTTCAATAGGGTGTTCGCATTTGTTTAAAACGTTCCAATTGAAACAGTTTAATTTTTAACGTTAAAATCTATAAATTCTAAAATTGTGAACTGATGCCGCATCGTTTCATACAATCAATTCTTCTTTATTTTCTAAACCTTAAAGTGAATTTAATTTTAAAAATAATTATTGAATTTATATTCACAATTGATCAATTAAAAATGTTTATTATCAAAAATCTTCGATTATAAAAGCTTCTAATTTCTAATTGTTCAAGTCTTTAAAACTGCATTTTACAATTCTTTTAATTCAAATCTACGCTTAAAAATCTAAAACGTAAATTTTTTAAAGTGAAACATTTTCGAATTACGCATTCCAAACTGAATAATATCTTAATTAAAAAAGATCACAATTAAACTAATTATTACAAACAAAAAAAAACCGTTAAAATCAAATTTGGACGAATTATTTTTTGTTTCTAAAAATTTGTAAAAACTCCCGGTCACCCGGACCAAAACTAAAATAAAAATCGCCTACTCACCTGATTATAGGGTTGTCCAGCTGATACTGAATTATAGGCATAAGGAGGTGGTGCTGATGGTGGAGGAATATTAAATCCTGCATTTGCCGATATTTGCGGGGCTGCAGGTGTAACATTAGGAATTCCCATAGGTCTTCCATCAGGGCCCATGGTCACTCCAGGCGGTGGTACTCCACTCCATTCCCAATTTCCAGCACCAGGTCCTGCTGCATTCCAATGGCCCCACTGGCTCCACTGATTCCAACCATCTAAACAATTTCGAATGAACGAACAAGCGACTTTTATTCGTTTTTTATTTCAATCAAAAATATTACCAACAGTAACTGTGAAATAAGTGAATTAATCATTCCTGAGCTTCTGGCCTCACAACTAATTTATACTTATTGAAAATAAAAAAAAATAAAAAAAAATAAAAAGTTTATCTCATAAAGAAACAAACCTCTGCGTACTAAAACTTAAAAATATAAACAATAGATAAGAATAGGAGTAAAGTAGAAGTTTGGAAACGATTAACAATTATGGACACTTAGTCCTACGCACCTGAATTATTTTTATGTGATTTCTCGTGCCTAATTGTTTTTTCCTTGGTTCTATCATTATCTCTCATCATAATATAGTAGTCTGCAGTAAGCAAAATAAAAATGTTTAAAAATTGTGTGAAGAAGAACCTTTTACAATCAACTACGTATTCTCTATTTTTATCGTTTAGTCATAATAAATAGTCGTATCGTTGACATTGTAAAAGATTCAACTAATAGAGGAGGAGAGTGGAAGATAAATGTAAATTAAAAAGAAGTAGAGAAATGAAAATTTTTGCCTTCCCTCGAGCTTCAACTGGACGCCGAAAATAATAATATCAGGGACTAAAATTGTTTGTGGTTTAGGAATTTAGATTTTTCAGAGATCACAGTGATTCAACAGTTTAATTGTAGATTAAAATAGGGGGCTTTTTTCGATACAGAGGAATTTTTTTTTAATACGAGCGTAATTAACCAAAATTAATCAACTCAACACATTGATACGAAATCTAAAATTTGATTAAACTAAAAAAGAAACACGCTTTTTTGTCTAGCGCATTTTTAAAATTAACATATGAAATTAATATTAAAATATTTACGATCATAAAAATTTTTAGTTGAGTTGCTTGTATTTTAAGTCTAAAACTGATATGGTTGCTAGAACCGATTTCAGGTGTAAGACACCAACATGACCTAAAATTGTTAAAAAGTTGTGAATCTTCTTTGGAATGTTTGAAAAATATTATTTTTTATTTTGTAAATACCAATTTTCAGTGCAAAACTCAACGTATCCTAAAATTGTTCAAAACTTATGAATTTGTTTTGAAATCTAATGGTTTTTAAAATAAAAATGCAAATTTCTGATAAATAACTCTAAATCAATCCAAAATTATTCAAAGTTTATACATTTTATTATTGAAAAAAAAAATTGCTATGAAAAAAGTTAACCAGAAACTTTTCAAAAATTGTAAATCTCGTTCAAACCTTAATGATTTTTATTTCAAAATACCAGTTTTTGGTGCGAACCGCATACGTGACCTAAAATTGTTTAATATTTATAAACCTTTAAAATGCAGAAATGCTCTGAAATAATTTATTATAAAAATTGAAATATTTAATTCAAACGCGCAAGAGTATCAAAAAACATCAATGTTTCTCCATCCAAATATGGTTTTATATCAATTTTCACCAAATAGTTAAATTTTGGACTATAAGAGATGAGTTTTTAAACAAAAATGAAATAATTACAGATTCGGTTAAAAAAATTGATTTTCCACACACAAAAAAGTTTTAACCAAAGTTTAAGAATAGAAATTAACTTTCAATCAAGTAATTTTATTTCCACTCAAGAAGATTAATTTGAAAACGAAAAGATTAATTTTCTACAAATAAACACCATTTTTCAATTAACTTAAATTACAAAATTCAAAAATGTTTAAAAAATTATGAATATTCTTAAATTATTATATTGTTATATATTATACAATATATTATATTATTATATGAAATTATTGATTAAAAAAAATTGAATTTAAATGATGAATATTTAACTGGAAAAATGTTCAGTAAAAAAAATAAATAAATTTTCAGCCGAAAAAAAAGAATTTTCAACAAAATAGTTTTAATAAGTTATTAACTAAATTGATTAATATTTAACTAAAATAATTTATTTTTCAACCGAAAAAAAAAGAACTTTCAACCAAAAAGATTATTTTGTACAAAAAATGACGAATTTTCAACAAAATAAATAAGTTTTCAACTAAAAACGATAAACATGTTGTCAAAAAAAATTTCAGTTAGAAAAATTAATTTTCTAGAAAAAAAACACAAAGTTTTAAATAATGTCATGAATTTTGAACGAAAGAATTTAACATTCGATCAGGTAGTTTTATTTTCAAAGAAAAACATGAATTTTGAAACAATAAGATAAAAATTCAAACAAAAAAATTAATTTTCAAACAAAAAATTAATTGTCTACCCGTAAGCCCGACATTTCAAAGAAATAGTTGAATTTTCAACTAAAAACGACTTTTAAACCAAATAGTTGAATTTAAAAAAATATTAAATTTTAAAGCTAAAATAAAATAGTTAAATTTTTAGTTCAAAAAATTAATTTTATAGAAATTTTTTTAACTTAAATCATGGAGTTTAAAACAAAAAATGTCAAAAAAAGAAACAAACTAATTTATAAAAAATAGTTAAATTTTCAATTAAAAAATAATAATGATAAAAAGAATTTTCAGCCAAAGAAAAAACGAATTTTTAACAAAAAAATTAATTTAAAAAAAAACTAAATTGATTAATCTTTAACTGGAATAATTGATTTTTCAACTAAGAAGATTATTTTGCACAAAAAATGACAAATTTTCAACAAAATAAATAAGTTTTCAACTAAAAAAGATAAATATGTCTTCAAAAAAAAAGTTAACAGTTAAATTTTCAATTTGAAAAAATAATTTTCTATAAAAAAATAAAAAAACAAACTAAGTTTTAACTAATGTCATGAATTTATAACAACCAAATTTAACATTTGATCGGGTAGTTTTATTTTCAGCCAAAAATATGAATTTTCAAACAATAAGATTAAAATTAAAACAAAAAAATTAATTTTTTACCAATAAACACGATATTTTAACGAAATAGTTGAATCTTCAACTAAAAAGGACTTTTTAATCAAATAGTTCAATTTGAAAAAAAATCAATTTTAAAGCTAAAATGAAATAGTTAAATTTTCAGTTAAATAATTAATTCTATAGAAACTTTTTTAACTTAAATCATGGAAACTGAACTGAAATATTTGAATTTTAAATTTAAAAAAGGGAATTTTCAAATAAATTCATGAAGCTTCAACTGAAATAGTTGAGTTTTCAACCAAAAATTAATAGCCCATTTTTCAGTTAAAAACATTAAAGTTGAACCAAAGAAATGAATTTTCAACTAAAATTATGAAATATTCATTTGGAACCGTTACATTTTCAGTTTAAAACAACAAATTTCAAAAAAAAGAAACAAACTAATTTTCAAATAAAGTTGCATTTTCAACTGAAATAGTTCAATTCTCAATTAATAAAAATAATAATTTTAAAAAAGAATTTTCAGCCAAAGAAAAAACGAACTTTCAATAAAAAAATTACTTTTTTTTAAACTTTAATTTTTTAATTTTAAATAATTTTTATAAGTAATAATTTTTAAACAATTTAAAAATCTTTAACTAGAATATTGATTTTTTAACCTAGAAGATTATTTTCTACCAAAAAAGACGACTTTGCAACAAAATCACTGAATTTTCATCTAAAACAGATAAATTGTCAACTAAAATTGAATAGATAAATTTTCAGTTAAAATTATTAATTTTCAACCAACGGGATTAATTGCTAATTAAAATGATGAATCTGTAACTAAAATAATTGAATTTTCAATCAAGAAGAATAATTTCTACCACAAAGACGGATTTGAAATAAAAACGGATAATTTTTCAAACAAAAAAAAATAACTATAATTATTTTAGAACTATAATTTAAAAAATTATTTGTATAGTTTTTTTTTAATTAAAAAAATTAATTTCAAACAACAAAAAACGGTTTTTTTTTAAATTCAATATCATAATATAAAGTTATGTTTACAAAAAAAAAAGGGGGGGGAGGTTGATAAAATTCTCAAATATAGGGATAATAGGGGATTTTTAGAAAAATAGGCGAAAAGGGGGAAATAGTAGACTGTGATCCTTGATTTTTGCATAAAATAAGCTAAATTATTTTTTCTTGTTTTTAATAAATACCTGATCCACTAATACTTGGTGCAGGAGGAGCTGGAGGAATGTCATCATCTTTAGTATCCATGTCCATTGGAGCTTCTCCACCTCCATCGTTGGTTGATTGTCCCGTGTCAATTGAGGGTGGTGGAGGAGCAGGGGGAACGACCGTTTCCTTCATTTGTATCCACTGTTGAGCTAACGCAGCCCAATCAACTACAAATGTACGAAAGAAGATTATTTATCGTAATGGGAAAATAATTTCTCGTCAATTGGACCAAAGAAATCGAATCAATTTTTAGATTCAATTTATTACGAGTGAATACTAGGGTGCTGAAAAAAAGCCTTCGTTTTTTTTTTCAAAGCCTAAAATGATCTCAAAACAGAGGAAATAGGTTGATTTTTCACAAAAATAAGCGAATAAATTCTTTTAAATAAAATTAATGAAGGTATTATATTGAATTTAGTATGAACCGCAGAGTGGCCGTTTTAATCGAAGAAAACAATTCCCGGTTCGCAACATTTTTCACGGACAATGAAATTAAAAAAATTAAACTATATTCTAAACATTTTTCCATATAAAGTAATGAAAAATGAACACCAAATTAAAGTATTCAAAGTGGAACCCTTGAATTATAAACTTTTAAAATTGAAGTTCAAAAGTTTTTTCATTCAAAAATTGTGTATTCAAATGCTCAAAAAGTTACTCGTACCAAATGGCAGGTACAAACACTTTTCAATTAAACAATGTTAAATGAAATGCAAATAAAGTACAAATTTTAGAAATTTGATAAATTATAGAGTTCAAAGATTCAGATTAAATTCCAAAAAATATAAAGCCACGTTAAAATTTTCAATAGTCTAAATTACAGAGTCAAGCAATGAACTTCAAAATTTTTCAAAATTATATTATTTTAAGTAATTATAGGCTAAACACATTAAAAATTCAAAAATAACTTTTTAACTTAACAGTTCTTAAATTAGAAGTTAAATTATTTTTATTGTAAATAGTCTAGGCGTCGTTTAACAGTTTAAAATTTTATTTCAAAATCTTGAGAAATCTAGAAGTAGTTTAAAATTTTTCCAAATTCAAAATAATTTTTGAATTTTTTTTCGAAACTTATAAATTTATTTCAAAATGAATTAAATTTTTTTCTATAACTTTTAGAAAATCCTGCAAATCTAAACAAAAAAATTAAATTTGAATTAATAAATAACAATAGAACACTTATTATTTGTGAAAATATT
>NC_046662.1:15834583-15954154 GCF_010883055.1 Belonocnema kinseyi | reverse complement strand
CAAAAAATTTAGAATTTTTTAAAGAATTTTGAAAGACTTCTAAAGAATAAAAAATGTTTTTAAGAATCTTATGAAAATTGAAAATGATTTTTCACTTTGAAACATTCTGGAAGATTTTAAGGATTTTTTTTAATTTACAGGATTTTCAAAAATTTTAGGACAATTTAGAATAATTTTAAAATATATTTAGAAGTTCTGAAAAAATTGTAACACACTTTGTTTAAATTACTTGAAATAATTTCAAGTTTTTAATTAATTTTGAATCTTTTCAAAAATTCTAAATATCTCTTAAAATCACTCAAATTTTTCTACAAATAATAAGTGTCCAATTGTTATTTATGTGTCAAAATTTTACAATTTCACTTATAAATTAAACACAATTCAGTTTCAGATTGTTTTCTTTTAAATATTTGGTTTCAATTTACTCGCCATAAATGAACAGTGAAATATTGCTAAATAATAAATGCTTATTCTTTTTCTACTTTAAGAAATTTCAAATTAAATGGGATAAAAATTAAATAATTTACACAAACAACATTTTCAATTTTATAAAAACCTTTAACTATGACCATATTATTATGGATTTTATTTCAAGTTAAAAATAGTAAAACGCTCGTTCATTTTCTAATGGCTAAAAAAATTAATAGAAATAATATATTATTAAATTTATTAATTAAATTTAATATAAAAAATAATATAAAGGAAGACATGAAACTTTTAATATATTAAAAATATATTATTGATAAATCATGAAAATTTGTATTTAAAAATAAAATTATCGGAATAAATGATATATTAATTTCAATTCTTATTAATTAATTAATATTAATAAAATAAATAAATAAAATAAATAAATTAATAAAATTAATTAATATTACTTTCAGATTGAAACAGTTACAATCAGGAACTTCTCAAATTAAAAAAAAAAAATTTAATCGCATTTAGGAAGATTTTTCTTCTGAAAATTCGTAAAATTTCCGGTTTCCCGGTTTTGCAACCACACTGTTTTTTATAAAAAAAATCTGCGATTTTAAAAACTTCTAATTTTAAATTTTTTTAACCTTTAAAACAGCATTTTAAAATTCTTTAAATTAAAATATATGCTTAAAAATTAAAAATGTAAAAAGAAAATTTTTTAAGTGAAAGATTTTTGAATTAAGCATTATAAACTAAATGATTTAATAGTTTATAAAAATCACAACTTAACAAATTATTTAAAAAACGGTTGAAATCAAATTTGGATAAAATTTTTAGTCTGAACATTTTGTAAAATTCCCGGTCAAAGAATAAATACACTGTCATTTCCCGGTTTTCCCCGATCTCATAAAATTTCCAGTCATTTCCCGGTCCAGCGTCCACCCTGGAAACGATTTTAATTCCGATGATTTCAAGTAGAAATATATTGCATTTTTAACAAAATACATTAATTAGAAAAAAATAGATGAATTATCAACTAAAAGCGATCAACATTTTCCATCAAAACTGGAATATTTATGTTTGAAATAAAAATTATATATTCAACAAAATAGTTAAATTTTCAAACAAACTGTTTCCTTTACAACCAAAAAAATATGAAAATTATATCCAAGAGATGGATTTTCAAACAAGAAAGGTGAATTTTCAACAAAGGAGTTGAATTTTCAACCCAAAAATTCAAATGTTCAGTAATATACATTAATTTTGACACAATTAGACGAATTTTCGACTAAAAGCGATCAAAATGTTCCTCCAAAACTGGAATAATTAAGTGTTAAATAAAAAAATAATCCACAAGAAGTGAAATTTTCAACAAAATAGTTAAATTTGCAATCAATAAGCTTAATTTCCTATAAAAAAACGAATTTTCAACCAAATAAATTCATTTGTAACCAAAAAGTTGACTATTCAATTTATAAAGAATAAGTTACTAACTGAAAATTTAGTACTTCAAATTTCTGTACAAAAAATTAATTTAAAAAAAAGCAACGAAATTACAACCAAAAAAATGAATTTTCAACCAAAATTTTGAATAAAAAATATTAATTTTCGAACAATCAGTTACGTTTTTAACCAAAAAGATGAAATTTCAACCAAGAAAATTAATCTTTTATAAAAAAAAAACCAACAAATATGCAACCAAATATTTGATTTTTGAACTAGAAAAGATCATTTTTCCGCCATAGTTAAATATTCGTTTAAATATCCAACCAAAAAAGGCAAACTTTCAACAAATTGTTAATTTTTTGCGAACATAAGTCGTATTTGAAATCTTTGTGAATTCGTTCAAAACTTTGATTCGAAATCTTTATGACTATTATGATAATAATTTTTTGTATTCGTTGAAATCATTGAATTATTTAAAATCTCGTCAAATCTTTTAAAAGGTTTTCAAACCATTTATAATCATTGAAAATCTTCGAAATGTGTTAACATTTTTTTAATCTGTTGTACTGTAAACCTTTTTCAAATCTTTGAAATCCATTAAATTTTTTGATTTAAATTTTCCCCCAAACATTAGAATTTGTAATCAAAAGAAATTAATTCAGATCCCAAAAGAGAAAAGTGGAATTTTCAACAAAAAAATAAGTAACTTATTATAAAAAATTGGATTTTCTTATTGGAGTTATTAACTCAGTTTGTTTGAAAATGGCTTTCCTAAAATTATTTCGTTCGGGGTCAAAATATCGCCCGAATTTTCACAGAATTAAAAATACATAATCAGGGACTGCAAGACCATACTTGTAAAAATTTCTCACCTTATTTAAATCTCCACTGATTAGTCTACGTGACAGTTTGTCACGTGACCAATTACATTTTATTATATTTGACGGATTTATAATTAGAAAAATGAACATATTGCTCTGAAATTGTTGTAAATTATACAAAATATGTAAGAGAAATTCTATATATCCCACTAGACTTTTTTTTTGTTTAAATAATTACATTTAAAAAGACATATATTTTTTTAATTTTGCCAAAATTTGGAGGACATTTTGACACCTAGAACAATTTGCAGGGGAGCCATTTTTAAATAAATTAATGATAAATCCCATTAGGATCAATTCGGAATCGTAACTTGTTTACAAAAAATAAACGTAATAAATTGAATATGTAAAAATGTTTTCCGTGTATTTACACAAAATGATTGCTCTTTTTTCCAATTTAATGTCAATAAAACAGTTCAATATTGTTTTACTTTTTTCAGAGAAAAGGGTAAAATCTCCAATATACTACAAACAATTTAAAGGGATTAATATTGACTTAAACACGTAGTGCCTAGAAGCCCTAGAACATGGAAGTAAAAGCTACAAACCGACAAAAAAAAAGGAAAGAAAAACTCTGAACTATCGATGTTTCACATAAATTATGGTTAAAAAACTAAACTTCTGCAACAAATACACACAATTGTGATAACTAGCACTACATACGACAAATAGACGAGGTTCATAAACAGGAAGTAATTAATAAAAATATCATTCACGAAAAAAAGGGACGAGTAAATTGAGTAAATGGTACATTACCTTGATCGTTGCTCATGTTTTGGTAGGTGGAAGGATTCAGGGCCCACTGAGTAGGATAATCTTTTCCCTCGAACATCTCGCGACTCATCTTCATTTGAAGGTTTCGTATAAAAACATCCAGTTTTGCAAATTAATTTTTTTCTCTCGCCTGCGTCGTCAACATGGCAGGCAACTCTGAACTTGTTCCTGAACAGCACACACTAAACAGTGATAATGATCTTATCCGGCCGATGAGTGTCGTCTCGGAGCAAAGACCTAACCTTAGTGCGTGTTCTTGACAAATTTTTGCAATTAATTACACTAAACATTTCACTAAAAAGTGTACTTTATCACCATGATTCGAAAGATAAATCACTAAATCACGAATTTTATTGCAAATTGCTTCCCCGATCGAAGAATGCCGCTTGGAAATAAATGGGGGACTGGGAAGTTTATCGTTCTGCTCACTAGAGGCTCTAGCGAACTTACATAATTGCCCGTGAAATTTGAACTAAAATTAAGCAAAGTAACTTTTTTAAAGAAAATGATACGAAATGAATTGAAATAATTATACACAATGGACCCTAAGTTAATAAAAATATTAACTGCAAAGGCGGAAAGCATTATTTAAAAGAAAAAAGGGAGCGTTGTTAGAGAAGTAAGTTTAGAACGAATGTATAAATCTAACTTACCTACTGTCGATCAAAATTTTCCTTCTTACAAAATCTTTCGTTTCTTTTTTATTAATGTTTTCTAATATTGAAGTTCATCTTTTTATTGAACTTCAGAAGTTTTATTTTTTTGACGATTTTTTGTAATTTTGTTTTTAAAAAACGCACTTTACTTCATTTGAGTTTGAATTTCGCGGGCCTACTTTCGCCAACAGCGCTAGTAGCGGAAATAAAAAGTTATGCGTAAAGCGCTACAGATCAACTCTAATCAAAAGATTGGCAATTTTGAAATCAATTTGAGTTTAGAAAATTAAAAAAAGAGTTTATTTTCAGCTAAGTCGAGAGCTAAATTTTTAACTTAAAAAATTAATTTTCAACCAAAAGACGAATTTTCAACAAAATATGTGAATTTCCAAACAAGATTATAATAAACAAGATTATTTTTCTACACAAATATACGAATTTCCAAACATAATAATTAAGTTTTCTATTTAAAGTCGAATGTTTTAGCAAACAATTGACTTTTAAACTAGGAACGAACATTTTTAAACAAGAAAGTTAATTTTCAATAAAAAAAAATAAATTTTAAACAAAAAATGGAATTTCAAACAAAATTGTTGAGTTTTCAAATAAATAATTAAACTTTGAACTAAATAGTTTTGTCTACCAAAACTATTGAAATTTCTATACGAAAATATGAATTTCCAACAAAAACGATGAATATTCATAAAAAATGATTTTTTTTACTAAATAGTTCAATTTGAAACCAAATAGTTCATTTTTCAACAAAATATCTGAATTTTCAACCAAAAAAGATCAATTGTAAATTAAAAATATCAACTTTCAACTAAAAATGGAATAGTTACATTTTCAGTTCAAAAACATTTATTTTCAATTTTTTATTAAAAAGATGAATTTTCAACAAAATAGTTCAAATTTCAACAAAAAGATCAAAATTTGTAACCAAAAAAGATGAATCCTTAACCAAAAATATAAGCATAGACGACTTTTAAACCAAAAAGGATGAATTCTCAAAAAAATAATTTAGTTTTTAAAAGCAAATCATAATCAATTTTATCCAAAAATATTTATTTATTAATATTGATTTTCTACAAAAAAAAAAAGATAAAAAATAATTAGCAAAATGTATAAATTTTACACCAAGTACTTGAATTTTAAACAAAAAGATACATTTTCAAAAAAAATGGATAACCTAAATTTTTATTAAAAAAAAATTAATTTTTATCCATAATGAAACGATTAAAAAAAACTTCAATCGCTTCTATTCATTGAGCTCAAATTTAATTTTTTAAGAACGAGAAAAAGGGGAGGGTTCTTGAAAAAGAGGAAAAAGAACAAAAATTTAGATAAATTTTAAAAAGTTGTTTTATTTTACAGGATCTTAAAAAATATTTTAAAATATTTGAGTTAGTTTTAAACATATTTATAGGACTTTGATAAATTTTGCGAAAATTTAAAAGTATTTCATAAATTTCCGGGACTTTTAACAAGGTTTAAAATATTGTTAATTCCTTCAAAACATCTAAAATTTCTAAATATCTTCTAAGCTGACTCGAATTTTTCTTAAAATTCTGAAAATTATTTCATAATTTAAAAAATTCTATAGAATCACCAGATTTTTTTGTCTACATTTTTAGAAATCTTTTGGAATATTTCAATGTTTTGAAACCTTTTAAAATTTTCATAGAAAAATAATTTTTGAAAATAAAAAATTATTTCCAATTTTCCCCGAAATCTTCAATAATCTATATTTTGTTTAAAAATTATTGAAATCTTTCCAAAACTTCTTAACCTTCTACTAAATATCTTTCAAAATTTTTCGAATTTTGGCTAAAATTTAAAAAAATTCTGCATAATTAAAAAAAAAAAATTGCCTGAGAATCTTCCGGATTTTTAGACATTTTAAGAAATGTTTTTAAATTTTTTGATAAAAATTAATTTTTTTAAAATAAAAAATCATTTCAGATTTTGCCAGGAAACTTGAACGTTTTTTTTAATTCTCTTGAAACCTTTAGAAATTAAAAAATATATTTCTTATTTAAAAATTCCAAACTACTCTAAATATCCCTTAAACTTGTTTGAAATTTGTTTTAAAATTTTCTAATCTTGCAAAATCGAAGAATTTTGCTACTCTTTTTTTTTTTTTTATTTTGAGAAATAACTTGAAATATTTTGCATTTTTTTCAAATTTCACTTAATCTTTATTAAAAAAAAAAAAAATAGTTGGTACTTTCTCAGGAATTTTAACAAATTTGTTAGAACCTTTAAAAATTCTTAAAAAGCTTCTTTCTTTGAAATCTTCCAAAATATACATTAAAATCTTTTTAATTGTTTGAAGATTTTTATTATTTTAGCAGCTTTACAAACCTTTTAAACCTTCGCAATAATATTCGAAATTATACACAAAATTTAAAAAATTATAAACATTACCTGTAGATCTTCCAGATTCTGTTTTGAATATTTTCGAAATCTTTCAGATATTCTCTTCAAATCAATTTCTTAAAAATCATTTTAAATTTTCTGTAAAATTAAAAAAAAATTGCTTCTGAACTTTTAGAGAAAATTCACCAAACTTCTTACTTTAGGGATAGGAATAGGGATAAAATACGAAGAAATAACATGATTTTTAACAAAAGCGTATTTTTTATTGTAAAACTAGTAACATTAGGTCAGTTCATAAATATACACGTAGATTATAAACAAATAGTCAGTCTTTCTACACTCCTTGTCCAAATTCTGCTTCGTAAACTAATTTTAAAATTTCTATCTCCACTTTGGATCGATTTTTTGGAACTAATCGTCTCAAGCTGGCGGCTACCCTCATGCAAAATGCATCCACTTCGTCCGTTACTCTCGAATCCGTTGAATCCGTTGGAAGCTCTTCAGTTTCTATCGATTCCTCTATATACGTCTTTTCTTCATCTTTTGAAGAACTTCGTACTCGTTCTGAATTTATAAGAAACATATTTCAGTCGAATATGCAATTTTAATGAGCAAAAATGTCGCGAAATTATTTATTGTGGTCTATTAAGCGTATTAAGACGTTAATTAAGTCGTTCAAACTTTCGCCTCTCATACTTTAACACACCTACTATCCCTAACTTCTTCCTCTTCTACTTTCCACTCCCCTACTTAACTGCATGATCTTATTATCATTCCACTCACAACCCTTCCTAACTTTAAATAATTTCCCCTACTTCCCCTCAGTAATTTTCCCTTACTTAACCTCCCTATTTTCTTTCTACTTCCTCTACATCCCTTTCCCTAATTTTCTCATATTTTACATCTTCTCATTTCCCCTACTTCTTCTTCCCTCATTTCGCCTACTCCATAGTTCCTGTACCCTCAGTTCCTCTACTTCATCAGCCCTCATTTCACCTCACTTATCCATTCGCTTCTCACTCATTCCCAACTTTTTCCTTTACGTTCCTATCACCTCACTTCCTCAGCTAACGCTCCCCTTCCCCAGCCATCACTTCTCCACTCCTACTCACCTGCACTACCCAAACATCTCTCCCCTCACCACCTTCCCTCACTTTTAATAATTTCCCCTACTTCTCACTACTACTTACAGACCCTACTCATCCTCCCTAATAGACCCTTATTTCTTCTACTTGCCCTCCCGTAATTTCCCTTTGATACCATCCCTCACTTCCAATGATTCCCCCTACTGTCTCTCCTTAATTTCTTCTTACTTCCTCCACTCGGTATCCCCTAATTTTACCCCTTCTCATTTCCCCTTCCCTCATTCGATTTACCCCACACTTCCTTTGCTTCGTCAGTCCTCATTTCCCCTCAATTATCTATTCGCTTCCCACTCTTCTCCAACTTCTTCCGTCTTTACTTTCACATGAACTCACTTCACCAGCCATTACTTCCCCACTCTTACTCACCTGAACTACCCTACTATCTCTCCTTTCACATCTCTTGACTACTTTTCCTCACAATAATTTCCTCTACTCCTCCTCACTATCTCTTACACCACCTCCCTAATTGTTCCTTACCTCGTCTATTTACCTTCCCCTAATTTCATATACTTCTCCCTCCTCCTCATTTCAACTACCTCCTACTTCCTCTACCATCACTTCCTCTACTCCCTACTAACCCCTCCACTCAGAATTTTCCTATAATTTCTGCCCGGGTCAACGAATAGTGTCGAAAGAGTTTAACCCTAAAGGGCACACTTCCATAAAATTACATAAAGAGCATACTGGGTGTTTGGTACCCAAGGGTATTCAAATGTGTGCTGTGCCGACAGTATTGGATAGTTTTATTAGAAGAAAATCAATTAATGATGCTTAATCTATCTAGTTTAAGGAGAAAAAGATTTCATAACAGTTTTTGAAATTTAAAATAGTTTAAAACAATCTTTTTTGGGGAAAAAATTAAAAAATTACTTCTTTTACTCTAAAATTCATAACTTTTTAAGTTTTGGATATTTTTACTTAAAGTGTTAGTTCCAAAAAAGGTATTCTATTATGAAAAATAAAAGCGTCAATTCAATAAAAAATGAAACACCGTACTTTCAGTAATTGAACTGTTTCATTGATCTTAAACTGCGTATACAAGTTATAAAAATCAAAATTATCTGAAAATGACATAGAAAAATATGTTTTCATGTCATTTGTTAATCTGGCGCCATATGTTCCATTTTCTTGCATTTGGTACGTTTTGTTAAAGCGCAAATAAGTCTCTGGGTAATATATACCCAGTATGCCCTTTAAGGGTTAAGAAATTATCACAAGCATGCGAATATGCTCGAGCTTTATGTATTTCAGAGTTTAATCAGAATTTATAAGCATTTTTAATTAGGATTCTATCTTTATTTATAATAAGTACATTATTTGAGTTTCGCGGGGAAATTTATCGCCTTAAATTGGAAAGGGCACTTAATAGAAAGACTTAAATAGTAAAAGAAGTAAAAGTAATAGAAAACATATTATTCGTATTAAACAGTGCCTTATTTAGGGTTTGCAAAATATCTCAATTTCGACATTCTTCTAGGTATAAAACCAACTATACACACCTAGAAAATTAATAATAATAATTGCAAATCAATTTTGTTCATAACTACATTTTAAACAATTTTTAGTTGAGTTTTTAAATAAGTAATAAATTTTGAATAACCCGAAAGATTCATTTTCTATAAAAAATATCAATTTTCAACCAAAATTAGAAAAGTTAAATTGTTAGAAAAATAAATATCCAACCAAAAAAAATCACGAATTTTCAACAAAATAGTCTTTTTTCATACAAAAAAATGATTTTTTAACCCAAAATAGAAGAATTTAATTATAGGTTGATACAATCAATTTTCAACAACAAAGAATGCATTTTTCACAAAATAATTCAATTTTAAATTCAAAAGATGAATTTTCTACCAAAAAATAAAGACAGTTTTAATGAAATATGTAAACTTTCAACTAAAAAAAAAATTTGCGAACCAAAAGTAGAATAGTCCAATTTGCAGTTAGAAAAGTAAATTTAAAAAAAGTGTTTTCGGCAAAATGAATTAATTTTACCCTAAAAATATAAATTTTCAAGGAAAAATGGAATAGTTATATCTTCAGTTAAAAAAAATAATTTTCAACTAAAAAGAAACGAATTCTGAGCCAAGGAAATGAGTTTTTAATCATTGATGATATTTTAACTACATTTTTTTTTTAACTATAGAAATTAAATCTTAAAAAAGGCAAAAGTTACATTTTCTACAATACAGAATTTTTTTTAACGAAAAACATTAAATCTCTGTCAAAAAAGATAAATTTTCTACAAAAAATGAAACAGTTAAAGCGAATTTTCAACTAAAATAATAAATCTTCAGCTAAGAAAGATTTAATTTTTAAACAAATACAGACAAAAATAAAATACTTCCATTTTCAGTTACTAAAATAAATTTTCAACCAAAAAAGAAACGAATTATGAACAAAATAGTCACATTTTCAACCACAGAAATTAATTTTTAACCAAAAAGATTAAGTTTCAACTAGTGAGAGTACTACTCTATCAAAAAGAAAAAAATGTCAACAAATAGTTGAATTTTCACCTAAAACAGATAAATTTTCAACGAAATAGTATAATTTTCAATCATGAAGATTAAATTTCTATCAAAAAGGTAAATTTTTGACAAAAAATGAAACAGTTATACTTTCAATCAATAACATTAATTCTAAAAAAGAAAAACCTCATTTTCAACCAATAAGATGAATTTTCTACCAAAATAGACGGATTTTTAACAAAGTACATGAATTTTCAACCAAATATTTGAATTTCTAAAGGAATTTTCAACAAAAAACAAGGAATGAGTCATCAAGGAGCTTGAATAATCTCCCACAAATTCGAATTTTCAATAAAACACAGGAATTTTACACCAAATATTTTAATTTTCAAATTAAGATAAATTTTGAACTAAACATGTACGAGTTCAATTTTCAGTTAAAATAATTAATTTTCAATTATAAAAAATAATTTCCAACAAAATGACTAAATTGTATACCAAAAGAAAAAAATTTTTAAAGAAAATAGTTTAATTTTCAACCAAAGTGATTAATCTTCAACTGTGAAATGATTAATCTAAAACAACAAAAATGAATTTTTAACAAAGCAGTTCCATTTCCAACTAAGTAGTTGAATTTTCAAACAAAAAGGAGGAATTCTTAACGAAGAACGTGATATTTAATATTTCAACCGAAAGGATTTTAATTTTTTAACAAAAATAGGTGAATACAACCAAAAAAGATTAATTTTCAATCAAATATTTGAATTTTTAAAGGAATTTTTAACAAAAAAGTAATTGGTGACCAAGAAGCTTCAATACTCGTCCACAAATTCGAATTTTCAACCAAATATTTGAATTGTCAACTTAAGAAGATACATTTTCAACTAAGTCTGTACGAGTTGATTTTTCAGTTAAAATAATTAATTTTCAATCATAAAACACAATTTCCAATAAAATGATTAAATTTTATACCAAAAGAAAAAGAATTTTAAAGAAAATAGTTTAATTTTCAACTGTAAAATGATTATTCTAAAACAAAAAAAAAGGATTTTAATTTTATACCAAAAATACTTGAATTCAACCCAAAAATATGAATTTTCAACAAAATAATTTGAATCCTCAACCAAAATAATTAATTTTCAGCCAAATAGTTGCGATTATTCACCATTATAATATAATTAACTTCAACTTTAGTTTTACGAAAATTCCCTACTTCCATCAGGATTTCCCTGACATTCCCTGACTTTCTGGAATTATTTGATCTGTAGCAACTCTCTAATTTAAAAAAGTATATGTTTATTTCACTGTATAATGTTTTTGTAAAAATATATGTAATAATTATTATATATATTTGTTTAAACAATAAATGCTTTAAATTCTTTTCAATGCCTAAACATTATTAACCCACAAAGGGCCCACTTCCGTAAAATTACATAATGAGCATACTGGGTGTTAAATACCCATGGAAATTCAAACATGTGCTGTGCCGACGGTATTGGATAGTTTTTTTTACAAGAAAATCAATTAATGATGCTTAATCTATCTAGTTTAAGGAGAAAAAGAATTTATGACAGTTTTTGAAATTTAAAGTAGTTAAAAAAATCCTTTTTTGAAAAAATAAAAAATGACTTCTTCCACTCTAAAATTCATAACTTTTTAAGTTTTTGATATTTTTACTTAAAATTTTACATGAATACTCCCGAAATATGGCGCTTGAAAAATAAAATTAGTCTTATAGTGTTCGTTCCAAAAAAGGTATTTATTCTGAAAAATAAAAGCTTCAATTCAATGCAAAATGAAACACCGTACTTTGCGTGAATAAACTATTTTATTGATCTTAAACTGCGTGTATGAATTATAAAGATCAAAATTATGTGAAAATGACATAGAAAAATAGGTTTTCATGTCATTTGTTAATCTGGCGCCATATGTTCCATTTTTTTGAATTTGGTACGTTTTGTTAAAGCGCAAATAAGTCACTGGGTATTCTACACCCAGTGAGCCCTTTAAGGGTTAAACATTATAATTAGACATTATTACTATTATCAAATTAATTATTAAACATTATTTTAGCTAAAATACTGCTGAGCATATTTTTTAGAGCATTTGTTCAACATAAATTCTTGGGCATTTAAAAATTCTAGCTACGAAACCTTAAAAACTTACGTCTTTTTTCTGGAGGCGGGTCATTTGTCGAGTCGTTCATACTTGAAGCAGGACTCATAGCATTTATATCACCATTTACATCCGCATGTTGCGGCTGACACTCGCTTTTTGCGTTTCTAATTAAAAAATAATAATCATTAATGAACTGGAAAAATGTTTGATAACCGGACAATTAGCAGAAAGACCACCCTGAAAAATTTCGAACTTATATTGAGAATTTAAATTGTAATATTGAAGAATAATGTATGAGCCTTAATAATTCAACAACAGAATGGTCCACGTTTTTTTTTAGTTGAATTTTTTTGTTGAAGAAATTGTTTATAATAATTTTCTCTCAAAACGTAGATAGAAAATCGCAGTTTTTTTCTGAATTCTTTAATTCGGTTTCAACTTTTTATTTAGAACGACGCAATAATCAATTCAAGTTAACAAAAATAATTGTCTAAGCCATTTATTATTATTTATAACATAATAATAAGATAATATAACATAATTTATAACATAATATTTATAGCATAATGATAGAATGTTGCGGTTCTTCTGAAATTTTCCCATTTTTGCCACTTTCAAATTAAAGTGAGAGAATACTTGAATTAAAGTTCACAAAAATAATTGTTTAAACAATTTATTATTTTAAATAATATTCGCTTCAAAGAATGTGAGAAAGTAGCAGTTTCTTCTGAAATTTTTAACTTTTTGTCCACTTTTTATTTAGCGTAATTGCAGTTTAAAATTTAAGAAATTTAAATGAGATTCCTGAAAATAAAACCAAGAATCTAACGAACAAATTTGGACAACCACAATAAAATGTTCCTCTTGCAATCTAAAAAAAACCTTTATCTACTAAAAATTAAAAGAAAAAAATTTCCTTTCCTTCTAGAAAAAAATGAAAAAGAGGAAAGAAAAATAAAAAAGCAACCAAATCCACTTCCTTGCCTTTTTTTATTTCTTTCGTCTTTTTTTCTTTTCGTATTATTATCAAATCACAAAAAAAAAATTTGTATAAAACAAAATAAAAATAAAATAGAAATAACCTCCAATCCAAGTCAGCTAATTCAATTCAAGTTTGTTCTTTAATTAAATTTAATTTTCTTAGGTGTCGGGTAGAGAGCATCGTGGTTACGTTGCTGTTCCTGTCTGCTCAATTTTGTTTTTTATTTTAATTTTTTGCCTTGATAAGGGTGCTTTATGAGTGCCGAAACGTTGGTGATTATTTTTTACAAATGTTTTTTTTATAGTGTTTTGATAATAATAAGAAAAAAAAAGACAGAAGAAATAAAAAAAGGAAAGGAAGTGGATTTGGTTGGTTGCTTTTTTTTTCTTTCCTCTTTTTCATTTTTGTCTAGAAGGAAAGGAAATTTTTTTCTTTTCATATTTAGGAGAAAAAAGTTTTTTTTTCAGATTGCAATAGGAACATTTTGTGGTGGTTGTCCAAATTTGGTCGTTAAATTCTTTGTTTTATTTTCAGGAAGTCTTCACGTTAATTGCAATTTTTTCTGAAATTTTCCATTTGTTAACCACTTTTCACTTAAAGCGAGATAATATTTAATGAAATTAAACCAATATAATCGTTTAAACAATTTATTAATGTTATGATTATCTTTCTCATAGTAATTCAAAAAAATTCGTTTTTTTTCTTAAAGATTTTAAGTATGCTTTGGTTTTTAGTTATGAACAAATAATAAATGAACATCACAGAGAATAATTTTGTTAACAATCTCTTTTTTGTGGATATATTTTTCTGAAATAGAACTAGAATTCAAAATAATCTTCAAACTTTCCATATGGATCTTATTGAATTCAAATTTTTCTTGAAGTACTTACGGGAGCCTTTTTGTTCAAATTAATATATAAAAAATAATAGCAATAAATTGTTTAAAATATTATCTTTCTTAACATGCATTAATTTATACCTCATTAAGTGAAAATTTGACAAAAACTGGAAAATTTTCGAGAAAAAACCGCGACTATCTATAGCATTACTATAGGTGTAGATAATTTAAAACAAAAATGATGTTATAAATAATAATACATTGTTTAAATAGAAAATGTTCGAAAATAAAAAATGGCTACTGCTGAAAAGTTTCTACCTGTTGTTAAAAATAAAAAAAACTCTAATGTTCTTTTGAAGTAAAAAATTATTCTATTTTTATCTATTTTGCTTTCGATTAAATCAAATAAAGTGCAAATAATTCTTACTCTATTTGATTTCCATAACCATCCAGAAAATTCATCATATCCAGGGGCTCATTTGACCCAGAATGATTTTTTTCTTCTTGTCTACGTCTGCCTCTTCGTCTTGGAACCTCTTCATGATCTATAAATCATTAATTAAATATTTACAAATTAATAAAAAATTCATTTTATTTTTTTTAATAGAATCCTAACATATTTTAATCCGATATTTAAAAACTAGTCAATTTTTTAATTAAAATGAATATTTTTATTGACACGCAGTTGTTCGACACTCAATTTTCCATAGTTTAAACATTTTAAGTATCAAAAAAAAATTATTTGTAATTTGAAAAATCAAATAAAATGTTATAAATTGAAATTTTTATTCAGGGCGGCCGTTTTAATCGACGGAATAAATTCCCGGCCATTACCCGGTTTTTTCCCGGTTCGAAAACATTTTTCACGTTCAATGAAATTTAAAAAATGGAACCATTTTCCACTTGAAGTAATAAAAACTGAGCTGCAAAAGAAAGCACTCTAAGTGAAACTATTAAACTTTGAACTTTTAAAATTTAAATTTAAAAGTTTTTAATTAAAAAATGTTGATTCAAATGCGCAATAATTTACGCGTATAAAATTAAAGGTACTAACATTTTTCAATATAAAAAAATATAAATCCACGTTATCATTTTCAATGCTCTAAATTGAAAAATCAATCAATGAACTTTAAAATTTTCAAACGTATATAATTTTGAGGAATTTTAAACTAGAAACATTAAATATTGAAAATTTGAAAAATTGAAAAATTTTTAACTGAACACTTCTTAAATTAGAAATTCAATTATTTTCTTTTTAAATATTTTAAACATCCTTGGAAAGCTTCAAAATTTTATTTTAAAATCTTCAGAAATCTAGAAGTTGTTTGAAAATTGTTTAAAATTTTAAATGATTTTGGAAATTTTTTCAGAACTTCTAAATATCTGTCAAAATTAATTGAATTTTTTCTACAATTTTAAGAAAATCCTGAAAATTTTTAAAAAGATTCAAACTTAATGTAAAACTTGAAACGATAGCCTAATATAAAATAAATTGTAGATTTTCACAGATTTTAAAGAAAAAAATTAGATTCTTTTCAAGAATTGCGGAAGGCTTCAAAATAATAAAAACATTTTCTTAAGATTCATAGGAAAATTAAAAATAATTTCTCATTTTGAAAAATTATTTGAATAGAATATTAAAAAATTTGTTGAAAGATTTGAACAAAATTTTCCAAAAAGATTCTAGAAGATTTTAAGAAAACTTTCTCAAATTTGCATTATAATTTTTAATCTTTCTAAAACTCTTAAATATCTCTTAGAATTACTCAAACCTTTTATGCGAATGTTCATTTGTAAATTATAGATCAAAATAAAAAAATTTTACTTAAAAATTAAGTAACTTTCAAAAATATTTGGTTTCAATTTACTTTCTTAAATAAAAATTCAAACATTGCTAAATATTCAATAATTATTTTTTTTTAATTACAAATTTCAAATTGAATGGGTTAAAAACTGAATATTTTAGATTGAAACAATATTTTAAATTTAATAAAATCCTTTAATTAAGAATATATTATTATTAAGTTATTTTTAAGTTGAAAATAGTTTATAAACTTTCAGTCACACGTTCACATTTATTTAATGACAAGACTTTCAAATTGAAACCGTTTAAGTTTTAACGTTAAAATCTGAAAATCCTTAAATTTTGAACTGATTTAAAATCATTTGGTCAATTCGCTTTTGTTTACTTTTTATTACTTAAAGTACGGACAAATTAAAAAAATTTCTTTATTTATTAAATAAAAATGTTTTTCATCCTAAATTTTCCACATCAAAGGATTTTTTTTTTATTTGTTCGAGACTTTAAAAAATCATTTTAAAATTCTTTAAATTAAAAATGTAAGCTTAAAAATAAAAAGTTTGAATGGACAATTTGTAGAGTACAAAAATTTTGAATTACACATTGTAAGCTAAATAATGGCATTATTGAAAAACACAAAAATTAAAAAGATTATTTTAAAACTGTTCAAATCGAACGTGGACAGATTTCTCTTCTACAAATTTGTTAAATTTCAGATAAAAAAATATATATTCATTGTTATTTTCCAGATTTTCCCGGTCTCAAAAATTTCCCGGTCTCAAAAAATTCCCGGTCATCTCCCGGTTTTCCGTTCCAGCAGCCACCCTGTTATTTAGAAAAATTCTTGGGTGAATGAACTATTAAATTTGAAATTTAGTAATATTTATATATGAAAACAAGATGATTAAAAATATATATTGAAGTTTGATTCGACCGAACCCAGAAATTCATTAAAAACTACTTGGTCGACATCAGTATGTAATCAACTTTGATTCTTTTTAAGAAATGTTTAAATTTTCAATATTTTTCCGCTTTCGCACTTTAAGTTTATGCGCATGCGCTAAAAAGTCGTCTGCTCCGGTGACAAACACATTTTTGACAGTCGGTTAAAAACATGTTTTTGGGGTTTTTTATCGACTTTAATCAATAAAAGGCACTTTTTTTCTTGTTTTCCCCAATAACAGAATGTTATAAACAAATAAGTTTGAGGAAATATTTAATCTAAAAAATAATTTGGTCTCATTATATGCCGCGATGATACCACTCTCGTGGCGAAAACTAACGCAACATTTTTGAAAAGAACAAAAAAGTGAAATCGAGTGTTTTTGAATAATTCACCCCATGATCTTTGAAATCTGGAACGTTCTTCAATTATTTCGAATTCAATTGTCTGGATTTGCATTGACAGGAATTCCGAATTTCTCGTGATTTGCTCCGAAAATTTTGAACAGATCAGTGTATTTTATTCTGCGAAAAAAATATAGTTTGGATTTGGAAATCACTCAAAGGGATTGCAAAAATGAAGGCTGTCAAACTCCTATCGACGACAAACTGCTTGAAATCTTTTTACCGATGCCGGTACGTACAGTTATCACATAACCTACAAATTTAATCTAAAACCCAGGAATCGCAGTTTTTGCTCTTTTTTTAATCTAATCCTCAATTTTTTTCTCTCTTAAAATTCTAAAACTCTTTAAAATAATTAAAATCAAGAAATCTGACCCTGTTGCCTTTTTTCATAAAGTTTCGATTTATTTTTCAAGTATCATAAACGCGACGAGTCAAAAATCACGAAAAGTAAAATTTCTTAATAATACAATTCCGGAATTTAAAAAATAACGAATTGGAATATTCCCGGACAATTTATAAAATATCCGAACTAGAAAATTCCCGAATTTAAACAAATAACTTTTTTATCAATATTATTTATAATTATATGAAAAATACAATAATCTAATATTTTTATTTATAAAAAGGCTTGACGTTTCTAAAATTATTGTTAGAATTTAAAATAACAATAATTAAAGGTGAATTTTCGTTTTTAAAAATTATTTCACAGAATATTGAAAAAGATTTTAAGAGATTTCCTTGGAAGGCTTTAAACGTTTTTTTTTTAACGGAATAAAATAGAATTTCATATACGAATTTACAATTTTCACATTTAATAATCGACTTCAAACAAAAACAAAATTTTCTTTTCTACTATAAAAGATAGCAAATCTACCTAAAACGACAAATTCCTAACGAAAAAGTGTCATAGTTTATATTTCAATCAAAAAAGAATAAAATGTAAACCAGAAGAAAAAAATAATTTAAAACTCAAACAGATGAATTTCTATGAACAAAAATTAAATTTAAAACTAAAAATTATTGTTTTACCACAAAAGGCGAATTTTCAACTAAAAAAGATCGACTAAACAAGTAAATTTCCAAACAAAGACATAAGCGTTAAAAAAAATAGTTTTAATAATGTAGTTTAACTTTTACCTAAGTAGTTAAATTTTCAATCCAAAAGGATTAAATTCAACAAAATAATTAAACTTTTTAACCGAAATTATGCATTTTTATTTTTAAAAATTAAGCTTCTAAATCAGATCAAGTTTTTAATCAAAAAGATAAATTTAGAACAAAATAGTTGAATTTTCTGTTGAAACAGATTTCAGTCGAGTTTTTACAATCAAAATATGAATTTTTAAACAGAAAATAAGTTTCTACGAAAAAAAAAATCAATTTTCCGTCAAAAAAGACGAATTTTTAACCAAAAAGAATGACTTTTTAACTAATTTGTTGAATTTTGTACCAAATAGTTGCAATTTTATCAAAATAAAATGAAATTTCGTTTGAAGCAAAAGAATTTTTGATAACAAAACAAAAAGTTGAGTTTTCATCCAAAAAAAATTCCAGTTGACTCTACAAGATTGAAAATTTAATTTTCATTAAAAAAAATTAATTTAGTATTAGAACATATGAATTTGTAGTAAAAAAATACAATTTTTTTATACGTGGAACTTTCATCCAGAAACGATTTCAGTTCATTTTTCAACTCCAAAATAAAAATTTTGAAAAAAATTTAAATTTTTTTACATAATATTATGACTATTTAATCAAATTTGTGAATTTTCAACCAAACAGTTGCATTTTTATCAAAGAAAGAAGTATTTTCTCTTAAAGCAGGTGAATTTGAAAATAAAAAAGACAAACTTTTAAAAAAAGATTTGAATTTTCAATCGAAAAGTTATATTTTTATTGAAAAAGGATGGAATTTCTCCTAAAACAGATGAATAAAGCAGAAACAAAAAATTTTTTTAATTAGTTAAATTTTCATCCAAAGAAGATTCCAGTTCACTTTCTAAAACCAAAATATCAAAATAAGAACTGTAAACAATTTGCAATCAAAATGGATGTCTTTTTAAGAAAAATATTAAATTTTCAACCAAAGATTTTTTTTTTATTTACCATTTATTTTGATAAATTAAAAATAATTTAATTAAAAACTAAGCTCAGTTTAAAAAACAGGTTGGCTGCTTTAATCAAAGAAATAAGTTCAACTGCACAATTTTAAATTAAATGCAGTTAAATTGCTAAATTACAAATTTTGAACTTTTATCAATTGTAGAGTTCAAAGATTCAGTTCCAAAAATATAAATCCACGTTATAATTTGTAATGCTCTAAATTAAAGAATCAATCACTGAATTTAAAAATATTCAAAATTATACTATTTTAAGCCATTTTAAATTCTGATTCCACCTCAGAATTTCTTACAAATTGAAAATTCCCTATTTAAACCCGAAATTTTAATTATTTTGGAAGAATTCCCTATTTACATCCAGAATTTAAATTTTTTCCGAAAATTTTCCATTTCAACAGATTGTAAGTATTATAACTTTTTGGAAAAATTCCCTATTCCAATTCATAATTTAATTTTTTTCGAAAATACCTCGTTTTAACACAGAACAATAATTTTGTTGGAAAAATTCAATTTTCCATTGAGAATTGTTATTCTCCTGGATAAATTCCATTTCCAACTCAGAAATTGTTAAAAATTCAATTAATGTTGCCTTCTAATGTTTAAAAGTTTATATTTTTTTAAACAATTTATATTTGCACAAGCAGTTATTTTTCTGTAAACAAAAAAAGCAAATAAAATAAAACGCATACAATTATTTACGATTTAAAAGTATTTTTGGAAAAGTAATTATTTGAACAAATTATATTTGTTTAAACAATTTAAATGTATTTAATGTATTCTTTCTACACACTATACAGTTAAAAACAGAATTTTATGTGTTCTATTTTATTTCATTTTTTTAGTTATCGAAAAAAACTGCTTGAGCAAATAAAGATTGTTTAAACAAATAGAAATTGATTAAACATTAAAAGAAATTGATCAAAATTATGTTATTATTTAACAAAATGTAGCATAGGATACTAATTTGGAAAGAAAGTTGATATCTCTGTCTTAGTTTTTAGAAATTTTGAAAATAACCAATAAATAATAATTGTTTAAATAATTACATATTTTTAGAAAAATGATAAAATATTGCATTTCAACCAAAAATAGGATTATTTTATATATTTTTTGGGATTAAATAATTGTTTAAATAATTTACATTTTTTTAAACAATTGAAAATTGATTAAAAAGTAATGGGAAATATTCAAATTGCCCATTAGTAATAACACCGGCATACAAAGAAAGTGGTCTGCCCGGCGGACTACACCAGCACATCTATATGTTTTTGGGGTCGCTGAATCCGAATCTGAGGTCCAAATAATCCAGTAGGCTCATATTCTTTCGAAAAACGCAAAATAGACGTTTTCGTCATTTTTTCGGTTTTCGAAAAAAATATGAGCCAACTGAGTTATTTGAATCCCGGATTCAGATTCAGCGGCCCAAAAATCATAAAGATATGCTGATTAAGTCGAACAGGCATAAATATTTTTTATGCAAAAATATACACGAAAAATAGCTGTTTTCGTTTATTTTACGCCTGTTTTGCCGTTTTTTGAATAAATATGAGCGAACTGGGTTATTTGGACCACAGATTCGGATTTAGCGACCCTAAGAACATATAGGTATGTCCGCCGCGCAGACCACTTTTTTTGTGTGCTGGTGTTATTTGTATGAAAAAGACGACCGAAATTGCTAAAAAGTAACAATAATATGCAAAAATGTATTTTTTTATGTTTTATTTTTGGGTCATATTAGGGGCGCTACAGAAAGGATGAACGTCGGTTGAAAATAGGAATTATTAGTATGGTTTGATTTCGTCGACACTCCTTTTCAATCCCAAAAAAGTTTGGCACGTTTCGATGAAACCCTGGAACATGAGTTGAATTTTTCGAAAATTCCAAATTTCCCCATGTTAATTAAATGGGATTTTGAAGTGCCCGGTGGCACATGTTAATATTCGAATTTCAACAAAAAAATGACAAATTTTCTTTCTTCGGAAATGGAAACTTTGGGTATACATATTCAATTTTTGCTTGCAAAATTTGACTGTTTTAAGTATATGTTTTTTTTTTTAAATATAATCTTAAATCTATTTTTTGAGTTTCATATTCAGGGTTTTAATATAATAACTGCTGGGCTTACAGAATTTTGTTAGAAGAGAAAAAGATTACTTTTATTAAGAACAATTCAGCACAACTTTGAATTTTCTGAAATTATAACATTTTTAATTAGTTGGGGGGTTTTTTAACGGTTATATTTTAGAATTGTAAATTACTGCGAAAATGCGTGTATACTTCGAGCCGCCTAGTACAACCTTTCATTTTACGCTAATAATACGTTGCTATTCCAGAGAAAAAAAAACATTTTTCAAAAATTGTGCCCGTAATTTTGGATTTTTCAGAAAACCGTTTACTGCAGAAATGAGCGAAAGTCCAGAACAATTTCGCATATTTTCATTTTTTTTTAAATCTTAAGTTTGTGGTTCTAACTTCTGCGACATTTTATTATGACCGGGATTTATACAATAGCAAATTGCATATTTAAAAAAATTCTTAGGTTTATAATTTTTTATTTTCTTGGATAATAATTTTTTTTAAATGTCTACTTTTCTGTTTTATTCTTTTCTATCCTGCCATTACAGAAGTTTTGAAGATCTCAGATTTTTCAACTTATGAAAATTCATTTTTGTATTTTTTCAAATTATTTCTTTCTAACTTACTTAGAAAAATACTTTAAACAATTCAAGGATTCATACTTAAAAAAAACACTGGACAACATTTAGTAGAATAAGGAATCAAAATCTATCGACTGACAAAAATAGATTTGAAAAATGTCAAATGTAAGTATTTTTCTATTTGATCGTTTATCTATTTTTTTCTGATATATTTTTATCAGCAGAAAAAAAATTTCTAAGAGAAAAATGAATATGTAGTTACTAGAGTGACCGCAAAACTTTATTTTCAAAATCCACTGTCTTGTCCCTAATTTCTTTCTGAATAATTTTTCATTTTCCCTGAAAATATTTCCCCAAAAATATAAATCCACGTTATCACGTTCATTAAACAATGAATCAATGCACTTTAAAATTTTCAAAGTTATATTATTTTAAGAAATTTTAAACTAGAAACATTAAAAATAGAAAAATTAATCTTTTTAAACTGAACACTGCCTAAATTAGAAGTTACATTATTTTCATTTTAAATAGTTTTAACATCCTTGAAAAGCTTAAAAATCTTGAGAAATCTAAAAGTTGTTTTAATTTATTGTTTAAAATTTCAAATTATTTTTGACATTTTTGCAGAACTTCTAAGTATCTTTTAAAATTAATTGAATTTTTCTTAAAATATTTAGAAAAAAATTTAAGTTATTTTAAATTTGGGAAAGATTAAAAATTAATTAAAAATTTGAAATGATATCAAATATTTTAAACAAAGTGTCTCTATTATAGACAAAATTCGGCTATTCGTACCGAAATTTTGGTGCAAATTGTCACAGCCTAATTTAAAACAAAATTTTGCTTTTTTGCAGAATTGAAACAATAAATTTAGAATCTTTTTGAGAATTATAAAAGACTTCAAAAGAATAAAAACATTTTCTTAAGATTTCTAGGAAAATTAAAAATGATTTTTCATGCTTTTTTTTAAATTTCAGGATTTCACTAAAATTGAAGTGAATTTAGATCCATTTTATGGAAGTTAACAAAATTTCTGGGAATTAAAAGCGATTCAATAATATGGAGAAAAATCATTGAACTTAGTAAGTTTGAAAAGAGTTTAGAAAAATTCAAGGGGATTCAAAAGGATTTGATGGAAGTTTGAAAAACTTAACAATGAATTAAACAAATCCATTGAATAAGTAGAATTGTGTGCATTCAGAATAATTCAAGTACATTCAAAAAATTCAAGCAAATTCAAAAAATTCAAAAGAATTAAAGAATATTCCAAAAATATTTAATCCCGTGAAATTCAGTCCAAACTCCGAGCAGTGCCGCTTTCCCGGGATTCTCGCTTCTTGCACAAATATTTTTTAATATGTTGCAATATCAAAGATAACTAACTAATTAATGTTTATTTAACGTTTCGTAAAATATTTAAAGGCTTGGCTAAAGATGTTCTGGAAAAATGTCTAAATTCACGTTCGATGGTGAAAATAGTTTTGCTACATTTTTCAAAATCCACAATTTTAATTGTCCTTGTCTTTGTTGCACTCAAGCCGTTTTTATGGGAAGAGTAAGAGACCAAAGGGTACTTTTTTCGCGCTTAAAGGGTAACAAATTCAAGATCAATTCAGAAAAATTCAAGTTACATTCAAAAGAATTGAAAAAAAAGTTAAATAAAAAAAATCCATTGATTTCCGTTAAACTGGCATGAATTTACAGGAATTTAAAATAAAAGAGAAAAAGTCAATGAAATTCATAACAATTCAAGGTGAGGTTAATAGACTTCAGGATCAATTTAATAGAAACCTTTTTTAAATTCAAAAAAATTCACCGAAATAAGTAGAAGTGAGTGAATGTAGAAGGATTCAAGTGAATAAAAAAAATTCAGGCGAATTTCAAAGAATTTAAGAGAGTTCAGGGTGAATTTCCAAGAAAAATATCAAATAAATTTAAAAGATTCAAGATAAATTCAAAAGAATTCAAATGAATTGGAACAATTTTGAAAATCTAAAAACATTTAATTGATTACAATAAATTTTGAATGAATTCAGAGATATTTAAATGGAATGAAAAGAATTGGATGAAGTTCATTCAAAATCAACCTGAATTTAAAAAGCAACCAAGCGAATTGAAAACAATTCAAAAACATGGAAAAATTAATTCAGTTGTATAGAATTGAGTGAAAAGAATTTAAAAGGATTTAGGATTTACCCTAAAAAATCACTCATTCCTGGTGAAAAATTCTTTGTAACCCATTAAAATAATAAAATAGCTTAAAATTATTAAAACCCCTGAAAAGTCCTTGAAATTGTTTAAATCTCTTGAAAATGCCTTGGAAGCTTTTTAAATACTTTAGGATCTTTTACAATATCCTCAAGTATTTCAAATCCTTCTAAATCCCATTAAATTACTAAAATCAGTAATAAAAATTTTTTATCTCTTGAAATAATCCAAGGAATTTGAAAAAAATACGTTAAAATATTTGAAATCCTTCAATCCTTTTATCAACTGATCCTCAGAATCAATGAAATTAAAGCTTTTAAAAATTGAAAAAAAAATTCATCGAATGAAATAGAAAACAGTAAATGTATAGAAATTCAATCGAATTAAAAAACTTTCAGTGAATTCATAAAATTCAAGAGAATTCCAAAGAATTCATGGTGAATTCCAAATCTTTTCAAATCTTTAAAATCCTACAAAATACCTCACTTCTCATGAATAAATTCTTTAAAACGCACTAAAATATTATGAAATTCCGTAATATTCTTTGATGTCATTTTCTGAAATCATGGAAAATGTATTAAAATATATTAAGAGTTTTAAAATCATTTGAAATAATTGAAATCCTCGGAATTCTGAAAAATAACGTGAAATCTTTTGAAGTATTTTAAAACCTCATACGTCCTGTAAAATCGTTCCATGTCTTCAGAAATTATAGAAAAATTTTTATCCTATTGGGAATGGTTAAATTGCAATAAGCCATCTAGTGTGAAAAATCAGAAATAAAAATAGTAGGTACGATTTAACGATGAATTTTAAGTTGTATATAAAATTGTTTTTATGATTTTTTTGTGAAGTTTAAAGTATTTATATCAATCTTTAAATAAGTCTGCATCAAAAACAAAGTGTGTCATATGGAATTTACATCTTATGCCATGAAAAAACACATTTTTTGACAGAAATTATTACACGAAAAAAAAACTTTCGACTAATTATTGTGATTTTTAACAGATTATAAACTTAAATTAACTTATTTAGAAACAAAAATAAACCCATAGTAAGTTTTTATTCATTTATACATGACCTATTTACGATCTAAAAAATTTGACCTGAAAGTTAGGTTAGAACTCGTATTTAAATTTCAATTGTTTATTATTCATATTCTTTGCACAATGGGGATACAATGTGCCGCTACATAAATAAAATAAAGTACATTTAAGTTTATAATGCATTAAAAATTACATGTAATAGTAAAAAAAATGTTGTTTTTTAGAAAAACATTTTTGACAAAAATGTGTTTTCCTGTATAAGATGAAAATTAGGTCTAAAACGCTTTGTTTTGGATAAAGATATATATTTCGTATTTAATAATTATTTTAGCCGTGATAAAACAATCGTAAAACCAATTTTATGTACAAATTGGAATGTATCTTTAAAATGCTACCTACTCTTTCTAGTTCCTGTTTTCGGCACCAGATGGCGTTTTACAAATACACTAAAATCTGGAAAAATTCTTTAAATTAACTGATATGCTCTTTTCATACGAAAAAGCGACTGTGTACCAGCCTTATTTTTTCAACAGTTCTCACAGAATTTCTCTGATTTTTGTTATTTTTGCACAGTGCCTGACTCAAATAGTGTACCCATTAGGAATGTTTAAACTGCGATACGCCACCTGGTGACAAAAATTCGAACTAGAATAAATAGGCACGATTTTAAAGATGCATTTCAAGTTGTGCATAAAAGTGTTTTAACAATTTGTTGTGTTGAGTTTAAAGTATTTATTGGATAATAAATATAAGTGTTTATCGGAAACAAAGTGTTTTAGATGGAATTTACATATTACAAAGAGAAAAACCACACCTTTTGACAGAAATATTTTTCTACAAAAAAACAATTATTGTTCTCTTTATTGTGATTTTCAAAAGATTTAAATTTAAATATACTTATTTTGAAGTACAAATGAACTCAAAATTAATTTTTGTTATTTTAGACACGAAATATTTACTATTAAAAAATCTGATCTAAAAGTTAGGTTAGAATTCGTATTTAAATTCCAGCCGGCTATTATTCGTATTCTTGGCATAATATGAATAAAATTTTCCCTACATACATTTATTAAAGTTTATTTATATTATAATATATAAAAAATAATAATTATTATATTCTTTTAAAAATCTATTTTACAAAAATGTATTTTTTCACTGGAAATTCTATCTAAAATTATTTTTTTTTTTGTTTTTAGTATTTAATCACTGTTTTACACTTCACAAAAAAATCGTAAAAACACTTTTATGCAAAAATTAAAATACATGTTTAAAATGGTACCTACTCTCTCTAGTTCCATTTTTCGACGCCATGTGGTGTAATGGTAGACCACCATTCTCAATAGGGACCAAATCTTGAAAATAGGATAATTTAGGGACCTTAACTGAATATAGGGACCTGTCTGTGAGGCCTGCGTCAATAATTTCTTGTATCCTCACCTGTAATTTTTAAACACTGTACTTGTTTTCTAATTTTCCACCTGCTGAGCCAGCCTTCGCTAGCACGAAATTTTCGTGGTCCTCCGAGATCTTTGTTGATTTGCAACGCTTTCTTTCGCACCATCATCCCCGTGACTGGAGTTCCATTAACGTTTGAATTTAAAACGTAGCTGAGAACTTGATCATCCAATTCTTTGACTGATCTTAGTGTTTTTGCTTTTCTTGCTGATGTCTTGCATGCTTCATAAATTTTGTCTTTTTGTTGTTTCCACTTGCGCAGGGTCCGCTCACTAATTCCATGTTTCTCACGAACAAGTTGTGCCGGGATAGAATTTAGTTCATTCAAAACTGATTTTTTTTCTTCGTACGATAAAGTTTTTCGCTTTTTCTTCGGCGTTTCGTCTTGAGGATCCATTATTTCGGATTTTATCGTCACCATTTCTCCAATCAAATCTGAGGGTGCTTCAGTTGACATTTCTTCACTAAAGCGTTTTTTCGGTTTTTGAATTTCCATTTTTCAAATGAACAAAAATATCTATTCTCACTGCTGTAAAAAAAAAACTCACTGTTTACGCTGTTCATGTATTGCCACAGGATGGCCACTATTTTTCAATTTTTTTTCTCCCGGCAAATATTTATGAATGAATAAATTCTCTTAATTTTGATTATACCAGAGCTACCAAAATTTCTCTTTAAAAGGTTGATTTTTTTCGAAATACTGTATAAAATAAGCCCAGAATGAAACTAATTTGTCTAGTTTTTAAGTAGATATTACAAAGTAGTGTAAATTTCAATGTTTTCTTGAATTTTCAATAACTTCCGAAATAGTCAACATTTTCAATGTGCTTGGACTCATTTTGAAGCTTTTTTCACCGTATCAGAACAGCCTTGAAAATGGTCAAACTGCGATACACCACATGGTGACAAAAATCCGAACTAGAAAGAATAGCTACGGTTTTAAAGATGCATTTTAATTTGTGTATAAAAGTGTTTCAACGACTTTTTTGGTGAAATTTAAAGTATTTATTGGATAGGACAAGCAAGCCTTTATTGGAAACAAATGGGTTTAGATAGAATTTATATCTTATACAGTGAAAAAACCAATTTTTGACAGAAACATTTTTCTTAACAAAAAACAAACAATTATTGTACTATTTACCGTAATTCTCAACAGATTATAAACTTAAATGGACTTATTTTCATGCAAAAATTAACTCAAAATAAATTTTTATTAATTTACACATGAAATATTTATTATTTAAAAATCTTATCTAAAAGTTAGGTTAGGATTTGTATTTTACTCCAATCGTCTATTATTCATATTTTTTGCATATTCTGGATAAAATTTCTCGCTAAATACATTAATTAAAGTTCATTTAAGCTTACAAAGTAGTGAAACTTACATGAAATAATTGTTTGTTTTTTTTAAACTTTTAGACAAAAATGTGTTTTTTCACTGTATAATGTGGAAATTCTATCTAAAATGAATTGTTTTTTTTTTATGAAGATTTGTTTTTAGTAGTTCAATCATTGTTTTAAACTTCACAAAATAATCGTAAAAACACTTTTATACCAAAATAAAACTACACCTTCAAAAACGTACCTACTCTTTGTAGTTCCAGTTTTCGGCACCAGGTGGGAAAATGGTAGACCATCATTCCCAATAAACTGTAAAAATGTTCTTTTTGAATTGCAAGAACTTGAAGTTGTAACAAAAAAGTTGGAAAAATTGCAATATTACTTTTGGTAAGAATAATATTTTTGTAAAATATATGAAACATATAAGAATGAAGTTTCTATGTAATGAGCCCAAGAACATTGAAAAATGTTGATTATTTCGGAAGTTATTGAAAATTTAAGAAAACATTGAAATTTACACTATTTTTGCAATATCTACTTAAAAACTAGATCAATTGATTTCACCCTCAGCTTATTTTATGCAGAATTTCGAAAGCAATCAACCTTTTGAAGAGGAATTTTTTTTATCTCTGGTATAATTAAAATTAAGAGAATGTATTCAATCATAAAAAAGAGAGGGAAAACCATTTTGTTCACATATATGATCAATTGCGGAAATCGATAAGCATAAAAAACTTTTGCAAATTTCATGCGCGCAAATCGCGCGTTCACGTCTCTGGATTTTTATTTTCTCACATGAAAAATATGCAAATTTAAGAATACATTATAAAGGCAATTTTTAATATTATATTTTAAATTTGGTAACAATTATTAATAATTTCGAATAGAAAACTTTTGCACAATTTAATAAAGAAAAGGAGTTAAATTGTATATTTTCTAAATCGAAGTCCTGAAAAGTAAACAATTTTATTTTTAATTGACACTTGAATAATTTCATATTAAAAATTTAGAAAATAGAACAATGCCGAAACCTTAGAAATTGAATATTTTAAGATTAGACCATTTAAAATTCAGAAGAATTGAAATTGTATTATTTATAGTTCAGTTAGTTGTCCCAAAAGTCAGATATCTGAAAAAAGTAGTTTAACTATGATTTTAAGAATCAAAATATTATAACTGATGTAATTTCAAATAAAAAACATTATTTTTTATGAAAAATGTTAAAATTCACACAAAACAAATGTTAGTTTTAACCATGTATTTAAATTTATTTAACCTTCGTTTCTTACCAATTTAAACAAAATGATTAAATTTTAATAAACGACGGCTTATTTTTTTTCCGGGAAAACATTCTATACAACTCTAGTGTTTCCAATTCTCAAAATAACTAAATAATGTTAATATATAATCATTTTCTTAAAAAATGTGTTTTTTTTTAAATTGTTTTAACGGTTTAAGCCATGGAAAAATTCACTTTCAAAATTGGAAACAGTAGAGCTGTAGAGAATGTTTTTCCGGAAAATAAGTCGTCATTTATTAAAATGCAATCATTTTTCGAAAATTGAGGAGAAGTTACGGCCAGAAAAAATTAAATTACAAGAAACATGGCTAAAATTAATGTTATTTTGCTGTTGTGAATTTCAACATTTTTCATACAAAATAATGTTTTTATTTGAAATTACATCAGTTATAATATTTTGATTCTTAAAATAATAGAAAAACTATTTTTTTCTTCTTCAGAAATCTGACTTTTGGCACAACTACCTTAGAAGCGATCAAAATTAAATAATTAAAACTGGAAAACTTTAGAATTTGAACAATTCTAAATTCAGAGCGATTAGGATTTGAAAATTTAATATTGAAAACTAAATTGAATCTTTCAAAGTCAAAGCTTCTGAAATTCTAGAATTTTAAATTGTTATTACATAATGAAATTATAATTTGCCATTAAAGCAAATTAGACCAATTAAAAAAAATAAAGAATGAATTGAACTATTAAAAAAAAAAAAATACTTTTAAACTAAATAGTAATTTTAAATAGCAAACATTAAAAACGAAAAAAATTCTACTCCAGAACCTTTAAACTTAAACGAATGCGAACTTAATTTAGTACTGAAAAAATTTATAATCACTAAAAATTGTTATATTAAAACTTTTTTATAATCAAACCCTTTAAAATTTCCATTATTTGAAGTAAATTTAAATCACTGAAAAACTGATAATTTTTAAGTTGCTAATTAAAATTTCCAAAATTCAACCAATTAAATTTTAGTTGCATAATTAAAACCTATGAAAGGGAAAAATTTTAATTTGAGCGTTCAACATGTAAATTCAGAACTCTAAAATTGTAACCATTTAAAATTGCAGAAATTATTCACTTACTGCTGTATCAACTTCAGATAAAGAGTTTAATTTTCATTTTCTTTTTATTATAAACCTAATTATTAATTTTTTAATTTGAAATCTACCTTCAACTAAAAATCGGAAATTTTAAAGATATTACATTGAGAATTACAATGAATAATACCTAAAAATATTGCTGTAAATATTTACATTTTTTGAAATTGTACAATTTTAAGATTTGCAGTTCGAAAATGCTTTATATTTACATCTAAAATAATTAACTTCAAAACCGACTGTCAAGGCTTTTAATATGAAATTTTAGAATATTCAATAGCGGAATTGTCTTGTCATTTTGAATAATTATTTGAAACCGAAACTACAATATCGTGAAATTCTCGCTTTAAAACCTCCAAGAATCTAAAAATTAATTTAGGGAAAAACATTAATTTCAAGGCATCAGAATAAATTGTTTTAGAATAGCGCATTCAAAGCCATCATTTTTAATTAAAATTATAGAAATTTTTAATTTTCACCATTCAAAATTACAGAATTTTATGTATTTCAAAAATACTGTGAACCTTCAAAGTTGAATTATTCTGAACACTTTGAAAATTATATGCTTTCAAATTGGAAACTTTCAAAAATTAAAAAAAACAGGGTCGAAGAATAAAAGTTCCGGACATTTCCCGGTTCGCAAACATTTTTCACAGCCAATGAAATTTAAAAAATAAAACTATATTCTAAACATTTTTCCATATGAAGTAATAAACAATAAACAACAAATTAAAGCATTCAAAGCGGAACACTTGAATTCCAAACTTTTAAAATTGAAGTTTAAAAGTTATTTCATTCAAAAATTGTGTATTGAAATGCTCAAAAATTTACACGTACCAAATGGAAGATAGGAACAATTTTCAATTAAAGTATTAAACAATGTTAAATGAAATTCAAATTAACTGCCATTTTTAGAAATTTCATAAATTATAGAGTTCAAAGATTCAGATGAAATTCCAAAAATATAAATCCACATTAACATTTTCAATCAAGCAATGAACTTTAAAAATTTTCAAAATTATATTATTTCAAGTAATTTTAAGCTAGATACAATAAAAATTGAAAAATAATTTTTTTTACTTAACAGTTCTTGAATTAGAATTTATATTATTTTTATTTTAAATAGTCTGGACATCCTTCAAAAGCTTTAAAATTTTATTTCAAAATCTTGAGAAATCTAGAAGTGGTTTTAAGTTTTTCCAAATTCAAAATAATTTTTGAATTTTTTTTCGAAACTTTTAAATATATTTCAAAATGAATTGCATTTTTTCTATAAATTTTAGAAAATTAAAAAAAATTTTGAATTTATAAATAACAATAGAAAACTTATTATTCTCAAAAATATTAGAGCAATTTTAAGAGATATTTAGAAGTTTTAAAAAGATTCGAATTAAATTTAGAACTTGAAATAATTTCAAATACAGCTGAATTTCAAATAAAATGTAGTTTTTTTACAGATTTCAAACAAAAAATTTAGAATTTTTTCAAGAATTGAGAGATTTCAAAAGAATAAAAATTTCTCTTAAGATTCTTAGAAAAATTATTAAAGATTTTAAGGATTTTTTTTAATTTGCAGGATTTTCGAAAATTGTAGGGCAATTTAGAATAATTTAAAAATATATTTAGAAGTTCTGAAAAAAATTGTAACACACTTTGTTTAAATTACTTGAAATAATTTCAAGTTTTTAATTAATTTTGAATCTTTTGAAAAATTCTAAATATTTCTTAAAATCACTCAAATTTTTCTACAAATAATGAGTGTCCAATTGTTATTTATGTGTCAAAATTTAACAATTTCACTTATAAATTAAACACTTTAAATAGAACAATTAAAATTGTAACGCTAAAAGTTTAAAAGTTCTTCGAAAATCTTAAGATTCAAGGGCTTTCTATGTAAAACAATTCAGTTTCAAATTGTTTTCTTTTAAATATTTGCTTTCAATTTACTCGTCTTGAATAAACAGTGAAATATTGCTAAATATTAAATACTTATTCTTTTTCTACATTAAGAAATTTTTAATTAAATGGGATTCAAATGAAATAATTTAGACTCACAATATTTTAAATTTAATAAAAACCTTTAATTATGACTATATTATGGATTTATTTTCAAGTTGAAAAAAGTAAAACGCACGTTTACATGTTTTAATGGCTAAAAAAAATTAATAGAAACAATATATTAATAAATTTATTTATTAAATTTAATATAAAAAATAATATAAAGGAAGACCTGAAACTCTGAATTAAAAACATATTATTGATAGATAATGCAAATTTTTATTTAAAAATAAAATTATCGGAATAAATGATATATTAATTTCAATTCTTATTAAGACTTTTGGATTGAAACAGTCACAATCTGGAAATTCTCAAATTTTTAACGGATCTAGAATTATTTGTTCCAATCAATTATTGTTCAGATTTCTATACTTAAAGTACAGATCCATTTAAAAAATAATTGATTTATTTATATTTACAGTTGATAAAATAAAACTGTTTTTAATAAAAAATTGTCAACTTCAAATGCTTTCAATTTTTAACTGCTTAAATCTTCAAAACTGCACTTTAAATGATATAATAATTTATAAAAATCACAATTTAGCCAATTATTTAAAAAACGGTCGAAATCAAAGTTGGACAACATTTTTATTCTAAAAATATTGTAAAATTCCCGGTCAAAAAATAAACTCACTGACATTTCCCGGTTTTCCCCGGTCTCATAGAATTCTCGGTTTCCCGGTCCAGCGGCCACCCTGAAATGTACAAATTACGAAAATCTCCCGGTGCAGGCTTATCCCGATTCTCCCGGGTGGGTGGCCACCTTGATTGTTATAATTAATAACATCACAAAAGTGACATCAAATTGAGGTTAGAATTGACAATTCGATATTTGAGTTTTTCTTTCTCTCTAAAAAAACGAGCAATACAACACAGCCATTAATTATTAATGAATTGCACGAGATTTAATAGGTCACGTCAAAAGTAAGATGAAATATTTATTATTTTGATGCTTTGTTTACATTTATTCTAAGAATCGAACATGTCATAGCTAATGTTCGATTTTTATGTTTTACATACCTTAAAACTCGGGCTTATAACCAAATAATACAATATAAATCACTTTTATACAAATGTATGTACACTACATCAATACGTATCCGTAAAACGACTTTCGAGATAAATTTTTAACCTAACCGACGCGAGATACTGCTCCAGCAATGAGCAGTGCTCGGAGTTTGTCAGCTGCATTTTTCTTCTCCACGTATTCGTGTGTAAATGCGTTTAGAGTGGGGGTTTTATGGCTTCTTCGCAATTATACTCCCCTACAGTGGCGTAGCTAGGGGGAGGCGAAGGGGGCCGCTACCCCGGGCGCAAACGCTTGGGGCGGCAAAACGATCTTTGAAATGAATGCAGATTTGAGAACTATGGGCGGCAAATTATTTTTGGTCCCGGGCGGAAAATTTCGTATCTACGCCACTGCTCCCCTACCACCCCGAAAACGGCAATGTTCGGAGTTTGGACTGTTCTATGAAATTGAATTTTTCTTTAAATCCTGGGAAATTGATTAAAATATCTTGGGAGCTTTAAATTCTCATCAATTCATTTAAATCCAAGAGCATGAAATTGTTTTCAAACCCCTTAAAATAATTAAAATTCTTGAAAAAATATCCGAAAATATTTCAATTCCTTCAAAATCTGTGAAAATTCTTTTAAATTGTTTACAGTTCTAAAAAATTCCTTGGTTTTTTTTAACTCTAAATTTTTTTTTAAATCTTTCAAAACCCTTGAAATTATTAAAACCAATCGAAAATTCCTTAAAATATTTGTAATTATCCTAAAATCTCTCTCAAATTCTTTGGTACTGCTTTGAAAGATTTGAAGATTTTTGAAATCATACAAAATCTCACAAATCTCGTGAATAAATTTTTTGAAATGCAGTAAAATCTTATAAAATCCTATATCTTCCGAAATTCTAAAGAATTCTTTACAAGAGCATGAAATTGTTTTCAAACCCCCTAAAATAATTAAAATCCTTGAAAAAATATCCTAAAATATTTAAATTCCTTTAAAATCTGTGAAAATTTTTTAACGTTTTTTACAGCTCTTAAAAATTCCTTGTTTTTTTTTTCAAAAACTCTAAAATCTTTTAAAATATTTCAAATCCCTTGAAATTATTGAAACCAATTAAAAATTGTTTGAAATCTTTTAAAATATCCTAAAATCTTTGAAATTCTTTGGTACTACTTTGAAATATTTGAAGATCTTTGAAATCATACGAAATTTCACAAATCTCGTGAATAAATTCTTTTAAATGCAGTAAAATATGATCGAATCCCATATCTTCCGAAATTCTATAGAATTCTTTACAAGAGCATGAAATTGTTTTCGAACCCCTTAAAATAATTAAAATCCTTGAAAAAATATCCTAAATTATTTCAATTCCTTCAAAATTAGTGAAAATTCTTTTAAATTTTTTACAGCTCTTAACAATTCCTTGGATTTTTTCAAATACTTTAAAATCTTTTAAAATATTTGAAATCCCTTGAAATTATTAAAACCAATCGAAAATTCCTTGAAATCTTTTAAAATATCCTAAAATATTTACAATTCTTTGGTAATGCTTTGAAATATTTGAAGATCTTTGAAATCATACGAAATTTCTCAAATCTCGTAAATAAATTCTTTGAAATTCATTAAAATATTAACAAATCCCGTGAAATTACATATAAAATATATTTCCTGAAATCCTGGAAAACATATTTAAATACATTGAGGATTTTATAAATTCCTTTAATTCATTGAAATCCTATAACCTTATAGGTCCTATAAAATTATTCCATATCTTGCGAAATTCTAAAAAATTATTTAAAACCCGTTTCAATTTTGTTTAATCCCCCAAATTCATTTAAATATATTTGGAAATGGAAGAGTTTATCATTCACCAGAGTGCGCATCTATTCGGGTACGAATTATGCGAAAATTCGAATTTCATACTTGAAAAATAACTTTTTTAATACAAATTATTAATGACAGTTTATGTTTCATTCGTAAAATAGAGTTAAAGTGTGAGTTATTCAGTTTGAACAGAAAAAATTAATATTTTAAGTACAGTAGATTTTTCTTACATAGTTCAGAATTTCACAAACATAACATTATTGTTACTAAAAGTACGTTTCATAGTACATGTTAACAAAAGTTGTCTATATTTTTATAGCGAAAACTAAAAATAACCATCTTTTAAAATTAGAAAAACCAACTGTTTTGAAAAAATCATCTTCTTTTTCTTTAAATTCAACTGTTTTTTAATCAAAATTTTATCGGTTGAAGTTTGGTTGAAAATTTGTCTTTTATTTTGTTCTTGTTTTATTTTTGGTTAAGAACTAATCTTTATTATTTGAAAAATTACAGGATTTGTTTAAAATTAGTCCCTTTTGTTTGAATTCAACGACATTTAATTAAAAATAGTTTTTGGTGATGAAAATTCATGTATTTTTTTTTGAAAATTCGTCTACTTTGGTAGAAAATTAATCTTGATCTTTGAAAATGCATCTTTTTCTTTGAAAATTCATTATTTTTGGTTGAAAAATGAAGAATCTCGTTCAAACCTCCTCTTCTTTGGTTCAAAATTATTGTTGTCATTATTATTTTTTTTTTACTGAAAAGTAAACTATTTCATTTTTGCTTACAATTTTTTTTAGTTGCAAATTCATTTCTTTCGATTAAAATTTAACTACATTTTATTTCAAACTTATTTTTTATTGTTGAAAATTCGTATTTTCTTGTTTAAATACGACTGTTTTTTATTTAACATTAACATGTTATTTGTTGGAATATCAACTACTAAAGTGTTCGTCTTTTTTGTTTAAATTCAACTGTCTTTATTCAATATTAAAATAGTTTTTGGTTGAAATATCAAGTAATAAATTTTCGTCCTCATTTTACATTCTTATCAGAGAAGGTATTAGATTTGTGTAAAATTTGACCCCTCCCAGATTTGGTCAAATGTCCACGTTTTGAGACCCCCTGAATCCGAAAAAGAGATTTTTACGAATGTGTCTGTCTGTATGTCTGTCAACACGATAACTTTTGAAAAAATTAATCTATTAGATTGCCTTTTGGTACACTCGTTTAGTGTCCTAAATTAAAGGTCAAGTTCGTTAGCCAGTCATTTTGGATAAAAGTTCAAAAAGTGAGCCCATTTTGAAAATTTTTAAGTACACTTTTTTTCATGATTAAAAAATTCCGTGTACAGTTGTTCATAGTACTTGAAAAGAAAAATATTACTTTTCGATAGCCCTAAAAGATTATCATATCAACTTTTTGAATTTTTTCGAAAAATTAAAATTTTGACGTCACAAAAACTAAATAAAAATCAATAATTGCATTTTGCGGTCAAATTATGTAAGATAGGCAAAAAAAATGATAAGACAAACATTGTGCACCCAAAAAATATCTACAAATTTGTTATTAATAACGTTTCTATAGGACACGTAGTTTTTGTTTTATTTCTAAAAAAAACATTGAAAATGCCAAAATTAAATTTTTCGACACACGACACAAGCTAAGCCAAAATAAATAGATAACATTTTTTCACCGAAGGTAGAGCAAAAGAATTGTTGTTGATGGTTTTTTTACATTCTCATCAGAGAAGGTATTAAATATGTGTAAAATTTGACACCCCCCCCCCCTCCATTTTTTGTCAAATGTCCACGTTTTGAGACCCCCTAAATCCGAAAAATAGGTTTTTACAAATGTGTCTGTCTGTCGGTCTGTCTGTATTTATGCCTGTCTGTTTGTCAGCACGATAACTGTTGAAAACATAATTCTATTAGATTGGCTTTTGGTACACTCTTTTAGTGTCCTAAGCTAAATGCCAGGTTCGCTAGTCAGCAATTATGGATAAAAATTAAAAAAGTGAGCGCGTTTTGAATATTTTTGAGACCATTTTGTCAAAATTCAAGAATTCTCTGTACGGTTATTCATAGTATTTAAAAAGTCGAACAATTTATCTAATGACTTTTTTCATAAAATTAAAAATTATTAGAGCATTTACAAAATTCCAAAAACGCACGAAATTGAACCTTTTAGGCCGGTAAGGCTGCTCAGTAGACTGTATGTGTAAAATTTAAATCATAAAAATAACATTGGAAATGAGCAAATTTAGTTTATAGAAAAACGAAAAAAGTTGCAATAAAACTACGTCTGTTTTAATACCAATACAAGTTACGAATTATAATAATATACATTTATGGGAATGATATAAAATTTCAGGGATAAACTCGAGTGCGAAGCACGAGATACGTGATGAGAATGTGTTCGTTAAAGCCGAAGGAGCTTTAACAAAAGAGAATTCACAATAACCAAATTACTGTTGTCGGTACTTCCCCTTTAGTTTTAAAAAGTCTATGCAGAAAGATCAAGCGAGTAGCGGGAGGTAAATACAATATCGAGAGCGAGGTAAATGCATTATCGAGCGCGTTGGAATGTTTCATTATTTTATTTTCAATATTTCGTTTAAAATTTATGTTTTTTTGGTCAAAGTTATACTACTTTGTTAAATAGTAATTTTTTTCATTGAAGATTCATTACTTTAGTTGAAAATTATTCATCTCTATGGCTGAAAATGCAACTATTCTATTGCAAAAATCGCATTTTTTATTTGAAAGTTTAACAATTTAAAAAAATCGTTTTCTTTTAGTAGACAATTTACTGTTTTTAATTAGTTTCAAACATTTAGTTATAAATTTATTTATTTTGTTGAAAATTTGTCTTTCTAGTAGAAATTTATTTTCTTGTTTGAAAACTCATCATTTTGTTTGAAAATTTATCTTTATTAGTTGAAAATTCTACTATTTTTTAAATTTTTAGTAAAAAAATGAATGTTCAGCCAGAAAAAATTAATTTTTAAGTCAAGTTATGAAATATTCAACTGTAATAGTGTTTTCAGTTTAAATAAAAATTATTTTCAAACAAATAAGAGACCAAAATTATGAATATTTAACAAGAATATTTGAATTTTCAACCTAAAAGCAGAATTTTTAAACAATAAGATTAACTGTCATAGAAAAAAATCATTTTCTACTAAAACAGTCAAATTTCCACACAAAAAATACATCTAAACTCTTCAATTTTGAAATAGAAAAGCTCAATTTTTACTCAAAGTAGAACGGTTAAATTGTCAGTTGACAAAATCAACTTTTAACCAAACTGATAAATTTTCAATTAAAGTGATGAATTTAATCGAAAATAGAATATTTCAATTTTCGGTAAAAAAAATACCTTTTCATAAAAAAAGACAAGTTTTTCATCAAATAGCTCATTTTTCAACCAATTAAATGAATTTTTAATTAAAATTATAAGTCTTCAATAAAAAAAATTTCAACAAAATAATTTATTTTTCAACAAAGTATTAAGACAAATTTACATCCAAACTCTTCAATTTTGAAATAAGAAAGCTCAATTTTCAACTCAAAGTGGTACGGTTAAATTACCAGTTGAAAAAATTAACTTTCAGCAAAACTGATAAATTTTCAACTAAAATGATGAATCTTCACCTGGAATAGTTTAATTTTATACCAACCAAAAAGACCAAATTTCCACCAATAACATTAATTTTCTACAAAAAATACGAATTTTTAACAAGTTACAAAAAGAAACAGATTTTCGAAAAAAACTGTTTAATTTTCACCTGGAAAAGTTAAATTTTTAGTTGAGAAGTTGATTTTCAACAAAGTAGTTAGAAATTTTTAGAAAGAGATGAATTTTCAATTAATATGATAAATCTTCTAACAACAAAAATAATTAAAAAAAAAGAATTTAGCTTTTAAACGCAAGTAGTTAGATTTTTAAGAAGAAAAAGGTAAATACCTAACGAAAAATGCAAAAACAAAAATTTTAACTTGGAACAAAGATTTTTTTTAACTACTTTCTTCTAAATCCCACTCTTAATTTTGTAAAAAAAATTCCATTTCCCGTATAAAGATTCCCTATTCCAAGTGAAAATATATTTATTTATTAAAACTCCCTGTTCTAAAATAAAAATTATTATTTTCACTCATATGCCCTGAAACTATACATAAAGTAGAAATCACTGTTCTAAATTGACCAGAATTATTCAATTAATGAAACCTTCAACTTTGCTACGATCAGAAGTAAATTCTCAATTTTTAAATTCAATTTCTGGTCATTTTCTGGATTATCCCTGTCAATAAAATTCTCAGTCATTTCCCGATTTCCCGGTAAAGTCGACGCCCTAATTACAGAAATTCTTAAAAAATTTGCATTGTTTTGCAAAACTTTCCCTGACCAACATTCTATCAGATTTTATTAAAAAAATTAATTATGTAATATTGTTTAATAGAACTTGATATGTAATTGTTATGTAATTGTAAATAAACTCTAAAAAGTAAAATATATTGAAGGATTAGAAAGTAAAAAATTATTCATTTAATAAATTTCGAAATTTAATAACTTTATTAATTACATACTTTTTTCAAAATTATAAATGTTTAATAATTTTGACAGCAAGTTAGTGAAAAAGTTTTGGATAGAAGGAATTATTTTGTTCGTTTAAATTATTAGTATTAATTTTTTAATAATAATTTCCAAAAACAAAATAATATATATTATTAATAATAATAATTATTATTATTATCATCAATAATTAATTATTTCTGATAACATCTGATGAAAATAAACAGGACATTTCTGATTAAATCTGATAGAGTACTACTGGGACACTTCTGATAAGATTTGAGAGAATTACCATATATTGGAATTATATTTATATTGATTTCGGAAAGATTTAAATAAAATATGAAAAGAATATTTTCCGACTGTTTTCGAATCTATCAAAAATTTCCTTTCACAATCTTTTCGATTTTTTTGGCAGGGAAGAAAAGGCGCTACTCTTTCCCTTTTTTACCTAAAATTGAACTACTGAATCGCTCTTCCTGAAAAGAAGGAAATTAAAGAGAAAAAACTTAATTTTCAGGGCTGCAGAACCAGCCAGAGCGATCCAGGCAGTTGTGAAAGTAAAACCTCCAGCGGTCGACGTCCAAGATGTCTCGAGACACTCGAATCTTAGCGAAAATTGGTGGGACACTAACGGATCATTGCGAGGACTTCATGCCCTAAATCGTCTGCGAGTACAATTTATTCGGGATGGATTAGCAAACGTAGGACACGAGGAAGCGAGTCCTAGTCTACCTCTCGAAGGAATCTCGATTGTAGATGTAGGATGCGGCGGAGGAATTTTAACAGAACCTCTGGCTAGAATCGGCGCCGAAGTGATTGGCGTTGATCCATCATCAGAGTTGATAAAAACCGCAAAAAGGCATGCAGCATTAGATTCTTCTTTGTCCAAGCGTTTACACTACATTCAGACTACAGTCGAGGATTTGACGCGTACAAGCCAGAAACAATTTGATGCTGTTGTTACTTCCGAGGTCCTGGAGCACGTACCGGATAAGGAAACGTTTCTCAAGGTAAACCCTAGCAGAGATTATAAAGAGCCAGTCAAATATTCTGGGCCTCGGACTTATTTAATAAATTTTTCAGGTATCTCAACTTTTTTTCCGGGTATAATTTTCCATAGTACGGAGCCATTGAAATATTTTGCTTTTTTTAAAACAATAATCTCGGAATATGTATGCAGTTTCGCGATTTTATAATAAATAATCGGTTTTTCAGTTTTTAAGAATTCAATTAATATTTTTCGGTTCAAAAAAATTAAATTTCAACAAAATAGTTACATTTTCAATGAAAGCATTGAATTTCCGATCATAAAGATAAATTGATCAATAAAATTATGAATATTTAATTGGAATACTTGAATTTTTTACGAAAAAGACAAATTTTCGAAATTTCGAACAAAAAAACAAACTATTTTTTAAGAAAAAAAGAATATTCCACAAAATAGTTGAATTTTCAATTAAAATATACATAACGAAATAGTTGGATTTTGAATTAAAAAATATCAGTTGTTAACCAAAAATGAAATGGTTACATTTTCGGTTAAAATAATTAATTGTCCACCAAAAAATCAAATTTTCAAACAAGAAGATTAATTTTCTACCAAAAAAAAAAACGATTTAAAAAAAAAACATGAATTTTTAACGAAATAGTGGAATTTTTAAATAATAAAGACAACATTTTCAACCAAATAGTTCAATTTAAAACTAAAAAAGATCCACTTTTAACCAGAAATGTAATAGTAAAATTTTCGGTTTAGAACTAATTAATTTAAAAAAAAAACTCAAAAAAATAGTCAACTTTTCATTCAAAGTGATGCATTTTTAACTATAATGATGAATCTTTAACTGAAATGGTTGAATTTTAAAAACGAAAAAATGAATTTTCAACTAAAATTATGGAATATTCAACTGGATTAGTTCAATTTTCCATCAAAAGGATAAATTGATAAATACAATTACGAATATTTAATTAGATTACTTGAATTTTTAACGAAAAAGATGATTTTTCGAACTAAAAGATTATTTTTTTATAAAAAAAACGATTTTCTAAGAAAAAAAGGAATTGTCCACAAAATAGTTAAATTTTTAATTAAAACAAACAAATTTACAAAGGAATAGTTAGATTTTGAATTAAAAAAATATAAGTTGTTAAGCAAAAATGAAATAGTTAAATTTTCAGTTAAAACAAATAATTTTCCACCAGGAAAAGAAAATTTTCAACCAAACTGATGAATTTTCAATTATAATTATAAATCTTCAAGTGCAATAGATAAATTTTCTACCCAAAAAATGATATTTTAACCAAAAAGTTTAACTTCCAACCAACTTAGTTTCATTTTAAACGAAAAAAATCAATTTTCAAACAAGAAGATTAATTTTCTACCATAAAAGACGATATTTAAAAAAAATACATCAATTTTTAAAACAATAGTGGATATTTTAACTAAAAAAGACAAATTTTCAACCAAATAGTTGAATTTAAAACTAAAAGAGATCCACTTTTAACCAGAAATGTAATAGTTAAATTTTCTGTAAAAAAAATAATTTTCAACAACAACAAAAAAACAATTTTCAACAAAATATAGTTCAATTTGCAATCAAAGTGATTTACCTTTAACTATAATGTTGAATCTTTAACCGTAATGGTTGAATTTTATACAGAAATGATGAATTTTCAACTAAAATTATAGAATATTCAACTAGATTAGCTGAATTTGCAATCAAAAAGATAAATTAATAAATAAAATTATGAATATTTTATTAGAATACTTGATTAAAAGAGACAAATTTACAACGAATTAGTTGGATTTCAAATTGAAAAATACCAGTTGTTAACCAAAAATGAAAAAGGTATATTTTCGGGTAAAATAATTAAGTATCCACCAGGAATGCCAATTTTCAAACAAAAAGATTAATTTTCTACCAAAACAGACGACTTAAAAAAAACATCAATTTTCAACAAAATAGTTACATTTTCAATGAAAGTATTGAATTTTCCAATAAAATTATGTATTATTTAACTGGATTTGTTGAATTTTCAATCAAAAAGATGAATTGATAAACAAAATTATGAATATTTAATTGGAATACTTGAATTTTTAACAAAAAAATATGACTTTTCGAACGAAAAGATTAATTTTCTATATTAAAAAAAAAACGATTTTTTAAGAAAAAAAAAGAATTTTCCGCAAAATAGTTCAAACCAAAAATTATTGAAACCAAATTTTTTTTTCATTTCAATTCAATTTCATTTCAATTTTCAAACAAGGAGATTAATTTTCTACCGAAAAAGACGGAATTTTTAACTGAAAAAAATTTGAAACCAAATAGTCGAATTTCAAACTAAAAAACTGAAAAAATCAACTAAAAAATTACTTTACAACCCGAAAAGTAATAGTTAAATTTTCGATTAGAAAAAAAATCAAAGTGATGAACTATTAACCATAATGATGAATTTTCAACTAAAATTATGGAATATTCAACTGGATTAGCTGAATTTTCCATCAAAAGAATAAGATGATAAATAGAATTATGAATATTTAATTGAAACACTTGAATTTTGAACGAAAAAGATGACTTTTCAAACTAAAAATTTAATTTTCTATTAAAAAAAGAACGATTTTTTAAGAGAAAAAAAAAGAATATTCCACAAAATAGTTTAATTTTTAATTAAAACACACCAATTTAGAACGAAATAGTTGGATTTTCAATTAAAAAATATAAGTTGTTAAGCTAGAATGAAATAGTTAAATTTTCAGTTAAAATAAATAATTTCCCACCAGAAAAAGAACATTTCAACCAAACTGATGAATTTTCAATTATTATTTTATAATTTTTCCGCTGCAATAGATCAATTTTATACCAAAAAGATGACTAGTTCTAACTTCAACGAAAAAAGATAAATTTTCAAACCAGAAGATTAATTTTCTATCAAAAAATACGATTTTTCAACAAAATACCTCAATTTTTAACGAAATAATCGAATTTTTAACTAAAAAATTTGAAATGAAACTAAAAAAGATACACTTTTAACCAAAAAGGTAATAGATAAATTTTTGGTTTAAAAAAACATTAATTTAAAAAAAAGCAATTTTCAATAAAAATAGTTAAATTTTCAATCAGAGTGATCAACTTTTAATTATAATGATGAATCTTTAACTGAAATAATTGGATTTTAAGCCGAAAAGATGAATTTTCAACTAAAATTATGGAATATTCAACTGGATTAGCTGAATTTTCAATCAAAAGGATGAATTGATAAATAAAATTATGAATATTTAATTGGAATACTTGAATTTTTAACGAAAAAAAATCAAGACCCCTCACTTTAGAAGGCAATAACTCCGCAGAAAAAAATGTGAAGAGGTTCGCATAAGAACCACACGAATCCGCTAAGTTTTCTTAATGAAGTGGTGTTTCTCTAATTTGCGTAAAAAAATTTCGTTCCGAGGTAATTAGCAAAATACAAGTAAAAATGGGGTCGCGAGGCCCATTGTTGAGACACGTTAACTTTCACATGACCCCAGAGCTAAGAATATGTTGGAAAAAATTTGAAAAAATTCTGGAGTGTCCTACAACATGTTCAGAATTCAGTAGAGACCTTACAATTTTAAAATATTTAAAAATGTCAGTTTTGCAAGGATTTTTGTAGAATGTTTTTATTTAGGGATTGAATAGATCTATCGCCCTATTTTAAAAGTTTAAATAATTAATAGTTCTCGTAAATTTGCAAAGCAATATAGAAAAGAGTCACCGGATAGACATTCTTAGTCGCCTCCATAAACAAATTGACTTGTAGAAAAAAAGACAAAATCTTAATTTTTTAATTAAAATTGTGTAAATAATTAATAGAAATTTTTTAAGTAAAATTGTTTGAATAATTAATAGTGTTTTTGGAAATTCGCAAAGCAAAATTAAAAGAATTAAAAAAAGCTAAAGAATATAAAATAGAGATTCTTATTTAACTCCGTAAATAAATGTACTAGTAGAAAAAAGTTCAAAAACTCTTAATCTTGTTATTAAAATGGTTTAAGTAATTAATAGTTCTTGTAAATTTACAAAGCAACCTAGAAAAGAGTCACCGGATAGACATTCTTAGTCGCCTCCATAAACAAATTGACTTGTAAAAAAAAAGACAAACTCTTAATTTTTAAATTAAAATTGTGTAAATAATTAATAGAAATTTTTTAAGTAAAATTGTTTGAATAATTAATAGTGTTTTTGGAAATACGCAAAGCAAAATTAAAAGAATTAAAAAAAGCTAAAGAATATAAAATAAAGATTCTTATTTAACTCCGTAAATAAATGTACTAGTAGAAAAAAGTTCAAAAACTCTTAATCTTGTTATTAAAATGGTTTAAGTAATTAATAGTTCTTGTAAATTTACAAAGCAACCTAGAAAAGAGTCACCGGATAGACATTCTTAGTCGCCTCCATAAACAAATTGACTTGTAGAAAAAAAGACAAACTCTTAATTTTTTAATTAAAATTGTTTACGTAATTAAAAGTTCTTGTAAATTTGCAAAGCAATATAGAAAAGTCATCGGAAAGACATTCTTAGATGACTCCGTAAACAAATTTACTTGCAGAACTCGTAGGAAAAATGGTCACTTTTATTTTTTTTGATCGAAATTGTTTAAATAATTAATAGTTCTTGTAAATTTACCAAGCAACTTAGAAAAGAGTCATCGGATAGACACTCTTACTTGACTTCGAAAACAAATTGATTCGTAGGATAAAGGCCAAACTTTAAATTTTTTAATTAAAATTGTTTGAATAATTATTAGTGTTTATAAATTTGCAAAGCAAAAATAAAACAATAAAAAAAGCAAAAGAAAAAAATAGACATTCTTAGTTAACTTCGTAAACAAATTAACTTGTACAAAAAGGGCAAACTCATAATTTTGTAATTAAAATGGTTTAAATAATTTATAGTTCTTGTGAATTTATAAAGCAATATAGAAAAGCGTCACCTGAAAGACATTCTTAGTCGACTTCGTAAAAAAAACTGATTTGTAGGATAAAGGCCAAATTTTAAATTTTTTAAGTAAAAGTTTTTTAATAATTAATAGTGTTTTTGGAAATTTGCAAAGCAAAAATAAAAGAATTTAAAAAAGTAGAAAAAGGTTCAAAAACTCTTAATCTTCTCATTAAAATTGTTTAAATAATTAATAGTTTTTGTAAATTTGCAAAGCAACATACAACAGAGTCATCGGATAGACTTTCTTAGTCGACTCCGTAAACAAATTGATTCGTAGAAAAAAGGGCAAACTCTTAATTTTTTAATGAAAATTGTTTAAATAATTATCAGTTCTTTTGTAAAACAACATGGAAAAGGGTTAGTTGACTCCGTGAACAAATCGTCTCCTAGAAAAAAGTTAAACTCTAAATTTTTAATTAAAAGTTGTTTAAATCATTAATAGTTCTTGTAAATTGACAACGCAACATAATGAATTAAAGTTATTCTTTAAAGAAGAGCCTATGGTAAACGCCAACCAACTTTCAACTATAGGAAATGGTTAAATTTCTGAGTAAAAGAGCCAAATATACAACGAAATAGTTGGATATTTAATTTAAAAATATCAGTTGTTAACAAAAATTTGAAATAGTTACATTTTCGGTTAAAATAATAAATTATCCACCAGAAAAGCAAATTTTCAAACAAGAAGATTAATTTTTTACCACAAAAGACGATTTTTCAAAAAAAAAAAAAGAAAGAAAGAAATACATCAATTTTTAACGAAATAATTGAATTTTTTAAATAAAAAAGACAAATTTGCAACCAGATAGTTTAATTTAAAACTAAAAAAGATCCAGTTTTAACCAGAAATTTAATAGTTAAATTTTCGGTTTAAAACTAATTAATTTTCAACAACAACAACAAAATTTTCAACAAAATATAGTTAAATTTTCAATCAAAGTGATGAATTTTGAACTATAATGATGAATCTTCAACCGAAATAATTGAATTTTAAACCGAAAAGATCAATTTTCAACTACAATTAAGGAATATTCAACTGGATTAACTGAATTTTCAATCAAAAGGATAAGTTGATAAATACAATTATGAATATTTAATTGGCATACTGGAATTGTTAACGAAAAACTTGAATTTTCGAACTAAAAGATTAACTTTCTATAAAAAAAAAATATATATTTTGTAAGAAAAAACAGAGTATTCCACAAAATAGTTAAATTTTTAATTAAAAGAGACAAATTTACAACGAAATAGTTGGATTTTCAATAAAAAAAATATCAGTTGTTAACCAGGGTTTTCCAGGTATATAAAAATTCCCTGACAATTCGATATCTTCGATTTCATGTTTCCTGATTACATATTTCAAGATATTTTGGGAATTTTGTGAAAGATTGCCCCATTTCCCCCTTTTTCAGTAATTATTTTTTTCCCCGTTTTCAAGAAATATCACAAATTTCTCGTTTTTCGCTTGAATTTGAACTGGATTAATAAAACCAAATAAGAAAATCCAACAATTCTTGGTGAAGAGTTAATTTTTTTTGTTAAAAAGTCTTACATTATATTTTTTGTTCAAAATTCATCTCGTTTGGTAAAAAATATTTGGTTGAAACTTTAATTATTTTTTTGAAAATGCAACTATTTGGTTAAAATTAGAACAAATTTGTTAAAAATTCATTTTCTTTTATTCACACAGAAAACTGTTTGAATCAAACAAACATTTGTTTGACCCTATTTCACAGCTAGAATTTGTGTGATTCAAATAAAATTTGTTTGAATTAAACAACGGTGTGTTTAAATCAAATAAGTTTTGTATGAATCAAAAAAATGTTTGATTCAATTAATCAAATATTTGTTTGTCCCTATATCAAAGAAAGAATTTCTTTGATTGAAGCAAAATATTTTGGGAGTGTTTAAGTTTCATCTCTTGGGTTAATTTTGATGACAGAATAATTATTTTTTTGAAATTTATATTTTTTACTTAATTACCCAACATATTGGTTGAATTTTTTTTTGTAAAAAATGAATCTTCTTGGTTAAAAAACAATTTTATAGTTGAAAATTCAAGCACTTGGTTGAATGTTGAACCCTTTCCTTGAAAATTAATTTTCTTAAGTTTCTAATTTTATATGAAAATTGATCTCTTTGGTTAAAAGTTTAACTAATTTGCTAAAAACGGTCTTTTTAGTTGAGAATTAATTTTCAAGCCTCAAAATGACACTATTCCATTTTTGATTGAAAATTTATATTTAAAATAAAAAATCAATCGTTTCTAGTTTAAAATTCGTCTTTTTCATAAAAAATTAATCTGATTGGTTAAAAATTCATCCTCTTTGAATAAAAATTGCAACTGTTTAAAAATTAGTCTATTTTGTTTGAGGATTCACCGATTGTTCAAAATTAATCTTTTCGTTAAATTCAACTGACTTTTATTCAAGGTGGCCGTTTTAGTCGAAGAAAAAAAATTCCCGGTTTTTTCCCGGTTCGCAAATATTTTTCACGGCCAATGAAATTTAAAAAATCAAACTATATTCTAAACATTTTTCCATATAAAGTAATAAGCAATGAACAACAAATTAAAGTATTCAAAGTGGAACCCTTGAATTCCAAACTTTCAAAATTGAAGTTTAAAAGTTTTTCAATTCAAAAATTGTATATTCAAATGCCCAAAAATGTACACGTACCAAATGGAAGGTACTAACAATTTTCAAATAAACAATGTTGAATGAAATGCAAATAAGCTGCAAAATTTAGAACTTTTATAAAATATAGAGTTCAAAGATTCAGATTAAGTTCCAAAAATATAAATCGACGTTAACATTTTCAATAGTCTAAATTAAAAGAATCAAGCAATGAACTTTCAAAGTTTTCAAAATTATATTATTTTAAGCAATTTTAAGCTAGACACATTAAAAATTGAAAAAAAATTTTAATACTTAACATTTCTTAAATTAGAATTTAAATTATTTTTATTTTTAATAGTCTAGGCATCCTTTAAAAGCTTTAAAATTTTATTTCAACATTTTGAGAAATCTAGAAGTGGTTTAAACTTTTTCCAAATTCAAAATAATTTTAGAATTTTTTTCGGAACTTTAAATTATATTATAGTTGAATTATATTTTTCAAAAATTTGGATTTGAATTTATTAATAATAATAGAACACTTATGGCCTCAAAAGAATAAATTTTTTTTATAAGATTCTTAGAAAAATTCAAAATGATTTTTCAATTTGGAAAATTATTGTCACACAAAGTTTAAAAAGATTTTAAGAGATTTCAAAAATTATCAAAGAAGAACATGGAAAACTTTAAGGATTTTTTTTTAATTTGCAGGATTTTCAAAAATTGTACGGTTCGGCGGCCATCTTGTTTTTTATTTTAAAATCTTAGATTTTAAAACCTTTCAAGTTTAGAAGCCTTTTAAACTGCATTGTCAAATTCTTTAAATTAAAATATATGCTTTTAAAACTTAAAAATCTAAAATGGAAAATTTTTAAATTGAAAGATTTTCGAATTAAGCATTCTAAACTAAATGATATAATAATTTATAAAAATCACAAATTGAAAAATTATTTTAAAAACGGTTCAAATCACAGTTGTACAACATTTTTATTCTACAAATTTTGTAAAATTCCCGGTTAAAAAATAAATTTACTGTCATTTCCCGGTTTCATAAAAATCCCGGTCAATTCTCGATTTTCCAGATTTCCCGGTCCAACTACAAATTTTTTAATTCAAATGTTAATCACATGTTTTCTTTAGAATTAATTTTTGTTTGTTCAAAAATCCACTGCTTGATCTAATATCTTTCAAAATTCGTACAAGGATGATGAAATCTTTGAAATCATTCGAACTCCCGTAAAATTCCATGAAATTTTTTATTAAACCCCTTTGAAACCCCTTGAAATTTTTTAAATACCCTAAAACTTTGAAATTCCTTAAAATTTTTGAAATTTACTGAAATCTACTGAAATCTATTAAAGAGCCTTAAATTCTGAAACATTTTAGAAATAGCGTGAAAATTTCTTAAAATCTTCTGAAATCACTTGCAGTTCATTATGAATTTTTGTATCTTTTCAAATTTTCTATAACTCTATGAAATTCTTTAAAATTCCTTAAAATCTTTGAAATTCGTTGAAATCAACTGAAATCTATTAAAAATCTTTAAATTTGAATAAAATCATGTACAATTATTTAAATAGTGGAATAAATTCTTGAAATATTTTGGAATAATTTACTGTTTCTCAGGCATTTTTAAATCTCTTGCACTTTTCTATAATTCTATAAATTCTTTAAAATCTTTTTAATTCATTGACATCAACTGAAATCTACTAAAAATCCTTGATTGTTGATAAAATCCCTTAAAATTTTTCAAGTAGTGTAAAATATTCTTAAAATATTCTGAAATCATTTTCAGTTCCTGAGGAATTTTTAAATCTTTTGAAAATTTTTAAATCCCTTAACTCTTGTGAAATTAAGAAAACACGAACCCAAAAGTTCAATAAAAAAATCTCCGACGTCATTTTGCACATCACTAAATTTTCTTTACTCCCACAAAATTCTATAGAAATTCTTTAAAGTTCCGTAAAATCCTTTAAAATTTTTTGACATGCTAATAAAATCCCTGGAAAATTTAAAAATATCTTGAGATTATTTCAAGTACCCTAAAATCTTTTAAATCTTTTGAAAAAAATGTTAAGCTTTTTAAATCTCTAAAGTCATTAGAGATCCTCTAAAATCGCATAGGCCTGATAAAATCGAATAAAATGCTTTAAAATCCTGTGAAATTCTCTTGAAATTTATAGTCAGGAAGGCCGTTTTAATCAAATAAAAAAATTCCTGGTCATTTCCTGGTTTTTCTCGGTTTTCCAACATTTTTCATGGTCAATGAAAATGAAAAAATTCGAACTTTAAATCTAAACATTTTTCCATTTGAAGTAATAAAGACTGAGCTTCAAATCATGTTAAGCAATTTTAAGCTGGAAACATGATAAATTTAACGATTCAATTTTTTGTTTATAAATTGAACACTTCTTAAATCAGAAGTTAAATTATTTTTACTTTAGATGGTTTAAAAATCCTTAAAAAGCTTTAAAATTCTATAAGAAAATCTTGAAAAATGTAAATTGTGTTTTACCTGTTTCCAAATTTTTAATTATTTTTGACAGTTTTTCAGAATTCCAAACATCTTTTAAAATTATTCCTGCAAAATTAGAAAAATTCCTTAAAATCTTCCAGATTAACTTTTGAAAATGTTGAAAATATTTTGAAATATTGATTTTTAATTTATTTTCTGAAGTAAAAAATCGTTTTTAATTTTTCTAGGAATCTAGTTTAGTTTTTGTTTTGAGTTTTAAATATTTGATTTATAATTATAATTATATTTATAATTATATTTATAATTATTATTTGATTTATAATTACTGTTTTTTAAGGAACAGTCATATATTTCTAAAAATTTAGCACTGTTCATTTTCTTAAATGAAAAATAAAAAATTTTTAATTTTCAAAATGTAAAACGAAACAGTATTTTAAATTTAATAAAAGCTTTTAATTATCAATATATTAGTCTGTAGTAGTTTATTTTTTTGTTATTTTTTGTTATTGTTTGTATAAATATATAAATATAAAAAAATAGCGTTTAATCAATTATTTAATTTTTAATCATTAAAGTATACTATAATTAGAAAAATCATTATAATGTATATTCACAGCTGATCAAATAAACATTTTTTTAATCCAAAATTGTCGATTTCAAAAGTTTCTAATTTGTAATTGTTCAAGTCTGTAAAACTGTATTTTGAAATTCTTTAAATGAAAAATGTATGTTTAAAAATTAAATCTAGAATAGAGCATTGTAAACTGGATGATTTTAGAATGGAAAAATGGAAAACTTCAACTAATCATTTAAGAAACTGTTGAAATCAAACTTGGACAGATTTTTTTATAAAAATTTGTCAAATTCCCATTAAAAAAATAAATTCACTGTCATTTCCCGGTTTCTCTCAGTCACACAAAATTCCCGGTTTGCCGGTCCAGCGACCACCCTGTATAATATCTCTTCAAAATTTTTGAAAATTTTGGAATCCTCTGAAATCAGATAAAATCTTGTGAAATCTTTTAAAATCTCTTTTGAAATCTTTTAAATTCTCTGAAATCCCTTGAAATCCTTAAAAACGCTCTAAAACGCTAAAACGCTAACACGTTAACACGCTAAAACGCTAAAACGCTCTAAAACCTCTGTTAAAATATTGATTTTTGTGATGCGATTAAATTTTCAGTATTGTACGGATCTAGTGAAACCTGGTGGCTCCATATTTATAACAACAATAAACAAGACAATTCCATCATGGCTAGGAGGAATAATTACAGCGGAATATCTTCTCAAAATCGTACCAGCAGGAACTCATGACTGGAATAAATTTATTGCACCAAAAGAGACGAGAAGATTACTAGAAAGGTGTAAGTATTTGTCCATTGACTATGCATATATTACTGAAGTTCGCAATTTTTATAAATGAAAAGATAAAATACCTCATATATATTATTTTAATGATATAATCTATAATTAATATTCGGAAAATATTCTAACTTTTCTCTAAACACTCGGTTCTCAGATTTTCTTTCGCGATCTACTTTTATTTGATATCAGACAACACCAAAAAAAGATACTTGACAATATCAGATAAAGTTTTACCCCAATTACCAAAAAAAAAGCAACAAAGTCGTTGGTATATAAAAAATTTAATTTTATACCAAGTAGTTAATTTTTTAAATAAATAGTTCAATTTTTAATGAAATAGTTGAATTTTCACTAAAGGGATGGATTTTCAAGCAAATGGTTGAATTTTTTACCAAAAAGATGGTTTATAAAACTATATTAATTTTTAAACAAAAAAGACGTATTTTTTATGAAACAATTGAATTTTTAACCGGAAAATAAGAATTTTAACAAAAAAGTTAATTTTCTACCAAATTGTCGATTTTTCAAGCCAAAAAGACCAATTTACTACAAAGCAGTTCAATTTTCAAACCGAAAATATGAATCCTCAACGAACCGTAAGATGCTTGATATTTCAACTAAAAACCATTTTAATTTGAAATAAAAAACAGTTCAATTCCACCGAAGGAGACAAATTTTCAGCAAAATAGTTGAACACTAAACTTGAGATAATAAACACAGAGCTGCAAATGAAAGCACTCAAAGTGAAACTGTTAAATTTTGAATTTAAAACATTTAAAAGTTTTTAGTAAAAAATGTTTGTATTCAAATGTTCAATAATTTACGCGTACAAGATTGAAGGTCCTAATATTTTTCAATGTAAAAAATATAAATCCACGTTACCATTTTCATTACTCTAAATTAAAAAATCAATCAATGAACTTTAAGATTTTCAAAATTATATAATTTTAAGGAATTTTAAGTTAGAAACATTAAATATTGAATAATTGAAAAAATCTTAACCGAACAATTCTTAAATTAGAAATTCAATTATTTTCTTTTTAAATAGTTTAAACATCCCTGGAAAGCTTCAAAATTTTTATTTCAAAATCTTGAGAAATCTAGAAGTTGTTTTAAATTGGTTTAAAATATAAAATTATCTTGGAAAATTTTTTCAGAATTTCTAAATATCTTTCAAAATGAATTGAATTTTTTCTATAATTTTCAGAAAATGCTGCAAATTTTAGAAAATTTCTTTACAATTTGGATGTTCAAATAACAATTGAACATTTATCATTTTTAGGCGAAATTTGAGTAATTTTAAGAGATATGTAGAAGTTTTGAAAAGATTCAAACTTAATGTAAAACTTGAAATGATAGCCTAATATAAAATAAAATGTAGATTTTCGCAGATTTTAAACAAAAAAATTAGATTCTTTTCAAGCTTAAAAAGATAATTTTTAATCTTTTTAAAACTCCTAAATATCTCTTAAAATTACTCAAATTTTGTCTACAAATGTTCATTCGTAAATTATACATCAAAATTTTAAAATTTCAATCACAAATTAAGCATTTTTCAAATACAACAATAAAAATTGTAACGTTCAAACTTTAAAGGCTCTTCGAAATTTTAACGATTCCAGGTTCTCGATGTCAAACGATTCAGTTAAAGATGCTTTACTCTTAAATGTTTCATTTCAATTTACTTTTCTTAAATAAAAATCAAATATTACTAAATATTCAATAATTAATCTTCTTTTTAATTAAAAATTTCAAATTGAATGGGTTAAAAATTGAATACTTTAGACTGAAACGATATTTTTAATTTAATAAAATCCTTTAATTAATAATATATTATTATTAAGTTATTTTTAAATTGAAAATAGTTTATAAACTTTCAGTCACACGTTCACATTTGTTTAATCACTAAGACTTTAACAAATTGAAACCGTTTAAGTTTTAACGTTAAAATCTGAAAATTCTTAAATTTTGAACTGGTTTAAAATCGTTTTGTCAAATCGTTTTTATTTACTTTTTATTACTTAAAGTACAGATAAATTGAAAAAAAATTATTCATTTATTAAATAAAAATGTTTCTTATCAAAAATTTTCAACACCAAAGGCTTTTATTTTTTTTTCTCAAGTCTTTAAGAAAGTATTTAAAAATTCTTTAAATTAAAAATGTAAGCTTGGAAATAAAAATTTAAAATGGAAAATGTTTAGAATACATTTTTGATTTAAAAAATGAATTTCCAACAACAAAAAACAAGACATTTTTCTACCAGTTTTAGTGAACAAAAAAATACGAATTTGTAGCAAAACAGTTGGATCCACCGTTGAACAGATAAGGTTAATTTTATACCTGAAAAGACAAGTGTTCAAAAAAATACAGAATTTTTAAACAAAAGAGACGTATTTTCTACAAAGCAATTGAATTTTTTACCCGAAAATAAGAATTTTTAACAAAAAAGTTCACTTTCTTCCAAACGTTTGATTTTTCAAGCCAGAAAGACGAATTTTCAACAAAGTAGATGGATTTGCAAACTAACACTATGCATTTTTATAAAAAAGTTACTTTTCTAGCAAGTAGTTAATTTTTCAAATAAATATTTTAAATTAAAAATTTAAACAGTTTAAATTAATTTTTAACCCAATAGTTCAATTCTCAACCAAAATAGCTGAATTCTCAACAAAAAGATTATTTTCAAACAAATAGTTGCATTTTTACCAAAAAATATGGCATATACAAAAATATGAATTTTCAACAAGAATAAAAAACGAATTTTCTATAAAAATAGTTGAATTCTTAACAACAAAAAGATGCATTTTCAAACAAATAGTTTCATTTTTTACCAAAAATGTGGCATATACAAAGATATGAATTTTCAACCAAAACATGCGTATTTTTTATTTAAAAAATGAATTTTTAACAAAAAAGTTAATTTTCTACGCAATTGTGAATTTTTCAAGTCAAAAGACGAATTTTCAACAAAGTAATTAATTTTTCAAATAAATATTTTTATTTTTAACTAAATATTTGAATTTTTAACCAAACAATTGAATTAAAAAAAAATAAAATAAAAATAATTTTTCAACCAAAAATGGAATGGTTACATTTTCAGTTTAAAAAAATGAATTTTCAACAAGAACAAAAAAAAACTAATTTTCTACCAAAATAGTTGAATTTCTAACCGAACCGTTGAATTAAAAAAAAAAGATTTTAACCAAAAGTAGAATATTTAAACATTCAGTTTATAAAATCAATTTTCAACAACAACAAAAAAATAATTTTCTATTAGTTAAATTGAACCTAAAAAGACGAATTTTGTACAAAACAGTTGAGTTTTTAAACAATAACTATCAATTTTTATCAGAAAATTTAATTTTCTACCAAGCAGTTAATTATTCAAATAAATAGTTGAATTTTTAATCAAATAGTTGAATTTTTACTAAAAGGATGTATTCTCAAGCAAATAGTTGCATTTTTACCAAAAAGATGGTGTATAAAAATATATTAATTTTTAAATAAAAAGACGTATGTTCTATGAAACAATTAAATTTTTAACCGGAAAATAAGAATTTTCAGTAAAAAAATAATTTTCAATAAAATAGTTAAACTTTAAACCAAAGAGATGAGTTTTCAATTAAAAATATGAATCTTAAACAAAAAAATTATTTCTTGACGAAGTGTTTCAACCAAAAATTAAAAAAGAAAGTTGAATCCTCAAGCAAAGAAGATTAATTTTCAATCAAACAGTTGCATTTTTATCCAAGAAAGATAAATTTTTAAATCAAAAAGACAAGTGAAAAATTTGAATTTTCATAAAAAAAAAAGATTAATTTGCCTTTTCACCATGAAAATATGAGTTTTAAACAAGTTCATATTATACAAAAATACTTGAATTTTCAATTAAAAAAGGCCAATTTTAAATAAAACAGTTAATTTTTCAACAAAAAGGATTACTTTTTAATAACATTGTTGAATTTTCAAACAGTTGCATTTTTCTGCAAGAAAAATAAAATTTGTAGTAAAACAGACGAAATTTTAAATAAAAAGAGCAAATTTTAAAAAAAGTTGAATTTGTATCCAAAAAAGATTTCAGTTTGACTTTTTAACATAAAAATATGAATTTTCAACCAAATAGTTTAATTTTCACCCAAAACAGAAGTTTTTATTTTGACTTTAACCCAAGTACTTGAATTATCAATTCAAAAAGATTATTTTTTAACAAAATAGTTCAACTTTAAACCAAAGAGATGAATTTGCAAGTAATAAATCTTCAAGAAAAAAATGATTTCTTAACAAAGTGATTCAGCCAAATTTTTCAAAGAAAATAGTTGAAAACTCAATTAAATAAGAATAATTTTTATCAAAAAATTTGCATTTTAATTTTTAAAAATTGCTATTTGTACTAAAACAGATGAATCTTTAAATCAAGAAGATAAATTAAAAAAAAAATTGAATTTTCTGTTAGAAAAGATTTCAGTTTACTTTTCACGATCAAAGTCTGAATTTTTTATCCAAGAACAAAAAGTAAAGTTTTTGTATATTTACGATAAATGAAATCTCTTCTAAAACAGATTTTAACCAAAAAGTGTGACTTTTTAACAATATTTTTAAATTTTAAACTAAACAGTTGCATTTTTGTCCAAAAAAGTTGAAAATTCTACTCAAACAGGTGAAGTTTTAAATTAAAAACACAAATTTTCAACAAAGAAGTTGATTTTTCATCTAAAGGATTTCAATTGTCTTTTCAGCATAAAAATAATAATATTAAACGAAAAGTAAATTTTTTAGGAAATTATTTAATTTTCACAAATTTTTAGAGAGAATTGCAATTTTTACATTGTTGTAGTTTTTACTATAATTTATCGTATTTTATTCTGAAAATGCATTTTCACAAGGGCAGAAAATGGAAATTGGTGATATTATTTGAAAACTTACAAAATTTTAAAAAAGATTTTAAAAATATGATTTTAAGTAAGTTTTAATTATAATTAGAGTAGTATCATAGTTACTTTTAGTCCCTTTTTGAAATGAAAAGATCACTAAAAAAAATTCCATAATCTGTTATGGATATTTTAAATATAATTTAAATAATCTGTTAGGATATTTTAAATGACTCCAATCGATTTTAGAGGATTGCAGCGATTTTAAGGGATTTTAAAAGCGCTAAAGGCACTTTAATAAATGTGATAGAATTTCAGAAAATATCCGATTTCACGTAACATTACGGGATTTTAGAATATTTTAATAGATTTTAAATAATTTATTCATATGAATTTCGGTAATTTCATAGGATATCAAAGATATTAAAGAATTTTGAAGATTTTAGAATAATTTTAAATATCCCCAGGAATTTGCAACTATTTTAAAAATTACAATAAATTATCAAACGATTTAAAAATGTTCTAGGGGTTTCAAAATATTGTACAGGATATTAAATATCTTATGGTAGTAAAAAATATTTTAAAAAATTCAAGTGATGCCAAAGGATATGAAAAATATTAGGGTATTTTTTAAAATTCCTAATAATTTTGAAGAGTTTTAAAAATGTCAAGTTTAGTCATTTATTGGGATTTCAAAGGATTTAATTTATTTGAGGGTATTTTAAATGACTCCAAGGAATTGTATAAGATTTTTATAATACTATTTTATAAAATTTTCTAATATTTTCATGTATTTCAAAAAGTTTATACACAAAAAGTGAGGGGGTTTCGTAGGGTTTGAAACATTTGAAGATATTTACAAATATTTTTTCAGTTAACTTGAAAATTATCTTAAATTCTTTTAAGTTCGTTGAAATGCTATTAAATTCTGTTTCATTCTCGTCATTTTTCAAAACCTTTTTTTGCGTTGACATGAAAACTGAAACTACTTCTCTTCTGCATCTAATTCTACACCGCTTATATTCTCGGACCGTCAAATGAAGAACAAAAAATTGGTTTAAGTAATTTTTGAAAATTTTATAATTATTTTCGATAAACTTTGCGAAATGCAGTGATATTTTACTTTTTAATTTTTAAAGAAAAAACTTTAAATTTAATAGAGATTGAGGTTTAAATTTTTTCCAGACAACTGCAGAACCAAGTTGATTCATGGAATGATGTACAACCCAATAAAGAACGAATGGCACTGGACTTCGTTCACTGGTATCAACTATGCGATTCACGCTATTAAGAGGGGGGAATAATTTCAGGTTACAATTATATTGTAAATATAATTACCCCGTACAAAAGTTCATTTGAAAAACTCTTTAAAATTTAATTTAAGTTACAGAAAATTTTCTAGTTTTCATAAATTATCAATCTTGTGTTAATGAATAAATATTCTATAACATATTTTAGAGTTTTTTTCCTCGTAATTCCTCAGATATTTTAGTTAAAAATTCAAATATTTGGTAGTTCATTTATTATAAAAATTGAACTGTTGTATTTTTTGTGGAAAATGTATTTTTTATTAGGTCAAAATTTATATATTTTGTTAAAAATTCATAACTTTTGGTAGAAAATTAATCTTCTTAGTTGAAAATTCACCTTTTTTATAGAAAATTCTTATTTTTTGCTAGAAAATTCAATTATTGTATTTTTTGTTAAAAATTAACCTGTTTTGGTTAAAAATTTAATTACCTGGTACGTTATTTTTTAATTTTCTTTTCAGATGAAAATTTAACGGTTCTAGTTTTGCCTCTTCGGGGTTTGAAAATTCAATATTATGAAATCATTTTTTTTTCTTAATAAACTATAAAACCTTTCTTGGTTGACACTCGTTGAAAATTCAACATTTTTGTTGAAAATTCGTCTTCAGGTTTGAAAAAAATTAATTATCTTTCTGGTTAAATATTAATTTCTTTGGTTGAAAACATAACTATTATGTTAAATTTTTTTAAATGTAAATTTAAATATTATTTTTTGTTGTTGAACATTCGCATTTTTTGGTTAAATTCAACTCTTTTTTTTTATTAAACTTTTATTTGTTGAAAAGTTAACTACTTTGTCAAAAGTGGAACAATCTGGGTAAAAAAATATTTTTTGGTTGAAAATTTATCATTTAAGTTGAAAATTCATTTCTTTTGTTGAAAATTGAACTATTTTGTTCAAAAATTCGTCCTTTTTGGTTGAAATTTTAACTATTTGGTTGAAAATTAATTTATTTCCCTGAAAATTAGATTTTTTTGGTAGAAAAATTAATCGCCTTAGTTAAAAATTCATCTTTTTTGTAGAAACTTAGTATTTTTGTATTGAAAATTCAACTTTGAAATTTCAAGCTTAAAATTTCAACTTCACTATTTTTGGTTGAAAATGTATATTTTTTAATTCAAAATTAATCTCTTTTGGTTAAAAATTCAATTACATGATAGTTAATTTTTTATTATTATTATTTTTAACTGAAAATTTAACTTCTGTGTTTTTGGTTAAAATTTTTTTTTTCGTGGAAAATTAAAGTATATGGTTAAAAACTTAATTATTTGGTTGAAAATGCAACAATCTGACAAAGTCATCCTTTTTCATACTTTCGAATTAAAAATGTAACTCTTTTTAAAGAAATGTGTCTTTGGCTTTTGAAAATTCAATATTTTGGATTAGATTTGTTTTCTTAATTGACTGTAAAAACTTTCTTCTTTGAAACTGGCTGAATATTAAACTCTTTTGTTGAAAATTCGTATTTTTGGTTTGAAAATTAATCTCTTTGAGTAGAAATTTTATTTAATGTTTGCTAAAAATATCACTGTTTGGAACAAAATTAATCTATTCTGTTTGCAGATTCAACTATTTTGTGGAAAATTTTAATGTTTTTTTTATGCAAATTTAAATATCCTATTTTTGGTTCAATCTTTTTTAGTTTAAAATTTAAAAATTTCGATAAAAATGAATTCTGTTGTTGAAAATTCATCTTTTCGGGTTGAAAATTCGTATTTTTTGGGTGAATTCAACTTTTTTTTCTTTAAAATCTTTTGTGATTGAACTGTAATAAAGACATTTTTCGTTGAGAATTCATCTTTTTTGGTTGAAAATTTAAATATTTGGCTAAAAGTGGATCTACTTAGTTAAAAATACATTTTTTGGTTTAACAATTCGTAATTTAAGTTGCAATTTATTTCTTTTGTTGAAAATTTTACTATTTTGTTCAAAATTAGTCCTTCTTTGGTTGAAATTTTACCTATTCAGTAGAAAATGTATGTATTTGCGGAATACAAGCGAAATATTTCTTAATTTTTAAAATATTGGGAAATTAAACTATATGTTTAAAAAATAATTCATTTTACTTAAAAAATAACAATTTGGATAAAAAGTCATCCTTTTTTTCAACGTTGTTCTTTTTGAACCAAAAATGAACTTTCTTGTTGAAAATTCATGCTTTCGGATTGAAAAAATTGTTTTCTTTGATTAAAAATGTTATTATGCTGAAATTTTTTTAAATTACAAATTATTTTTTTAACTGCAAATTTAATTATTCTATTTTTGGTAGATATTTTTTTTTTATGTAGGAGATTCATCATTTTCTGGATGAACTCAACTTTTTTTATCTTAAATATTTTTAACTATTACATTTTGCGTTGAAAATTCATCTTTTTTGTTTAAAAATTTAACTACTTGGTTAAATGTGGAACTACTTAGTTAAAATACATTTTTTAGTTGAAGATTCATCATTTAAGTTGAAAATTAATATCTTTTGTTGAGAATTTAACTATTTTGTTTAAAATTATCCTGTTTTAATTAATAATTATTTTTAACTTGAAAAATTTACTACATTTTTTGTTGAAAATTCCTCTTTTTTAAATGTTTTTGTTCTATAATTAAAATGTTTCTAGTACAATATCAATCTTCTTGATGAAAAATTAATCTTTTTGGTTGAAAATTGTTTCCTTTGGTTGAAAATTTTATTATGCTGATTTTTTTTTAATTAAAAATTATTTTTTTAACTGTAATTTTAATTATTCTATTTTTGATAGGCATTTTTTTATGTTAAATATTCATCATTTTAGTTGAAAATTAATTAATTTTTTTGCAACTAATTTTATTAACTGAAAATTAAATGTTGTATTCTAATTTTATTTTATTTATTCTAATTTTTTAGCAGAAAATTCAAAAGTTTTGATCAAAATTCATCCTTTTTTAAAAGTTATTCTTTTTGAGGCGAAAATCAACTTTTTAAATAAAAATGAACTTTTTTTCTTGAAAATTCATCTTTTCGGATTGAAAATTCGTATTTTTCAGACGAAATCAACTTTTTTTATATAAAATATTTTTTAACTATTATATTTCGCGTTGGAAATTCATCTTTTTTGGTTGAAAATGTAACTACTTGGTTAACATACATTTTGTAGTTGAAGATTCGTCATTTAAGTAGAAAATTCATTTCTTTTGTTGAAACTTAATTATTTTGTTTAAAATTCGTCCTTTTTTAATTAATAATATTTTTTAACTGAAAAATTTAATACATTTTTTGTTGATAATTCAACTATTTGTTTGAAAATTCATGTATTTTGCTGAAAAATCATCTTTTTTTAGAAAATGTAACTATTTGATTAAAAATACATCTATTTGATTGAAAATGTAATACATAGAGCTGTTTTTAAACAATTATAAAAAGTTTTAAACTCCTTGAAAATTAAACTTTGAAATCTCAAGCTTTAAAATTCGACTGCCTGGTAGTTAATATATTTTTTAACTGAAAATTTAACTGTTGTATTTTTGGTTGCAAAATTTATTTTTATTAGTTGAAAATTCATATATTCTGTTAAAAAATCCTAATTTTTGGTAGAAAATTAAACTTCTCAGTTGAAATTTTATTTTTTTCGTGGAAAATTAAACTATATGTTTAAAAATTTAATTATTTTCTTGAAAAAATAACAATTTGGATAAAAAGTCATCCTTTTTTTCGAAACTATTCTTTTTGAGTCAAAAATGAACTTTTTTGTTGAAAATTCATACTTTCGGATTGAAAATTTTACTGTTTAAAAAAAAATGGTGTATTTGGCTTTTGAAAATTCAATATTATGGATTAATATTTTTTCTTATTGGACTTTAAAGCCTTTCTTGGTTGAAACTGGTTGAAAATTAAACACTTTTGTTGAAAATTTGTCTCTTCGGTTTAAAGATTAATTTCTTTTGGTAGAAATTTAATTTCTTGCTTGTTAAAAATATAACTGTTTGGTGGAAAATTCGTATTTTTAATATGTTTTTGTTCTAAAATTAAAATGTTTTGTAGTGGAATATCAACCTTCTTAATGAAAAAATCATACTTTTGGTTGGAAATTGTTTTCTTTGGTTAAAAATGTTATTATGCTGAAAATTTTTTTTAATTAAAAATTATTTTTTTAAATGTAAATTTAATTATTCTATTTTTGGTAGATATTTTTCTTATGTTTAAAATTCATCATTTTAGTTGAAAATTAATTTTTTTGCAACTAATTTTATTAACTGAAAATTAACTGTCCTATATTTTATTCTAATTTTTTTAGTAGAAAATTCCAAAATTTTGATAAAAATTCATCCTTTTTTAAAGTTATTCTTTTTGATGGGAAAATCCACTTTTTAATTGAAAGTCTTTTTTTTTCTTGAAAATTCATCTTTTCGGACTGAAAATTTGTATTTTTTTGATGAACTCGACTCTTTTTGATTAAAATTTTTTTTAACTGCTACACTTTGCGTTGAGAATTCATCTTTTTTTGTTAAAAATTTAACTACTTAGTTAAAAGTGGAATTACTTGGTTAACCTGCGGCATGGTGGGAATACCGTATTCTCACCTTTTTTCATATCATTTTTTGCGATTTCAGAGTAGTTTTTATTGGATTTAACACTGGTTTTTTTAATTTCATGCTCGCAGGATGATATAAAATTGAAATTTTTGTGCGAAGGGTCTAAATTTCCTTATGAAAATGGGTACTTAAGGGTTTTTGGGGTCGCTGAATACGAATCTGGATTCAGATTTGAAAATTAAAATGGTGGATCCAAGATGGCGCCCGAAACTTGAAATATTTTTGGATTTTTTTCTGAAAATTGGTATACAGAGGTTTTCGGGGTCGCTGATAACGAATCTGAAATCAGACTTTGAAAATCCAAAATGACGGATCCAATATGGCGGTCACAATAATAAAGTTTTCTGTATTTTTTTTTTAAATCAGTGCACAAGGATTTTTGTAGTCACTGATCACGAATCTGAATTTAGATTTTGAAAATTCAGAAAATTGGTACTAATCCATTTCAAGCTTTAATTTCAAGCCTTAATATTTTAAAGATTTGTCATTTTGAATACAGATTCAAGATCAGTGACCCCCTGCCTATGCCAACTTTCAAAAAACAATTTAGAAATATTTTGAATGTCCAAAATCTAAGTTCAGATTCGTGATCAGAGATACCAAAAACCCCTGTACACCAATTTTCAAACAAAAAATTCAAATTTTGGCCGCCTTATTGGATCCGCCATTTTGAATTTAAAAAATCTAAGTTCGGATTCGTGAATAGCGACTCCAAAAAATCCCTGTATACCAATTCTAAAAAAAATCCAAAAATATTCCAAATTTAAGTCGCCATATTGGATCCACCATTTTGAATTTTCTAAATCTGAGTTCAGATTTGTGATCAGTGATCCCAAAAACCCCCGTATACTAATTTTCAGAAAAAAAAGATGCCAAAAGTCAGCCACGATATTGGACCCGCCATTTTGAATTTTCAAAATCTGAGTTCAGATTCGTAATCAGCGACCCCAAAAACCCCTATGTATCAATTTTCATGAAAACTCATTTCCCTGAAAAACGTATGCCGGAAAGGGTTAAAATACATTTTTAGTTGAAAATTCATTTCTTTTGTTGAAAATTTAATTATTTTGTTTAAAATTCGTCCTTTTTAAATTATTAATTATTTTTAAGCTCTTAAATTTAATACATTTTTTTTTGAAAATTCATATTTTTTTTTTTTTTAGAAAATTGTTTAATTAAAAAAACATCTGTTTTATTGAAAATGCAATACATGGAGCTCTTTTTAAACAATTATAAAAATTTTCAAAGCATTTTTGAAGAAAAAGCGAACTATTCGTTAATTTTTTTTAACATCATTAAAAAAAACTCTTAACGCAATAAATTATGCGTTTTCTTCGAAATAAAATCCACCAAATTTCTGCTGAACTTTTCTCGAAGTTGTAATATTTTTCGATTTATTTATTAATTTTTTTTAAAAATAAAAAATCCCTCAAATTGTCTTACATAATTTTTTAATGTTCCCCAATACTAAATGCATACTTACAGTTCAAATCAAGTTTCCGCCTTTCCTCCCTCTCATCAGAAAATTGTTTCTGCACCACCATGATGATCTCCGCATCAGAATACGAAGGCATGATCCTGTCAGAGTTGAGCCAATCCTGTAAATCGTCATCATTGATATTCGCAAACTCCTGAATCCTCTGCAAAATCGCGATAAATTCTGAATTAGCTGGAGGCGCGGATTCCAAAAAAGACATGACCCCGCAATCTTCCTGCATTTGAGGCCAGTTATTCTTCCACAAACTTTTGATCGTAAAGGGCGTGATTTCATTCCACGAGGTCGCAAGCCAGTGAAGAACTTCACTCATTCCAATACTGTTCAAATGATCAGCAATAGTTGTGCCTTGCTCAATCGCATAATAGAGACTAGTAAGAAACTGATAACGAAACCTCTTCTTGATATTCTCAAGCACACCCTCTTCCATGCAAACCAATTGCGTCACTTTGGGAGGAAGATACATCGTTTTAATTTCTCCTGCCTGGAATATATGCTCATCGAGAAGCACAGTGTGATCATCAAGAATTAGAACCGCCTTTTGAGGAAGAGACCTCTCTTCTAAAAATCGACTGACCAGAGGAACAAATTCATCAAGAAACCAGTCTCGGAAAATGTCATTGTCCATCCAAGCGAGTTTCTGCGTTTTGTAGGAGACATACCTCATTTTGAGGTCAGCCTTATCGTCGACTTCCTCCTCGTCTCTACTGATGACTATCAAAGGCAATTTTAAAGTTCCTGTTGCGTTGCAACAAGTGATAATTGAAATTCGATCGCCCATGTTTGGAAATTCGGTTTTTATTTCATTCCCGGATCCAAAGATTTTTGTGGGGAGTGATTTAAAACAGAGGAAAGCTTCGCTGCAGATGAAGACCTGGTCGGCTGTTAAACGTTCTTGCTCGACATATGTCATGAACTTTTCTGTGAATAATCTGAGGGGATGTTCTTCGCCGAAACGCTGCTCGGGACTGAAGATGATTCCTCGGCGTTTTTTCCACTTGCAGAGCCAACCATCACTCGCCTGGAAGGGCCAACCTGCTCCTAATTGCTCATTGAGCTCCATTGCTTTCACCCGAATCATCGGACCTGTCACGGGAATACCTTGTTTCACACACTCAACATACCAGAGATAAACTACTTCGTCTAGCTGCTGGTTGTAAACTTGGCTGAGATTTTTTCGGTTTACGCCGACTGCGTGCTCAGGACTTGTCTCGTACCATTTTTTGATCTTGTCTTTGACACTGATCCATTGGTAAATTACGCGTTGACTCACGCCGAGATCTTTTGCTATCGCGAGAGAATTGTCACCTTCTTCCATTCTTTTCACTGCTTCCCATTTTTCTTTTAGAGAAACTCGGGGTCGAGTCACTCTCGCCTTTTCGGATTTAGGGTCCATTTTATTCTGAAATTATTTAGTTGGTATGATCCTCAAATCGCGAATTGTTTATGATTTTAAGATTTTCTAAATTATAAATGATTGATATGTCTGGGAAGAGAATAGAGAAAAATGCAGATTTTTTTTTAGGTTTTAACGTTTATCTTTCAAAATACTTTAGAATCTTTTATAATATCCTCAAGTATTTCAAATCCTTCTCAATCCTATCAAATTACTAAAATCTATAAAAAATTTGGTATCTTTTAAAATAATCCAAAGAATTTGAAAAAAATACGTTCAAATATTTGAAAAATCCTTTAATCATCTTATCAACTGATCCTCGGGATCAATAAAATTAAGGCTTTTAAAATTTGGAAAAAATTCATCGAATGAAATAGAAAACAGTAAATGTATAGAAATTCAAGCGAATTAAAAAACTTCCAGTGAATTTATAAAATTCAAGAGAATTCCAAAGAATTCAAGATGAATTCCAAATATCCTTAAATCTTTAAAATCCTACAAAATACCTCACTTTTCATGAACAAATTATTTGAAATGCAGTTAAATATTACACAATTCCGTGATATTCTATGATGATATTTTATTTTAAATAGGGTGGCCGTTTTAATTGAGGAAATAAATTACCGGTCATTTCCCGGTTCGTAAACATTTTTCACGGTCATTGAAATTAAAAAAATGGCACACTAAAGCTAAAAAATGGTCCACTTGAGGTGATAAAAACTGAGCTGCAAATGAAAACACTCAAAGTGAAACTGTTAAATTTAAAACTTTTATAATTTAAATTTAAAAGTTTTTAATTAGAAAATTTTGTATTCAAGTGCTCAATAATTTACGCGTATAAAATTAAAGGTACTAACATTTGTCAATATAACAAAATATAAATCCACGTGATCATTTTCAATGCTCTAAATTAAAAAATCAATCAATGAACTTCAAAATATTCAAAATTTTAAGGAATTTTAAGCTAGAAACATTAAATATTGAAAAATTAAAAAATTTTTAACTGAACACTTTTTAAATTAGAAATTCAATTACTCTTGAGAGAACTCTTTTGGCCTACAGTTCATTCTTTTTGGTTCAAAAGCCTACTATTAAAATTCTGGTTAATAACTCCTTTTTTTGTAAAAATGGAATTAATTTCTTCAAAATTCGAAAATAATATTAGATTCTTTTCAAGAATTGTGAAAGGCTTCAAAAGAATAAAAACATTTTCTTAAGATTCATAGGAAAATTAAAAATAATTTTTCATTTGAAAAATTATTTTAAGAGAATATTTAAAAAGTTTTTCAAAGATTTAAACAAAATTTTCAAAAAAGATTCTAGAATATTTTAAGAAAACTTTCTAAAATTTGCATGATAATTTTAAATCTTTTTAAAACTGTTAAATATCTCTTAGAATTACTCAAATTTTTTATACAAATGTTAATTTGTAAATTATACATAAAAATTTACAAATTTCACTTACAAATTAAGCAGTTTTCAAAAATTTTCAAAATTCGACATTTTTGCCAACATTCATCTTTTTCGTTTAAAAATTCTTTGGTGAATAATTCAACTGTTGTGTAGAAAACTCGTATTTTCGACTAGAAAAATAAACAATTTAGTAAAAGAATTTAACTATTTGGTTGAAAATTGATGTATTTTGTTAAACTTTTTTGTGTTTTTTTGTTGTAGAAAATCAATTCTTTTGATTAAAAATGCAACTGTTTGATTGAAAAATAATCTGTTTAAGTTGAGGGTTCAAGTGTTTTGTTGAAAAATTATTTTTAATGGGTAGCTGTTATTTGTTGTAAATTAATATATTTTTTGATTAAAATACTAATTTTTTAAAGTTAATTCTCTTGGTTGAAATTTTCTTTTTAATTGAAAATTGAACTATATTTTTGAAAATTCCCGGATTGGTTGAAAAAATAACCGTCGCATCTGCCGTTCAAACTATTTAGTTAAAAATGTATCAAATTTCTTGAAAATTTGCCTTTTTTGGTTTTTTATTTTATTTTTTTGAATTTATATTTTATATTTCTTCAATTTTGCACATTTGGAATTTAAATTTCTTAACTTTCAATATTTACTATCATTAAAATTGAAGAATTTCTATCCATATGCATATATCTTTAGAAATAAAAAGTTTTTTAATTGTAAACTTTCAAAATTGAACTATTAAAAAAAATCATTCAAAATTAAATCATTTTAAATTATGCTAATTAAAAATCAAAGAGTCTTCAATGGTAGACTCTCAAAAAAAAATAATTTTCAACAGAATATGTACATGCATTTTTAACCAAATAGTTGAATTTTTAACAACGAAGATTCATTTTCTATTAAGAAAACAAGTTTTTAACAAAATCCATAAATTTTTAAACTAAATGCTTCAAACATTGGATGTGAGATATGTAATTCACAAATTTTATAATACTATTTTAATACTATAATTTAACATTTTTGACATCATAGTTAAACTATATATTATTTTTACCGCAATTTTTTTCCCCATATTAATTTGAGAAAGGGCTTGGTAAATTGCAAAGATAATTGAAGAATATTCAGTTTTCAATGTTTCAAAATTTTATTTCAAAATCTTGATAAATCTAGAACTTGTTTTAAATTTGTTTTAAATTTAAAATTATTTTGGAAATTTTTTCAGAATTTCTAAATATCTGTGAAAATGAATTGAATTTTTTCTACAATTTTCAGAAAATCCTGCAAATTTAAAAAAATTTCTTTACAATTTGGATTTATAAATAACAATTGAACATTTATTATATGTAGATGAAATTTGAGTAATTTTAAGAGATATTTAGAAGTTTTGAAAAGATTCAAACTTAATGTAAAACTTGAAATGATAGACTAATATAAAACATAATGTAGATTTTCGAAGATTTTAAACAAAAAAATTAGATTCTTTCCAAGAATTGTTAAAGGCTTCAAAAGAATAAAAACATTTTCGTAAGATTCATAGGCAAATTAAAAATAATTTTTCATTTTAAAAAATTATTTTAAGAGAATATTTAAAACGCTTTTCAAAGATTTAAACAAAATTTTCAAAAAAGATTCTAGAAGATTTTAAAAAAACTTTCTAAAATTTGCATGATAATTTTTAATCTGTTTAAAACTCCTAATAATCTCTTAGAATTACTCAAATTTTGTATACAAATGTACATTTGTAAATTATACATCAAAATTTAAAAATTTCCATGTCGAACAATTCAGTTAAAGCTTCTTTACTTTTAAATATTTGGTTTCAATTTGCTTGTCTTAAATAAAAATTCAAATATTGCTAAATATTCAATAATTAATCCTCTCTTTAATTAAAAATTTCAAATTGAATGGGTTAAAAATGGAATATTTTAGATTGAAACAATATTTTAAATTTAATAAAACCTTTTAATTAAGAATATATTATTATGAAGTTATTTTTAAGTTGAAAATAGTTTATAAACTTTCACTCACACGTTCACGTTTGTTTAATGACTAAGACTTTCAAATTGAAACTGTTTAGGTTTTAACATTAAAATCTAAAAATGCTTAAATTTTGAACTGATTTAAAATCGTTTTTTTCACTTTTGATTACTTAAAGTACAGATGAATTAGAAAAAAATTATTTATTTATTAAATAAAAATGTTTCTTATCTAAAGTTTTCAACATTAATAGTTTTTATTTTTTATTTGTTCAAATCATTAAGAAAGCATTTAAAAATGCAAGCTTAAAAAAAGAATAATTTTCTATCAATAGAGATTAATATGAAACCCAAAAAGCTAAGTTTTCAAGTTAAAAGGTCAAATTTTCTAGAAAAAGTGTCACTTATAAAACTGACAAGATGAATTTTTAACAAAAAAAAAAAACAAAATATATAATTTTCAACCAAACAGTTGCCTTTAGAGATAAAAAGGTGAAAATTTAACAACAAGAAATAAACAAAATATAAGACGAATTTTCAACAAAAGATTTGAATTTTCAACCAAGGTAGATTTTCAGTCAAGAAAAAAAATGCAACCAAACTATTAAATTTTCAAGCCAAAAAGAATAATATTCTACAAAAAAAAGTCTAATTTTGAACAAAATACATGAATTTTAAACTAAAAAAGATTAAATTTCAATAAAAACTTGAACACCTTTTTTAATCAAAAGAGTTGAATTTTCAAACCAAAAAGAAGAAGCTGCATTTAAGAAAGATTTTTCAGCTAAGAAAAGAAAAATGTAAACCAAATTTTGGAATTTTTATTAAAATATAAAGATTTTATTCAAAACAGTAGAATTTTCAACCTGAAAATATGAATTTTCAATCAAAAGGTTAATATTTTACAAAACAGTTGAATTTTAAACCAAGGAAACTTTTTTGTTCACGAGAGAACAAAAATTTCAATCAAATCGTTGAATTTAAAAAGTAAAAAATATCAAGAATTTAATTTTCAAAGATATAGTTTATTTTTTTTACCAAAATAATAGAATTTTCAACCCAAAAAGAAAAAATTTTCAACAGAACTTTTTGAGCTAAAAAGACGTATTTTACACAAATTTTTGACACAAAAAAATGAATTGTGAATGTTTTAAGCCAAAAAGGCAGCTTTTCTAAAAAACCGACAAATTTTCACAAAAATATGTATTTCCATCAAGAAAATTAATTTTCATTTTTCTCCAAAAAAAAAAGCTAATGCACAAAACCGTTGTATTTTCATTACATTTTTTTTACAAAAGAGTAGAATTTTCAGCCTAAAAATATGTACCTTTAAACAAACAAACATTTTTCAGGCAAGAAAGAAAAAAATTCAACCAAACTGTTGTATTTTCAAGGCAAAAAGTATCATTTTCTACTAAACAATTCCATTTTCAAGAAAATACATAAATTTCCAACTAAAAAAGATCACTTTTCAATAAAAACTGGAATAGTTAAATTTTCAATCAATTAAATTAATTGAAAAAAAACGAATTTTATACAAAGGAAAATAATTTTCAAGCAAAAATTTGCTTTTTTAATCAAAAGAGATGCTTTTTTTAACAAAGAAAAGAAGCTGCATTTAAGAAAGATTTTACAGCTAATTCTCCACCAAAAATTAAATTTTTTATAACACAGTTGAATTTTTAACTAAGGAACATGTTTTATTCACGATAGAACACAAATTTCAATCGAAATGTTGAACTTTCAAGTAAAAAGTATCAAGAATTTAATTTCTAAACATATAGTTTAATTTTTTACCAAAATAATAGAATTTTCAACCCAAGAAGACAAATTTTCAACAAAACTTCTTGACCTAAAAAGACGAATTTTCCACAAATTTTGTACAAAAAAAAATGAATTTTTAACAAAAAAAAAGTTAATTTTCAGAAAAAACAACAGATTTGATTCAAATAGTGAAATTTGTAAGGCCAAAAGGCATTTTTTCTGCAAATTATTCGCACTTTCAAAAAAATATTAATTTTCTATAAAATAATTAAATTTTTAATCTAAAAGAATAAATTTTCTATCTAAGAAGACTAACATTGTACATAACCGTTAAATTTTCATAAAAAAAAAGATTTTATTTAAGAGTTAATTTTCAATAAATATATTAAATTGTCAATTCCAGGGGATGCATTCTCTATGAAAAAAAAAAGAAATTTTGCACAAAACCGTGGAAATTTTAACCCAAAAATATAAGTTTTTAACAAAAAAAGGTAATTTGCTACCGAAATAAAAGAATTTTTAACCCAAAAATAAAATTGTTCAAGAAGCGAGGTGGATTTCCCATAAAAAAGAAGAATTTTTCACAAAACAGTTGAATTTTTAAACGGAAACTATGAATTTTCAAGAGAAAAGATACTATTCAGAAAAAATGCATAAAAATTGTGAAACGAAAAACATTCGGGTTAAAGGAAGATTTACAATCATTTACAGCTTTTTTTTATGTTAATGTTAATGTTTTTCGTCGGATATTATTGTTATTTTTAAACTAAAATGCAATGGTTTGATTTTCAATATAATGTACATAAATATTATATATTAAATCTAAAGTTAAGATATTAATTTTCAACAAATTATGATATTTTTATATAACTTTAAAGTCGTTTGGTTAAAAATGTAACTCTTTATTTGAAAATTAATTTGTTTTGTTTGAAGATAAAACTATTTTGTTGAAAAATTCGCTTTTGTTGGTTGGATTTAACTATTTTTAATTAAAAATTAAAATTATTTTTGGTTAAAATATAGTATTTTCAGGTTGAAAATAAATAAAAAATGTTGTTTAAAATTAAATTATCTCGTTGAACTTATTGGTTTGAACGTTTTGAACATTCAACAATTTGGTTGAAATTTTTTTTTCTATATTGACTGAAAATTATTTATTGGTTGAATTATTAATTAAAATTAAAAACTGTTTTCGTTAAAGTATCTACTATTTTACGTTTTGTTAAAAACTCATAATTTTTATTTGAGAAATAAATTACTTCTTTGAAATGATAAAAGTTAATTTGTTTGGTTGAAGCTTCATAATTTTAGTTTCGCCTGACAATTAAACAATTTATAGAAAATTAATTTTTTAAATCTAGTTATCTCAAATAAGAATGTATCTACTTTATTATTGAATAAAAACTGATCTTTTTTAGTTTAAAAATCCAATTATATATTTTTAAATTTTGGTTAAAAAATTACGTATTTTATTGAAAATTCGCTTTTTCTTATAAAAAATTCATCTTCTTGGTTTAAATTCAACTTTTTGGTGGAAAATTTAACTATTTGGTTGGAAATACAGCTGTTTTGTAGAAGGCACAACTTTTTAAATCAAAATGTATCTGTATGTTTGAAAATTAATCGGTTTTTGTAAAGGATTCAACATTTTTGTTGGAAAATGGACTTTTTTTATTAAATTAACCGGTTTACTAATTAAAATTCAATTAAATTTGGTTGGAAACTCGTTATTTCTGGCTGAAAATTCAAATAATTGTTCGAAATAATCAAAATGAATTTGTTTGGTTGAAGATTCATAATTTTCGTTGAAAATTCGTTCCTTTTTCTGGTTGAAAATTAATTTTTTTAACTCAAAATTTAACTATATTGTTGAAAATTTAACTGATTTGATAGAAAATTCAACTATTTGGTACAAAAGTAAACTGTTTGGTAGAAAGTTCATTTTTTCTAAACCAATTATCTCAAACGAAAATGTATCTATCTGATTTTTGACTAAAAACTTATCTTTTTTTAGTTTAAAAATCCAACTATTTAAAACATTAAGTAAAAAAAATTATAGATTTGTTTGAAAATACGACTTTTTTTGTAGAAAATTGATCTTCTTGGCTAAAAATGCAACTAAATGATTGAAAATTGATCTAATTGTTTGCAAATTTAAGTATTTGGTTTAAACTTTAACTGTTTGGTTTAAAATTTAACTATTTGGTTGGAAATTCAACTGTTTTGTAGAATGCTCAACTTTTTGCTTAAAATGTAACTTTTTAGTTGAAAATTATTCTGTTTTTGTTGATTTTTTTGGTTGAATTAAACTGTTTCCTATTAAAAATTAAAAACTGTTTTTGTTAAGGTATAAACTTATAAAATATTAGATATTTTGTTGATAATATTTTTATTATTGTCGAAATGATCGATATATCGTCCTTACTTTTTAAAAATTATTTTCGATATTATATAATATAAAATAGAATAATTTCATATTAATATTAATAATTTTAATTTAAAAATTGCGTTCACATAAAAAAATTATAATGTCACGCATGTTAGATTTTTATGTTAAATTATAAAGTTACCGAATTTAATAACTTTTTTAATAAGTAGCTTGATCAAATTTCAAACTTTTACAGTAATTCTGATTGTAAAGCATGTAAACAATTTTATTTTGTAACTTTGAGGTTATTTCGAGTTTATAAAACACGCGGGGGAAATTGAAAATATTGAAATTAATTCAATTTTGCTCTTTCTCTATTTTCGCTGGATTGTTTCAAATACAGATTTTTTAAATATTTTTTTTCTTCTTACTAGAATAATTGCTGTCAATTCCAATTGTTTCAATACTTGTCAAGTAAAGAAAATTCCAATTAAATTTTCAATCATTCAGTCAAAAAGATATATCCATTCTAGATTGTTCCATACGTTCTATATGGTTGCATTCCAATTTCTTCATCTGATAATCTAACAAATACACATTACTTTAAACGTTTCCAACTTTAGAATAGTAATTTTTTTCATCCAATCTTCAATTTTCAAAAAAATAAAAAAGTTATACACAATCAAAAAATATGCAACTTTGACATACAAAATCACCGATTTTTTAATTCAAACACGAATAACACTGATAAAACTAAACCGAACGGGACGAACTAGCTGGACCAACAGTCAAAACTGAACTGAACTACACAAAAATAAGTCAACTTCAAATAACAGGGCTGACAACTCAACAAATATGAAGCGAATTGACGATAGTTTCATTATTTTACGAAATCAACTCCAGAAAATAGGTTAAGCCAATAATTCTGGATGGTATAGCCTATCATATGCCCTGAATAATGAATAACAATAACAAATAAGAAATTATATATTTAAACTTTGATTCGATATTTGCCTTTCCGATGTTGGACACAAGTTTATCGTTTCAAACATAACCTCTAATGGAATGCAGTTTATGTCTTTTACGACTCCTCGGATCGATAAAATAAACTTGTCTAGATAACAGGTGGATTTATAAGTGAGTGCGGACTAATTTAGAGAAAATGGGTATCAGTGAAATAAGTTTATGGGTTTTAATCCGCAGATACGATTTACTTGGTAAGTTAACCATTTGTCACGTGAATTGATCTATCATTATGTCGCTTTGACAGCTATGTGACGCGTAAATATAAACACAGATTTCACAATCCTTTCCGTAACTTTTTTAAAATTCCTCTTTTTGCCCCGTTTTTGAATAAAATTGATGTGGCGTTTTTAACAAAATGGATGAATTTCTAACCAAATATTTGAATTAAAAAAAGATAAATTTTCAAATAAACTCGAAAAGATTAATTATTAAGAAAAAAGTTTATTTTCAACTAACAAACATGAATTTTCAAATGAATAAATGGAATTTCTATCAAAAAAACCATTATATAAAAAAAAGTTGAGTTTTCAAGCTTAGATGTCGTTTTTTAAAAAGAAATTTTGACTTTTAAATTCGAAAAAATGAATTTTCAACAATATTTCATTTTCAACCAAGAACCTAAAAATATGAATTTTCAAAGCAAAATGACGAATTTTCTACAAAACAATTAAATTTTTAACCCTAAAATCCGAATCGTCAACAAAATACATTAATTTTCAAAAAAGAATTGAATTTTCAACTAAAAACGATCATTTTTCTATCAACACTAGAACAGTTAAATTTTCAATTGGAAAAATTTATTTTGCAACAAAATAGTTAAATTTCCAATCAAACTATTTTATTTGCAAACAAAAAATGCAAATTCTGTTCAAAAGAGAAGAATTTTCAAATAACAACAAAATTTTCAACATCAGATTTGAATTTTCAACCAGAAATATTTTGGGAGTCAAGAAATAAATAAACTTTTATTAAATTTTAAAATTTTCAATCTACAAATATGAACCTTCCAAGTTAAAAGACGAATTTTCTACAAAACAGTTGAATTTATAACCCAAAAATTCGAATTCTCAACAAAATACATTAATTTTGAAACAAATAAATGAATTTTCAACTAAAAGCGATGCAAATTTTCTACTGGAAATGGAATATTAATTTTTTTAATTAAAAAAATAAATTATGAACTAAATAGTTAAATTTTTAGTAAATTGTTTCCTTCACAACCAAAAAATATTAAAATCTGAACTAAACAGAAAAATTTTCAAAAAAAAAAAAAAAGAATTGAATTTTCCACCAATAAAGATTTTGTATTGAAGAAAGAAACAAATTATTAATAAATTCTTGAATGTCCAAGCCTAAAAGACGAATATTGAACAATAAAGTTTAATTTTTAAATAAGTAGTCAAATTTTCAACCTAGAATATAAATTTTAAAGGAAAAAAAGAATTTTCTACAGAAAATTTGAATTTTCAACTCCAAAATCCGAATTTTCAACCAAATATATCAATTTTGCACTAAATAGTTGAATTTCCAATTAAAACGATCATTTTTCAACAAAAACTGGAACAGTTACATTTTCAATAAAAAAATTAATTTTCAACAAAATAGTTAAATTTTCAGGCAAACTGTTTCTCTTACTACCAAAAAAGATGAAAATTCTGCCAAAAAAGATAAATTAAAAAAAAAATTAATTTTCAACAAAATAGTGGAATTTTCAATCGAGAAAGATTCTTTCAGGCAAAATTGTTTTTTTTTTCTTCAAGTTTCTATGTACAAATATGTATCTTCAAAGAAAAAACATTCTTTTTCTACAAAACAGTTGAATATTTATTCCCAAAATCCGAATTTTCAACAAAATAGATTAATTTTGGAACAAATAGATAAATTTTTCACTAAAAGTGATTAATATTTTTAACCAAAACTGGAATATATATGTTTTGAGTTGAAAAAAAATGAATTTTCCACAAAATAATTACATTTTCAACCAAGCTGTTTCCTTTATAATCAAAGAAGATAAAAATTATATCCATACGAGACGAATTTTCAAACAAAAAAATAAATATTCAATAATGAAGTTTAATTTTCTAACAAATATTTCAATTTTCAACCTAAAAATATGAACTTTCAAAGCAAAACGACGAATTTTCTACAAAACTTTGCAGCGAAAAGCTATCAATTTTCAACAAAAACTGGAGATCAATTTTGAAATAAAACATATAAAATTTTAACAAAACAATTGAATTTTCAACCCTAAAATTGTTAACATCAGAGTAGATTTTTCTACCAGAAAGATTTAGGGAGTCAAGAAATAAATAAACTTTTATACTTTTATAATTCCAAAATACAAATTTTCAACAAAATACATTAATTTTTAAATAAATAAATTTTCAACTAAAAGCGATGCACATTTTCTACTAAAAATTGAATATTTATGTTTAAAAATTTTTAAAATATATCAAATAAATAGTTTAATTTTCAACCAAACTGTTTTCTTCACAACCAAAAAATATAAAAATCTGCTCCAAACAGAAAAATTTTCAAAAAAAATTAATTTTTAACAAAAGAGTAGAATTTTCAACCAATAAAGATTTTTTTAGTCCAGAAAAAAATATATATAAGAAATTCTTGAATTTCCAAACCTAAAAAATTCGAATATTTAACAATAAAGTTTAATTTTTAAACAAGTAGTCGAATTTTCAACCTAGAAATATGAAGTTTAAAACAAAAAAAAAAGAAGAATTTACTATAGAAAATTTGAATTTTCAACCCCAAAATCCGAATCTTCAACAATATACATCAATTTTGCACCAAATAGTTGAATTTCCAAATAAAAACTATCATTTTTCAACTGAAACTGGAACAGTTAAAAGTTAAATAAAAAAATTAATTTTCAACAAAATAGTGGAATTTTCAACCAAACTGTTTTTCTTACAACAAAAAAAGATTAAAATTTGGCCAAAAAAGATTAATTTTCGAAACAACAGAAAATTAATTTTCAACCGAAGAGTATAATTTTTTCAGTCAACACAATTTTTTTTTAATTTTCAAGCTACAAATATGAATCTTGAAAGCAAAAACAATTAATTTTGAAACAAATAGATAAATTTTCAACTAAAAGTTATTAAAATTTTTAACTAAAACTGGAATATATATGTTTTAAGTTAAAAAAAAAGAATTTTCAACAAAATAATTAAATTTTCAACCAAGCTGTTTTCTTTGCAACCAAAAAAGATAAAAATGTTAACCATACGAAACGAATTTTCAAACAAGGAAGATAAATATTCGATAATAAAGTTTAATTTTCAAACAAATAATTCAATTTTGAACCTAAAAATATGAATTTTCAAGGCAAAAAGACGAATTTTCTACAAAACTTTGCAACGAAAAACGATCAATTTTCAGCAAAAACTGGAACAGCCAAATTTTTAATTTATAAAAATTAGTTTTCGACAAAAAAGTTAAATTTTCAATCCTAAAATCCGAATTTTCAACAAAATACATTAATTTTGAAACAAATAGTTGAATTTTCAACTAAAAATGATCATTTTTAAACTAAAACTGAAATAGTTAAATTGTCAATAAAAAAATTAATTTTCAACAAAAGAGTGGAATTTTCAACTGAGAAATATTTTTTCAGTCAACAAAATTTTTGTTAAATTTTTAACCGACAAATATGAATCTTCAAAGCAAAAACACGAATTTTCTACAAAAAAGTTGATTATATATTCCCAAAATCCGAATTTTCAAGAAAATAGATTAATTTTGAAACAAATAGATAAATTTTCAACTAAAAGTGATTAAAGTTTTTAACCAAAACTGGAATATATATGTTTTAAATTTAAAAAAAATGAATTTCAATTCTATCCATAAGAGAAGAATTTTCAAACGAAAAAGATAAATATTCAATAATAAAGTTTAATTTTCAATCCAATAATTCAAATTTCAACCTTAAAATATGGATTTTCAAAGCAAAAAGGCGAATTTTCTACAAAACTTTGAAACGAAAAGCGATGAATTTTCAGAAAAAACGGGAACAGCAAAATTTTCAATTTATAAAAATTAGTTTTCGACAAAAAAGTTAAATTTGCAACCAAACTATATCCTTTACAACTAAAAAATATGCCAATATTTTCCCGAAAGGAGATGAATTTTTAAACAAAAAAGATGAATTTTTCATGAAAGAATTGAATATTCAACCTACAATGATGAAAGTTCAAACTGAAAAGGTGGTTGAACATTCAATTGTTTTTTTTTTAACATTCAATCGTTCGTTTTGAAAGTTTAACTGTTTTGGTTGAAAACTCATTTTATGAAATTTGGGTGAAGATCCAACTATTTCGTTTGAAAATTCGTTTTCTTTTTTGTTTAAATCCAGTTTTTTAAAATTAAAATCTATCTTTGTAAAATATCAATTATTAATTTTTTTTAGAAATTCATGTTATAATTTCTTTTAAGTAATATATAATACTTTTAAGTATTTTAATAATAATTTTAACTTTTTATAATACTTTTAAAATACTTTTAAGTAATAATAAAGTAATAATTTCATTTTTTTAAATGTATTCCCCTCCTTTTCATGAAAAATGATCCCCTTTCCCCAAATTTTAAAAGAATTTTGGCTGTGAAGTCTGTAAACACAGTTTTAGATGCTAAATGAATATGAAAAAAAAATTGTAGAAACTGGATGTGATATCGACGAATTAGAGACGAGTTTCCGCCGCTTTACACTGCCTTCTGGATCGACATTGGACGAATTAAAATCGTCTATTTATTCCTGGATTGAAATAGAAGAAGATACTTCTAGGGTTTTTAAGATTAGACGTCATGACAATAATCTTATTCCACTTTCCAGTTTGTTAAGCGGTTCTTCAAAAGACAAGTACAATTAAAAAAAAAATAATTAGAGAATAATAAAGTCTCTTTTTATAGCAATACTGCGTATTTAACGATTTTTTCCCCACTTTTCAGGCCTTTTATTATTGACATCGTTCGTGTTCATCAATTCTGTAAGTTACAAATTTCTTTAATTATTGAAGTAGGAAACAGTTTTCAATGCCTAATTACAAAATAAAAATATATGCTTAAATTTAAAGTGCTATAAAATATAATAAATAATCCTAAATAAAAATAAAAACAGCTGCATTGGATTTCATATAATTTTCATTTACTTTTAATTTTAATAAACGTTCAAAAATCTGTGACTTTTATTTAAATGTAAGATTTTTTCTTACTTTAGTAAGAATTAGGAGCAAATAAATAAATTAATAAGTTTATTTGGGATTTATAATAAATCTAATAATAAATTTCTGGTTAACAATTCATCTTTTTTTCTTTAAAGTTGTATTGTTTTATACCAAATTGAATTATTTTGACAATTTTTTTTATTGAAGTGCTTGATTTAAAAATGCATCCCTTTCTGTAGAAAATTCACCTTCTTTTATTAAAAATGCAACTGGTTAGTTAAAAAATTAATATGTTTCGATTGAAAATTAATTTTTTTAAATTCGTAGTTACGGCTGAAAAATTCAGGAATTGAGTAGAAATTTAAATATTTGAATAAAAATCTACGTATCTTGTTGAAAATTCGTCTTTTTTTGGTATAAAGTCAATTTTTTGGTTAAAAATAAAGTTTATTGTTCAGTTGAAAATCCCTTTTTTTGAACAAAAAAAATTTTGTTAACTGAAAATGTAACCATTTTGTTACAAATTCAACTAATTGGTTGCGAATTAACTTTTTTTGTTGAAAATTCTCATTCTCGGGTTGAAAATTCAAGTTTTTTATAGAAAATCCGTCTTTTTCGGAAGAAAATGTAACAACTCGCGGTATCAAATTCAAATGTTTGTTACAAATTTCGACTTTTTTTGTAGAAAATTCGTTTTCTTTATTAAAAAAAGTCTTCTGGTTAAGAATTCGACTTTTTTGTTAAAATTTGTATTACTTAGTACCAAATTGAATTATTTTGAAAATTTTTTTAAATTGCAAATTCTACTATTTAGTTGAAAATTGATGTGCTTGCTTTAAAAATCTATCTCTTTCTGTAGAAACTTCACCTTTTTTATTAAAAATGCAACTGGCCAGTTAAAACTTAATATGTTTCGATTGAAATTTTTTTTTAATTCGTAATTATCGCTAAAAAATCCAAGAATTTAGTAGAAATTTAATTATTTGATAAAAAATGAATATATTTTGTTAAAAATTCGTCTTTTTTCAGTTGAAAATTCTTTTTTTTTTAAGAAAAAATAATTTTTTACACTAAAAAAGTAACCATTCTGTTAAAAAGTCAACTAACTGGTTGCGAATTTAACTGTTACAAAATTCAACTTTTTTGTAGAAAATTCGTTTTCTTTATTTAAAAATTTACTTTTTGTTTAAAAATTCAACACAATAAGAAAGTCGAACTCTTTGTTTAAAATTCATTCTTTTTAGTTGAAAAGCCTACTATGAAACTTGTGATTAATAACTCCTTTTATTGTCAAAAATTGTATTATTTGATTCAAAATTTAATTATCTTCTTCAAAATTCGACAATTTTGTCAACATTTATCTTTTTCGTTTAAAAATTCTTTTCTGAATAATTCAACTGTTTTGTATAAAACTCGCATTTTCGGCTAGAAAAATAAACAGTTTGATGAAAGAATTTAACTATTTGGTTGAAAATTGACGTATTTTGTTAAAATGTTGTCTTTTTTTGAGTAGAAAATCAAATCTTTTGATTAAAAATGAAAATATTTGGTTGAAAATTAATCTGTTATTTGTTGAGGGTTCAAGTATTTTGTTGAAAAATTATTTTTTTAGTGACACCAGCTGTTATTTTTTTTAAATTAATGTCTTTTTTTTTGTTAAAATGCTAATTTTTTTAAAGTTAATTTTATTGGTTGAGATTTTCTTTTTAATTGAAAATTTATCTATATTGTTGAAAAATTAAACTGATTGGTTGAAAATTCAACTGTTTTGTCGAAAATTCCTGTTTTTGGCTTAGATTCAAATTTAAATACTTTATTTTTGGTTGATAACTGATATTTTTAGTTTTAAAAATTGGTCTTTTTTGGTTTATTATTATTATTTTTTCACTTACATTTTATATTTCTTCAATTTTGCACATTTGGAATGGAAATTTCTTGACTTTCAATATTTACTATCATTAAAATTGAAGAATTCCTATTTATATATGTCTTTAAAATTTAAAAGTTTTGAATTGTAAACTTTAAAAATTGAACTATTCCAAAAAAAGCATTCTAAATTGAATAATTTTAAATAATGCTAATTAAAAATCAAGGAATCTTCAATGGCAAATTACAAATTAGTTTACAAATTTGATGATACTATTTTAATACTATAATTTAAAATTTTGACATTATAGTCAAACTATATATTATTTTTACCGCAAACTTTGTTCCTAGCTTAATTTGGAAAGGGGCTTGGAAAATTGGAAAGATAATTTAAAAATATTCAGTCATTAATGCTTTTTCGAATCTTTCAATTAATTTTCTGTTTAAAATTTTTAAGATTTCGAAGATGTGAAGTTTTAATTTAAAAAACTATAAATTTGATATTGTACCATTTTTCAGAAATTAATATAAAAATGTTCGATTCCAAAGGTTCTAAAGTTGGAAATGGCCGACTTTCACTTTGTAACAGGAAATAATTTTCTATTTTTAATGCACAGGACAGTTAGAAATGCAACAGTTAAATTTTGTAGAAAATTCGTTGGTTGAAAATTCAACTTTTAAATTTTGTAGAATATTAGTCTGTTAAAAATCCCGCTGTTGAATTTTCAACATTTGAATTTTGTAGAAAATTCGTCTATTGATAATTGAATTATCAACCAAAAAGATTAATTTTCTACCAAAAAAGATTAATTTTCAACGAAACAGATTAATTTCCTACAAAATTGTTGAATTTTCAACTAAAAAATAATACATTTTTCATTAAAAATGGAACAGTTAAATTTTATGTTAAAAAATCAATTTTCAAATATAAAAAACACGACTTTTTTAACCCAAGAGATGAATTTACAACTAAAATGACAAATTTTTAATAACAAAAAATGATTTTTTAACAAAGTAGTTCAACTTTCAAACAAGTAGTAGAAATAAATTTGGAAAATTGGAAAGTTATTTTCAAAATATTCAGTTAACAACACTGTTTCGAAATTTTTAATTCTTACTTTTTGAAAGATTTGGATTTTTAAGACTATAAATTTATATTGTACCATTTTTCAACAATTTAAATTCTTTTAATTCTTTCAAAATGTTTTTATTTCAAATTCAATTGTACATTTTATCATTTTTATTTGAAAGTTATTTGCGCGATTTCTGCGGTCCACTTTTGATGGAAAAAAATAGCATATGCAAATTTATATATTCAGGCTTTAAGTTAATAATATTGAAAGTTTACAATATTGTGTAAATGTAAATTAAAAATTGTTAAATTGTGGATATTACAGATTAAAAATAAATATTTAAGTAAGCATTGGTTTTAGTGATTTTTTTCAACTATATAAATTATTTTTAAACGATTCCACTTTGAAATCATTTAATGCTGTTAGTTTCTAGCTGAAAGATGATTCGTAAGATATAAAATTGTTCAATTTACAATTTTAAAATATTTAAAAATGGTAACTCATACGACTTTTATAATATTTGAAATAATTCTGATTATTTTTACTGAAACCACTGAAACTAAATCTAGAGGTCAAAAAGATTAAGGATTTCTTAGTTATTACAAAAATATTAGTTACCAATTACTAATTTAATTTTCTTGTACAATTTTAAAGATTTAAAATTGATCCTTTTTTAAGTTTGAAAAGCAGGAAATGACCCTAAATTATTTTTAAAGTTCATGTTAAATTTTTTTTTAATTCTAAAAGAACTTTATTTCCCTATGAAAAAAAGTATTAGTAAGTATAGGATAGAATACCTTTTTTGCGAATAAGTATTGGAAATCTAATACTTTTTCGCGACAAAAGTACTGAATCCAATACTTACCAATACTTCTTTTTCATAAGGGGTTTATTACTTCATTTTGATTTTTTTTAAGTCTGGGAATTTTTTCAAACCTATATTTAACAATTTTTTTGAAAACTCTTTTTTTAGGTTTTAAAATTAGTTTTTTTAACCGAAAATTGATAAATATTCTGTTTTTGGTTTTATATTGATCGTTTTCAGTTAAAAACTCAAGTTTCTGGTTCCAAATTCATGTATTTCGTCGAAAATTAGTTCTCTTAATTAATCTTTCTTAATTGAAAATTCAACTCATGTTCAAAAGTCGTCTTTTTTTATTGAATTGAACTGTTTTGGATTAAAAATTAATTTTTTTTTGGTGGTTGTATTGTTGTAATAACAAATACTACATTTTTAGTTTAGAATTCATCTTTTTTGAAATACAAATTTGATTAGTTGGTTTAAAGTTAAACTCTTTTGGGTTCGTCCATATATTACGTAAGACGTTTTTCTTTTGTTTGAATAAAGACGAGCCTAAAATTGCTGTGAAGTTGAGAAGGAAACAACGATATAAAAAAAAGAAAAACGTCTTACGTAATATATGGATGATCCCTTTACTATAAATTAATTTTTTTCCTGAAGTCAATAACTTTTTTAACTGAAAATTTAACTATTCAATTTTTTGTTGAAAATGTATCTTTTTTAGTTGAAAGTTCATATTTTTGGTTTAATATTCAACTATTTCAGATGCAGATTTAAGATTTTATTTTTTGAAAATTCATCAGTTTGGTTAAAAATGGATTTATTTTTATTTTGAATATTCACGCATTTTGTTAAATAGTTTTTTTTTTGTAGAAAATTGATCTTCTTGTTTGAAAATTAATCTTTCTGATTGAAAATTTAAGTATTTCAATTAAATATCATCATTTTCGCTAAAAATGAATTTTTTTGGTTGAAAGTTAAACTCTTATGTCAAAAATTCATCTTTTCGTTTTAAAATTTATCTTTTCTAGTTGAGTATTTATTATTTTCGTTAAAAATTCATCACTTTGGTTAAAATTTGTGTGTGTGTAAAATTAATTTCTTTTAACTGAAAATGGATCTATTTTAATTTGGTTGAAAACTGATAGTTTTCACTTTAAAATTCAACTATTTGGTTGAAAATTAATCGTTGTTAGTTGAAAATTTAACTAATATTTGCTTGAGATTTCATATATTTTGTTGAAAAATCGTCTTTTTTTATTGCAAATTATTTTTATCATAGAACTACGAAAAATTAGACTTGGAAAAATCTGAAATACAACTGTGGGTTCTCGCGCTTCGCGCCCGATAATGTATTTACCTCGCGCTAGGCACTCGATCTTTCTGCATAGATTTTTAAAAACTAAAGATAGAAGTATCGGAAACATTAATTTGGTGATTGTGAATTTTCTTTTGTTAAAGCTCCTTCGGCTTTAACGAAAACATTCTCATCACGTATCTCGTGCTTCGCACTCGAGTTTATCCCTACAATTTGATATAATTCCCATTATATCAGCTTAAAATGTTGATTTTCGTTTGTTTTTTGGAATTTTGTAAATGCTAAAACTCTAATAATTTTTTATTTTATGAAAAAAGTCATTAAATAAATTATTCGACTTTTTAAATACTATGAATAACCGTACAGAGAATTCTTGAATTTTGGAAAAATAGTCTCAAAAATATTAAAAAGGCGCTCACTTTTTAAATTTGTATCCAAAATGGCTGGCTAACGAACTTGTCCTTTAGTTTAGGACACTTAAAGAGTGTACCAGAGGCCAATCTAATAGAATTATTTTTTCAAAAGTTATCTTGCTGAAAGACAGGCATAAAAAAATACAGACAGACCGACAGACAGACATATTCGTAAAAACCATGTGCTTGAAGTTATGTACGTTCAAATGAACGAAATTTTTTACTGGTGATTTTGTAATAAAAAAAAAGTGCTAAATGTTTTTTTATTTATATTGGAAATAATTTATGATTAGAAAATAATTATAATGCATATTTCAAAGTACAGTTAGAACAATATTTATGGGAAAAATAGAAAAGTGGAAAAATATTTCGTTCATTTGAACGTTCGGAACTTCAGGTGCATGTAAAAACCTATTTTTCGGATTTAGGGAGTCTCAAAACGTGGACATTAGACAAAAACTGGGGGGGGGGGCGGGGGTTGTCAAATTCTACACATATCTAATACCTATCCGATGAGAATGTAAAAAAACCATTAATAAAATTTTTTTTGCGCTTCCTTCAGTGAAAAAATGTTATTTATTTATTTTAGCTTAGCTTGTGTCGTGTGTTGAAAAAATTAATTTTTGTATTTTCAATGTTTTTTTATAAATAAAACAAAAACTACGTGTCCTATAAAAAGTGATTAATAACAAATTTGTAGATATTTTTTTGGTGCACAATGTTTGTCTTATTATTTTTTTTCATATCTTGTAGAGTTTGACCGCAAAATGCAATTTTTTATTTTTTATTAGTTTTTGTGCGGGTAAAATTTGAATTTTTCGAAAAAATTCAGAAAGTTGATATGATAATCTTGCAGGGCTATCGAAAAGTAACATTTTTCTTTCCAAGTACTATGAACAACTGTACACAGAATTTTTGAATCATGAAAAAATTTGTATTAAAAAATTTCCAAAATGAGCTCAATTTTAGTATTTTTATCCAAAATGTTTGACTAACGAACTGGGCATTTATCTTAAGACACTAAAAGAGTGTACCAAAATCCAATCTAATAGATTAATTTTTTTCAAAAGTATCGTGCTCACAGACAGACAGACATAAAGACAGACATAACGACAGACAGATAGACATACAGATAAACACATTCGTAAAAACCCGTTTTTCGGATTCAGGGAGTCTCAAAACGTGGACCTTTTGATAAAGACTAGGGAGGTCAAATTTTATACAAATCTAATACCTTGTCTGATGAGAATGTAAAAATGATTTATTTGTCCTGAATAATTTTTTGATAGTTCTGTTTTTAGTTTTAATCATAAAAAATAGCATGAAAAACATGAAAAGTTAAAATTTTTAAACCCCACACACGAGACGAAAAAGAAATTAAAAGACAAAAGTTGTGATAAGAATGTGCCCACACAGCGGGCACATTTTTTGTACTGTTAATTACGTTTTTCATGATTAAAGCCAAAACTACGCATCCTATCAAAAAGTGGTTGATAACAAATTTGTAGATCTTTTTCAAATGCACAATTTTTGTGCATTCATCTTTTACCGTATTTTGCATATTTTGGCCAAAAAATGTAATTTTTGGATTTTTCATTATTTTGTATGCTGTCAAAATTTGAATTTTTTATTTTTCAAGAAAATTCAAAAAGTTGTTATGATAATCTTGTAGGGCATTCAAAAAGAAACATTTTTCTTCTTTTGACTTTTTTCATATCGTGCGTTATTTGGCTTAAAATGTTTATTTTCATGTTTTTTGGAATTTTGTAAATGCTATAATTCTGACAATTTTCGATTTTTTTGAAAAAAGTTATCAGGATAAATTGTTCGACTTTTTGAATACTATGAATAACCGTATAGAGAATTTTTGAATTTTGAAAAAAGTGGTCTCAAAAATATTCAAAATGTGCCCACTTTTTGAATTTTTATCCTAAATGACTAGCTAACGAACTTGACCTTCAATTTAGGACACAAAACGAGTGTACCAAAGGGCAATCTAATAGATTAATTTTTTAAAAGTAATCGTGTTCACAGACATACATACAGACACATTCATAAAAACCTGTTTTTCGGATGAATATCAATTTTTTAAAATAAAAATTTAACTGTCAGTTTTTCTTTGAAAAATTATGTATTTTAATTTAAATTGTGTGTATTTTATAATAGAAATTAATCTTCTTGTTTGAAAATTCATCTTTTTGGTTAAAAATTCAATAATTGTAGATAAATATTAATAATTTCTGTCGTTATTTAATCTTTTTTGGTTTGAAATTGAATTATTCCAGTTGAAGATAATCAGTGTATTTGAAAATGCAACTATTTTTTATTTATTTTGTTATTTTAAAACTGAAAAATGTAACTTTGGTTGAAAAAGTGGCTTTTTTATAATAATCTTCTTTTTTGAAAATTCATCTTTTTTGTTTAAAATTCAACTATTCCAGTTGAAGATTCATCATTTTAACTGAAAATGTAACTGTTCCAATTGAATATTTAATTCTTTATTAAAAAATGCATCTTTTTGGTTGAACACTAACTTTTTAACTGAAAATTTAACTATTCAATTTTTGGTTGAAAATTTATCTTTTTTAGTTGAAAATTCATATTTTTGGTTTAATATTCAACTATTACAGATGAATATTTGTCATTTTATTTGAAAATTCATGAATTTGGTTTAAAAAATTTTTCATTTAGAAAATTCATGTATTTTGTTAAATAATCGTTTTTTTTTGTAGAAAATTAATCTTCTTGTTTGGAAATGAATCTTTTTAAATAAAAATTTAAGTATTCAATTTAAATATTCATATATTTATTACTTTAGTTAAAACTTCATAACTTTGTTTAAAATTTGTTAGTTTTTTGTGAAAAATTAATTTTTTAAACTCAAAGTTTAACTTTCCATTTTTTGTTAAAAACTGATATTTTTCACTTCAAAATTCAACTATTTGGTTAAGATTTCATATATTTTGTTGAAAAGCCGTCTGTTTGGATTGAAAATGAATTTGTTTGGTTGAAAACGCAACTATTTGGTTTAAACTTCATCTATCTTGTTGAAATCTCAATTATTATTTTACTTGAAAATTTAGGAATTTTAAGCAGTTTAAATTAAATTTATTATAGAACTATGAAAAATTATACTTGGAAAAATCTGAAATATCTTTTTAAAAATCGCCTACACGTGTCGTGGAGTGGTATGAAATGGAAGCGTCGATTTGCTTTAAAATCCTGCTTTAATAATTAAAAAAGGTTTTTTTAACAAATCGTCATCTTTCTGGTTAAAAATTCAATTATTATAGATAAATATTAATAATTTCTGTCGTTATTTCATCTTTCTTGGTTTGAAACTGAATTATTCCTGTTGAAGATGATCCATTTATTTGAAAATGCAACTATTTTATATTTATTTTGTTATATTAAAACTGAAAACTGTAACTTTGGTTGAAAAAGTGTTTTTTTTTTAGCTGAAACCCCGTCTTTTTTTGGTAGAAAATAATCTTATTTCTTGAATCCATCTTTTTTGTTTAAAATTCAAATATTTCAGATGAAGATTTACCATTTTATTTCAAAATTCATCAGTTTGGATAAAAAAAATTTATTTAATTTTTGTTTGAAAATTCATGTATTTTGTTAAATAATCGTTTTTCTTTAAATAATTAATCTTCTTGTTTGAAAATTAATCTTTTTGACTGAAAATTTAAGTATATCAGTTAAATATTCATCATTTTAGCTGAAAATTAATTTTTTTAAAATTTAAACTCTTTGCTCAAAAATTCATCTGTTCTTTTTATAAGTTATCTGTCACAGTTGGCTATTTATTAGTTTACTTAAAACTTCATAACTTTTGTTAAAAATTGTTAGTTTTTTGTGGAAAATTAATTTTTTTAACTTCCATTTTTTATTAAAAACTGATAGTTTTCGCTTCAAAATTCAACTATTTGGTTCAAAGTTAATCTTTTTTAGGTGAAAATTCAACTTTTTGGTTAAAACTTCATATATTATGTCGAAAAACCGTCTTTTTACATTCTCATAATTTATGAATGAGAAAGTATTAGAATTGTCGGAAATTTGACATCACACTTTTTCTACGGATCTCCACGTTTCGAGACCCCCTGAATCCGAAAATCAGGTTTTCACGATGGCGTCTGTCTGTCTGTCCGTCCGTCTGTCCGGCCGTCCGTCCGTAAACACGATAACTTTCGAAAAAATGAACGAATCAAATCCATCTTTGGCGCACTTTTTCTAGGTCCTAAAAGAAAGAACGAGTTCGTTAACCAGCCATTTTTGAAAAAAAAATTTGAAACCACTTTTTTCTGAATTTGAAAACTTTATGTGCAGATATTTATAGTATTGAAAAGAACAAACAATTTATCCTTATGACTTTTTTCGATAAAAAGAGAATTTTCAGAGTTATAGCGTTTCAAAATTTTTTTTAATCAACCGAAAATCAAAATTTGAAGTCGAAAAACGCACGATATGCAAAAAAAGTCAAGAGAAGAAAAACATTTCTTTTTGAAATCCCTACAAGATTATCATAACCAATTTTTGGATTTTCTTCAAAAATTGAAAATTCAAATTTTGATGGCACAAAAAATAGTGGAAAATAAAAAATTCGATTTTGTGGACAAACTATGTAGGATACAAAAAAAGATGAATAAACAAAAATGGTTATCCCAAAAATGATCCACAATTTCGTTAAGAATCACTTCTTGATAGGACGCGTAATTTTTTTTTATTCGTGAAAAATAACGTTGAAAAAAGTAGAATAAAAAAAATGTGTGGAAAAACGACGAAAGTTACGAGAAAAAAAATCCAACAAAACCTGTTTATAAATGTCTGTCGGAAATCGAGCGTGCAGCGCGAGTATCACGATGAGAATGTGTACCTCAAAGCCTACAGAGCTTTGAGAAACTTAATCTTTGACTACACTTAATTAAGTAGACAATTCAGAATTATGAATTATTAATATTTATTAATAATTATGAATTATGAATATGAAAATTCAATGATTTTACTTAAATATTTAGCAATTTTAAGCAGTTTAAATTAATTTTAATATTGAGCTATGAAAAATTGTACTAGAAAAAATCTTAAATATCTGGAAAAAATTGCCTAAACATGACGTGGTAATAATTTAAACAATTCTAAAAACAGGTCCAGTAGAGAAGCGCACAATTCCGCCAGGATATATCGACGCCTTAAGATCAAAATTAACAAATTTAGAAACAAGGGTAAAAAAAAACATTTTACGATATAATAGAATAATAAATGGGCGAAATAAGAAAATTATTTTGAGTATTTTTATTCATATTTTCAGGTGATAGAGGCAGAAAATTCACTGCCGCAAGTAGCTTCTGCTCACATACAAGCAGTGAAGGAAGCAGCTTCCCAATTAGCAAACTGCGTGGGATTTTTAGACAGAAGAGTTGACGAATTATCCCCGCCCCAATGGAAAGCTCAGCTTAATTCTGCTGCTTCATAAAACCTCGGATTTTCAAATTCCCACCCAAGATCTGATAATCACAAAAATATTCAGTAACTGTACTTTTCAGTGACATTATGCATATTGCAAAGAAAAAAAAGATAAATCAGTAAGAAACTGGTTTACGTTTATGGTATATCTTGAAAAAAACATATTTAAATATAATAATTTATTCAGTTTGATGGTTATAGTATATGGAATTTTTTGTACTATTTGTTGAATCTCATGCATGGATAAATTATAGATTTCAGTATTTAATTAAATATAAAATGATATGATAAATTTTCAATTTTTTTCACTTGATTAAAAAAAAATTATATTTCTGTGACATTACAGGAATATTTGAAGATGAAAGTTAAACTTAATGATGGAGCCCGTTTTGAAAAAAGTAGATATTTGTGTTTAATTTCAAATGCAAAAATTTCCCTAAAAAATATGTAATAAATGTCACATAATCTTTTTTCTACTGTTTTTTTTATTGAATGTGTTTTTCTGTCCCTCCAAGAACATTTAAAAATAAAAATTATCAATCGTGTCCTTTTTAAACAAATTCGATTTTTGGATTTAAATGATTCGAACTGAACAAAAATTTTGAAAGTATTTTATGTTCCGAATGTTATTTAAATTATAAGAAAATTTACAATGTATAAAAGTCAATTTGAAACTCTAAATTCCTAACATTTCAAGTAAAAATATTGTGGTTTCAAGAAAATAGATGATTTTGTAAACAAATAGTTGAATTTTCAAGACAAAAGATCAAGCTTCAAGCAAGAAGATTAATTTTCTTTTTAGCCCAAAACAGTTCAATTTAACAACAACAACAAAAAAACGAATTTTCAACAAAATAGTTGAATCTTGAGCCAAAACCGATGAACTTAAAAATATTTAGATTTGAATCAGTTAAACCTTTTATAAATTTTCAACCAAGAACTGAAATCTAGCTATGAATAAATTATTTTCATTGATAAGTTAGTAAATTTTTCTGATTTACAATTAAAAATAAATAATTCCTAGCTAGAATTCAGCCACTAACTGATATTAGTAAATATTTTTACTGTCTAAAATCTATAGAGAACAGAACAGTTGAATTTGTAACCAAAATAAATTATTCAGATAAAAATAGTTTTCATAGCTAGAAATAAGTCACTAATTGATATTAATAAAAAATTTAAATCATTAAAATCTATAAAGAACAAAAAAGATGGATTTTTAACAAAAAACGAAAAAAAGTGCAACATTTCTGCCAAAACAGATGAATTTTCAAACTAAAACAACGAATATTGAAGGAAAATAGTTTTAAAACAAAACTTTCTACAAAATTGTTGAATTTTCACGCTAAAAAGACGAATCTTATACAAAGCAGTCGAATTTTTAACAAAAATGATAATTTTCAATGAAATAGATGAATTTTTTACTAAAAAAGGACAAATTTTCAACAAACAAGTTACATGTTCGATAAAAGAAATACATTTTCAAATTATCTGAGTAAGTAAATTTTCCGTAAAAAAATTTATTATAAAAAAAACTTTCAATCAAATTGATATTTTAGACAAAAAAGATTTTTATCTTAAATCAGAAACAGTTGAGTTCATTCAAAGAAGGGATTTTAAAATAAAATGGTTAAATTCTTAACAAAAACTGATTCATTTTTCAATAAAAAAGGGATTTTCAACAAAATAGTTCAATTTTCATTAAAAAGGCATAACTAAGAAAATTGTTTATTTTTTAACCAAATAGTCACATTTTCACTTAAATAATTAAATTTTGAACCAAAAAAGATGAATTCTAAAATCAAAAATATGATAATAAACTTTATCGATAAATTGTGTTTAGTGGTGTTTAGAAATTTAAAAAAATATCCATAACAAAACTTATTTGACCAAAAAATTACGAATTTTCAACTAAAATAGGTAACTTTCAAACATAACATCGAATAGTTAAATTTTTTATTAAAAGAATTAATATTTTCAACCAAAACAAACATATTAAACAAATTAGATTTAGATAAGCTTTCAAGAAAAATACTGAACTTTAAATTAAAATGGTAAATCTTCAATAAAAATTACTTTTAACAAATTTGGTGGGTTTTCAACCAAGAAGAATATTTTTTTCCAACAAAAAAAAAAAAGATATTTCAACGAAATACATGGATTTTTAACTAAAAAAGTTAAATTTTCAACAAAAAATGGAATATTTATATTTTCATTTGAGAAAATTAATTTCCAATGAAAAAAATTAATTTTCTACTAAAATGATCAAACCTTCATCCAAAATGATTAATTTTCTATCACGAAAGTCGAATTTTCAACTGAAAATAAGGTGAATTTTATAATTTGAACCAAAAGTGAAATATTACATTTCTTTAGTAAAAAAAAAATTATTTTTCCACCGATAATGATGATTTTTCAACGAAAAAGTTCAGATTCAAACTTTTAAATATAGATCAAAATTATTTTTTTACTAAATCTTCAAGAAAAAAGATAAATTTGAACTAAAATTTTGAATTTTGTCTACCAAAAAATGAATTTATAACAAATTGGTTGAAATTCTAACCAAAAAGATAAACTTTTTATCAAAAAAGACAAATCTCTAACAAAATGTATGAATTTTAAACCAGAAAGATAAATTTTCTACCTAAAAAAATATTTTCAATGAAAATGATGAATATTTACCCCCAAAACCGAATTTTAAACCAAATTGTTCAATTTATAACCATAAAGATGAATTTCCAACGAAGAATATTTTCCTTCTATGTAAAAGACAAATTTTGAACAAAATAAATAAATTTTTGGTTACAAAAAGAAATTTTTAACGAAAATGATTAATTTTCCACCGACAAAAATAAATTTTTAAAAAAGAACATTCATTTTCTACAAAAAGAAATTAACTTTTGACAAAATACATTTATTTCCAATCAAATGGTTAACTTTGTATCTAAAAAAGATAACTTTTAAACCAAAAACCGAAATGACCAAGAAGATTAATTTTCTACCAAAAAAATACGAATTTTCAAGAAAGAAGATTAAGTTTCAACCATAGACATTAATTTTCTAAAAAATACGCGAATTTTGATTGAAATATTTACATTTTCAACTAAAAAAAATTAATTTTGAACCAAAAATGGAACAGGTTGATTTTTTATTATGGAAATTATTTTCGAACATCAAACAAAGAATTTCCAACAAAATATATCAGATTTTATCAAACAAACAAAAAATAATTTGTATCAAAAAAATGAATTTTCCAGGAAATAGTTGACTTTTCAAGTAAAGAAGTAAATTTTTAGTAAAAAATGTTAATATCTTCCCAAAAAAGACGCATTTTGAACTAAATACGTATATGAATTTATGACAAAATAGTTTAATTTTCAAAAGGTAAATTTTAAATCAAACAAAATAGTTAAATATTCAGTTAAAAAATGTTTTCAAACAAAAAAAGACAAATTTTTAACAAAATAAATCGATTTGAACGTAAGAAATACATTTTTAATAAAAATGATGTACCTTTCACCCAAGAAAATGATTTTTCAACTACGAATCTCAATTTTTTACCAAAAAATTAACCTTGGACAAAACACATTAATTTTTAACCAAATAACTGAATTTTCAACTATAAAAGATCACTTTTCAACCAAATATCGAATAATTAAATTAACATTTAAAAAAAATGAGTTTTCAATCAAACAAAGAACGAGTTTTCAACAAAATATTGTGACTAAGAAGATTAATTTTCTACCAAAGAACACTAAATTTAACAAAATACAAGAATGATTAAAAATATATATTTCGGGTTCCAATTGTGTACAAAACTACAATTTTTTGCGGAGCTTACTTGAAAATTTGTAATTGAAAAAATTATTTTTTAAATCAAAAAACCAAATTGGAACAAAATAGTTCAATTTTCTCAATAAGATTAATTTTCTTCTAAATAATACGTATTTTAATCAAAATACCTGAAGTTTCAACTAACAAAACTAACTTTTAAACACCAAATGGAATAGTTTTTTTATCTCAATATTTCTTTTTTCATACATTTCATAAAGTCTTGACATGTTTATATATTATGTTATCTTCATCCTCATTTTATTCCTAAAAGTTGTAAATTTATTGTAAAATTTGGTTTAAAAATCGCGCGCTTTTCATCACTTCTGGTTCCGAGTTAATCGTAGCCAATCAAAACATTGTGATCATGTCGCCAGCGACATGAATCAACGGCTGACCAGGGATGTGCAGTTACGCGTAACTGGAGGTTTTTCACGTAAAATACCTAACTCAAGTATTTTACGTATAATACAGGTAAAATACCTAGTATATTACGTGCCAAAATGGCGGACCTCTGTAGAACTGTGTATAACCTCACTTTTTTGCATTTCTGGTGCGGGTATTCGTAGGATTTCTTTTCCTAATGCGAATATTTTTAATAGAAAAATAATAATGTCAACTAAACTGAAATAGAGAAAACACAGAAATACTTCGGGCTTCCATAAATTGCATCTGATGAGATTAATTTTAAGCGTATCCAAGTGAATAAAAATAATAAAAATCATACGAATGGAGCGCAGAGTTTTATTTTTGCAACATAATATGAAAGAATGTTGCTTGTTAGCGCCTTCTGAGACACAGTTATGCACATAATTTAGGAATATTGTTACATTTGTTCATTTAAATATTTGTAATTGATATACGTTTCAATATGTTTTAGGAATACTAGTGAATTATTCTAACCTAAAAAGCATTCGTAATTTGTAATTATTTTTTACATTTATATCTGTGTGTTTGTTACTATTATTATGAAATATTGATCAATTTGATATTTAATAGCTGAAAAGCTGGTCATATGTTTTTATATTTAATTTTGGAAAAAATTGTACCTTATTAAATATACACGGATAAACCAACATTATCATAGTACACTTATGTAATTATGTTAGTTTGTTAATTTCTTTAATTTATTTCAATGAATTTTTGCAATGAAAACAAGTTTTAGAGGTTGTATTTGTGGAGGGAAACGGGAATCGCAGAACGCAAAGTCTCACATACGCGTAATTTACACCGTGTAAGAAGCTAGGCATGTAAAATACCTAGTAATTTACCGTAAAAAACTCCGTAAATTATCCAGTGTATTTTACTTACCCATCCCTGCGGCTGACTGAGATCTACATTAATCGCGCCTCGTGGCCCCAATCTTGGGAACTTTTCAAACTGCGCTTGCGTCGCGCTGACCAGGCGCCGACAACCTGATTGGTCATTGTTTGCGCGCTGAGTTTGAATTATATAAACATTCAAATTTAATATTTATGATTAATAATTATTGGGAAACGCATCAAAAGTAATTCCTTAATCCTAAATTAGAATTTTTGAGTAACCGTTCAAAAAATAATGCGATTTCTATGCAAAAAACATGATTAATTCCGACTTCAAAAAAAACATTTTTTTCTTAAATTTAGAATTTTAAATGTTAAAAAATATTTATAAAAAGGTAATAAGAAGTTTAAGTTTCAAGCAAAAAAATATTAGTTTCAATAGTATAAATATGATTTGATTATTTGTATACAATATTATAAATTTTATAATATTTATACAATAATTAATTAGTCACAGTACACATAACAGAATACACGCTCTAGAATTATATTTTATTCTTCTTCAATTAGATTACTTTAAATTCAAAATCACTTTCTTGTAATCCAAGTCTTCTTCAAGTTATTAAAAATGTATGTTATAACATTTATCACTGCAGTAATTAATTGTTATTTCTCTGAACTCAGAATTCATAACCTCTTTTTCATTATAATTTAACTAATTATATCTAACACTCCAAACTCTTATTTTTGGATTCGGGAAATTCTATTTGGGCATTTTTCAATAATTATTTGTTAGAAATATTAAATTTGAATATTTGTATAATTCAAACTCAGCGCGCAAACAGTGACCAATCGGGTTGTTGGCGCCTGGTCGGCGCGACGCAAGCGCAGTTAAAAAAGTTCCCAAGATTGGGGACACTGGCCTCGCAATGTTGCCAGATTGCGATAGTCAATGTTCAGAAGCGCAAGTTTGGCGATTCATTTTTTTTTCATGTATATGCCATCTCTCATAAGACGCGATGTTAAATGTGACGAAATTAAAAACGATAATAACTTATTTACAAAGTACCCTAGGCTTCTGAGATTTTAACTGAGTACTTTTAGTGATCATATTTAGATATCGCGAAAGTTTGGTTGAAATGGTAATGAAAATTCTTGTAACGATGGTACCTCCTTAAGACAAAAACACACAGAGGCTCACGCAGCCTTGTCACTGCGCATCGCGATTATTCTGGAATCAGAAGTCCTCATAAAGGGCGCAAAAATTTGATACGCTCAATGCATCCATTTAAATATATATGACTGATATAAAGGGGACAGGAAAGTTAACTGGGTTTTAGATGACAATAAACCGATAAATTGTGTTTAATGATGTTTAGAAATAAGAAAAAATGTCCAGAACAAAACTTATTTGACCAAAAATTACGAGTTAAAATGAAAAACCTGAATTTTCAACTAAAAAAGATAATTTTCGAAGAAAAAATCGAACAGTTATATTTGCAGTTAAAAGAATTATTATTTTTAACCAAGACAAAATTATTAAACACATAGATAAGTTTTCAAGCAAAAAACTGAACTTTTATTTAAAACGGTTAATTTTCAATAAAAAAATTACTTTTAACCAAAAAGATGAGTTTTCGATCAAGAACAATATATTTTTTTAATAAAAAAGACGATTTTTTAACAAGATACGTGAATATTGAACTAAAAAAGATAAATTTCCAACAAAAAATCTTAATTTCATTCGAGAATATTAATTTTCCGTGAAAAAAAAAAATTATTTTTGACTAAAATGATGAATCTTTAACCAAAAAGATTATTTTTTCACCAAGAAAGTCGAATTTTCAACTAAAAATAAGGTATTTTTTATGTTTCAAACAAAAGGTGCAATCGTACATTTCTTTAGTAAAAAAAATTATTTTTCAACCAATAATGACGAATTTTTATCCAAATAGTTCAATTTTAAACTTAAAAAAATATAAATTTTAAAAAAATTCTACAAAGTCTTCAAAATAAAAGATAAATTTTGTTTACAAAAAATTAATTTGTAACAAATTGGTTAAACTTCTAACCAAAGAGATAATATTTTTTAACAAAAAAGACAAATCCCTAACAAAATGTATTAATTTTCAACCAGAAAGATAAATTTTCTAATAAAAAAAACGCATTTACAATGAAAATGATAAATCTTTATCACAAAACCTGAATTTTTGAATAAATAGTTGAATTTCTATCCATAAAGATGAATTCCCAACCAAGGAAATTATTTTTCTATCCAAAGAACGAATTTTCAACAAAATGAATACATTTTTAGTCAGAGAAATAAGTTTTTAACGAAAATGATTAATCTTTCACTGAAAAAAATGAATTTTCAACCAGAATATTAAATTTTTAAATAAAAAGTTCCATTTCTAACCAAAAAGATGAATTTTCAGCCAAGAAGATTAATTTTCTACCAAAAAAGACTTATTTTCAACAAAGTAGATGAATTTTCAAAACAAACATTAATTTTCTACAAAAAATTAACTTTTGAGAAAATAAATCAATTTTCAATTAGATGGATAACTTTTTATCTAAAAAAGATCACTTTTAAACCAAAAACCGAATAGACTAAAAAGATCAATTTTCTACAAAAAAAACGAATTTTCAAACAAAAAGATTAAGTTCCAACTATAAACATTAATTTTGGACAAAATAGATGAATTTTTAACCAAATAGTTGAATTTTTAGCTAAAAAAGGTTTCATTTTCAAACAAAAATGGAACATGTTAATTTTTAGTTATGGAAATTACTTTGAACCATCAAAAAAAGAATTTTCAAGAAAATAGTTAAATTTCCAACCGAAAAAATAAATGTTTAATTAAGAATATTAATGTTTCACCAAGAAAGACGCATTTTCCAATAAATATGTATAGGAATTTTGAACAAAATAGTTGAATTTACAAAATGTAAATTTTAAATCGAACTTTACATAGTTAAACATTCAGTTGAAAAAATTTTCAAACAAACAAGACGAATTTTCAAAAAATAAATCAATTTTCAAGCAAAGAAATATATAAACTTTTTTTATAAAAATGATGAATCTTTCACCCTAGAAAATTAATTTTTAACTATGAAACTTAATCTGTTACCAAAAAAATTAACCTTGGACAAAATAAATTAATTCTTAACCAAATAATTGAATTTTCAACTATAAAAGATCACTTTTCAACCAAATGTCGAATAATTAAATTAACATTTAAAAAATTACTTTTCAATCAAACGAAGGACAAGTTTTCAAACAAATATTGTAACCAAGAATATTAATTTTCTACCAAATAATACTAATTTTAACCAAATACAAGAATGATAGAAGAGATATATTTCGGGTTCCAATCTTGTACAAAATTGAGAATTTTTTACTACGTTTTTTGAAAATTTGCAAATGAAAAAATTATTTGTGAACCAAAAAAAAAAACAAACAATTTTTGACAAAATAGTTACATTTTGAACTAAGAAGATTAATTTTATTTTAAAAAAGACGAATTTTAATAAAAATACCTAAATTTTCAACTAACAAAACTAACTTTTAAACACAAAATGGAATGGTTTTCTTCTCAATATTTCTATTTTCATATATTTCATAAAGTTCTGATATATTTATATTTTATTTTATCTTCTTCCTCATTTTATTCTTCAAAATTGTAAATTTATTGTGAAATTTGGTTTGAAAATCGCGCGCTTTTCATCACTTCTGGTTCCGGTGTAATCATAGCCAATCAAAACAGTGGGAAGTTGCGGCAGAATTGCCTCCACTTTGAGGGCCATACTACATGGGACAAAACTGTATTTTTTTAATAACTTAAAAAAAAGATTTTTTAACTGAAAATGGAATAGCTAAATTTTCATTATGTAATAAATGATATTCAACCAAAAAAATCAAATTTCAACCATTTCAACCAAACCAATGAATTTTTCATAAAAAAATTAATTTTCAATCAAATAATTTTCTACCGAAAAAACTATCTTAAATTTTTTTAATTAAATTTCCTTTCAACTAACAAAATCGGTAATATTTCAACCATTTTTAAACCAGGACAATAATATTCTACCAAAGAGACGCATTTAAAACCAAATACAACCACTTTCAACGATATAGTTCAATTTTCAACTAAGAAGATGAATTTTCAACCAAAAATGGAATAGTTTGATTTTCAATAAAAAAAAATTGAAATCTAATCTGGATTTTCAAATAAAGTCGTTCGATTTTCAACGAAAGAAATAAATTTAAAAAATAATAGATGTGTTCTCAACAAAAGAAATGAATTTTTAACCAAAACTGATGAATTTTCAACTAAAGAAGATAAATTTTCACGCAAAAGAAAAAATCATTTAAATTGTCGGACAAAGAAATAATTTGTCAACATAACGGCGAATTTTTAACTAAAAAGATTAATCTTCAAGGAAAAGAAACAAATTTTCGATAAAATAAAAAGATTTTCTACCAAAATCGTTACTTATCAACTAAAACAGATAAATTTTTAATCATAAATCGAATATTGAAATTAAAATGTAGTTAATTAAAAACATAAAATTTATGAAAATAGTTTAATTATCAACAAAAACCAAATTAATCGTCAAACCAAAAATAGTCATTTTTAAAGAAGAAAAATCAATTTCTCTCCCTTCAAACAAAAAATAAATCAAAATTCTCAACACATTAGTTCTCTTTTCAACCATAGAAATTAATTTTTTTCCAAAAAAGATAAATTTTCGAACCAAAAAGATAAAATTAAAAAAATAAAATTATTAATTTTCAACGGTAAGAGACATTAAAATACATTAATTTTCAACCAAATAATTGATTTTTCTACAACAAAAGACAAATTTTCAATCAAAAATGGAATTTATTTTTCATTTCATTCAATATCTTTGTTATTACGGCTGCTATTACCTATAATTAGAGTTCTTAAATTAAACGCTTAGCGTTTTGTACTCAACAAATTGATTAAAAACAATAGAGAATATGACAGAATTTAGGAGAATTTAAAAGAATTGAAGAGAATTTAAGAATTTATTATTTTTAACAATATTTATATTGTTCAGGTTACATCAACGGTTGAATATAAATTATTTTCTAGCTCAGACATATTCAGGAATTACATTGTTTCAAATTAAAATTTATAATTTTCAAATATATTAATTTACTTAAAAAAAAAAGTTTTTTCTACTTTAAAAGATAACTCTTTAAAAAAATACTGGAATTTTCTACAAAATAATTGAATGTGTAACATTACAGATGAATATTCAACCTGAAAAGACAAATTGCCAACGAAAAAGTGTCATAATTTATGTCATAATAAAAAAAGAATGAAATTTATGCAACAAAAGAAAAGAATTTTAAAACCAAAAAGACGAATTTCCAATAAATAAAGATTTTTCACTCAAAAAATAAATAAAAGTTTATCTAAATTATTAAATCTTAAAACCAGGAGACAAATTTTATTTATAAAAATTCAATTTTCAAACAAAAAATATGACTGTTCAACAAAAAATTAATTTTCCACAAAACTGACGCATTTTTACGAAAAAAAAGGAAATTTCAAACTAAAAAATAATTTTTTACATTCTCATCATTTATGATTGAGAAAGTATTAGAATTGTCGGAAATTTGACATCACACTTTTTCAACGGATCTCCACGTTTCGAGACCCCCTGAATCCGAAAATCAGGTTTTCACAATGGCGTCTGTCTGTCTGTCCGTCCGTCCGTCTGTCCGGCCGTCCGTCCGTAAACAGGATAACTTTCGAAAAAATGAACGAATCAAATCCATCTTTGGCACACTTTTTCTAGGTCCTAAAAGAAAGGACAAGTTCGTTAACTAGCCATTTTTGATAAAAATTCAATCTTAAATAATGGAAAAGTTCTATTTTCTGTTCAAAAATGAATTCTAAAAAAACTAAAATTATAAATTGTAAAGAAATTAATTAATTTTAATGAATTCATTTAAAAATTGCTTTTTGGCATAACTCTTTTCATGAAATTTAGCTTAAGATTTAAGACGGAAAAATTTGATATTTATTTGATATTTTCTCCATTTTACATTGATTTATTCTCGCCTACTAATGCATTTAGGTTTTGAATTATTGATCATAATTATTTTAATCGAATCTACAGAAAAGAACGATCAATAAATGCTTATTTTCATTTTAAATGATTAAATTATGCCTTTGAAAGAATAATTGAATAAAGATATAAAATATTTTACAGTTTTAGATAACTGTAATGTAATAAATAGAATGAAGCTTATCGTGGGTGAAATTTTTATAATTCTATAGTACCTTTTTTAAATTTTATAATTTTCTATTTTTAAATTTTTATCTTTTTAATTTTGCTAGCAAATGGAAAGACTTTGGGAAAATTCAAAATTATTCCGATTTTATTTTAAAAGGTTAATTTTAAGTTTTGAAGATTTTAAAATATGTAGAAAAAGACTCTAAAAGATTTTAAAACAATTTTTTCGGATTGATAGAACAAAAAATAAGAAGACTTTAAAGAATTTTTTAAGGTTCTAGGAGAAAAATAAAATTGTCTCAAGATTCCTGGTAAAATTTTTAATGATTTCTTTATTTTGAAGAACGGATTCTAAAAGAAAATTGAATCAAAATTACAAAAAATTCTTATATCCTTAATGAATATTTTCAACTATTCAACCAATTCCAAGATAATTTTAAACCTGTGAAAAATTCCATTTTTTCAATGCAGATTGTTGACGATTTTGAAATAGGGAGCTGGATTAAAATTACGAAAGGTTTCAAGAGAATAAAATCTTTTTCTTCAGATTCCCAGAAAAATTTTAAATGATTTTTTATTGTGAAAAATTAACTTTAGGAAAATGTTCTAAAATATTTCTAATATTTGTTCGAAAATTTTTAAAAGACATTTAGAACGTTCAGATATATTAAAAAGATTTTTTAAAAATGTTAAATTGGATAATTATAAAAATTTTGATCAAACTGTAGATTGTTTACAATTTTGTAAAGAAAGAAGCTTTTTATGAATTTGTAAAGGTATGTAGAAAATCAAACAATATTATCTAGATTATTAGGAAAATTGAAAGTCATTTTCTGGAAGATTCGAGTACATTTTATTTTGCAGAATTTAAAAAAAATGGTAGTTTAACAAATTTTCATGTTTAAAAAAATGAACTAAAATTACACATAGTCAACAAATTTAATTAATTTTAATGAATTCATTTAAAAAATGTGCTTTTCGTCATAACTATTTTCATGAAATTTAGTCTAAGATTTAAGAGGAAAAGGGAATGTTCATTATACTTGTTTTTAAATTAAACATGAACTAAAGTTATTTCAAGCTAAAAAATAAACGTTTTTAAAAATGATTGATAAAATCGAGGAAAATATTTTATTGTTGATTTATAACTGGTTATCGAAAAGAACTCGAGGTGAAGTTTTTAAATAAATATTTCACAATTTTCATTGTTTATTTAACAATAGTTTTCACGGTTTAATGTTTTTCTCTTACTTTAGGTAAAAGTTGCAACTATTATTCAATCCTAATACTGCAAGGCTTATTTTATTCTTCAACAGATAATCCGCAAATCTCATCAATACGTTTTTAGATAAAAAATTTTATTTAGGCATTATAAAATCGTTATTTTTGTAAACAATAGGTTTTCATCAATACATTTTTTTAAATGAAACTACCAATGAGATTTGTAGAAAATCTTTAAAGGAATAAAGTAAGCGATACAGCATTATAATTAAATAAGAATTGCAACTTTTACCTGTAGAGAAAAAGGAAAACGTTAAACTCTAAATTGTTATTGTCAAATAAAGAAAAATCAAAATGTTTTTTTCAAAAGTTCACCTCGAGTTATTTTCCAAAATTAGTTATAAATTATTTTTAACAAGTACATATTTATATATATATATTTTTTATATATTTAAATAAAATAAATATTATGTTATATATAGTATATATAATATAATAAGAAATATAAAATTTAGACTATTTTCTTTTCGGATATTTAAAAATTACGCAAATAATGATATGTCTAATTTTATTGCGCATGAATAATGACAACTCTCATGTCAAATATTTTCCACAGCCCTCCAGAAAAGTGGCATGGGGCTGAACAGAACGATCTTTAACCAAAAAGTTGCATTTTCATACAAAAAGTGAAATTCCTTCTGTAACAGATCAAGTTTTAAATCAAAAAGATAAACTTACAAAAACATAGTTCAATTTTCTATTGAAAAAGATTTTAGTCGAGTTTGCACGATCAAACTATGAATTTTTTAACAAGAAACAATTTTCTGCAAAAAAATTGAATTTTCTATCCAAAAGATGAATTTTTTACAAAAAATAAGGACTTTTAACAAAATTGTTGAATTCTCTAGCAAATAGTTGCGTTTCTATAAAAAAATATGAAATTTATTTTAAAGCAGAATTTTTTATTACAAAAAAAGTCGAATTTTCACCCCAAAAATATTCCAGTTAACTCGCAGGAACATCAAAAATTGAATTTTTGTAACAAAAAAAATAAGGTTCTACGAAAAAAACTGAATTTTCAATCCAAAAAGACGAACTTTTTTAAACAAAAAGGATGAATTTTTAACAAAATAATTAAATTCTCTACCAAATAGTTGCATTTTTATCCAAAAAGATCAATTTTGTACTAAAACAGATGGATTTGTAATAAAAAACAATTTTTTTATGAGTGGAACTTTGATCTAGAAAATATTTCACTTCATTTTTCAACACGAAAATATAAATTTTAAACAAAAGGTAATTTTTCTACGAAATAGTTAAGTGTTCAGGAAAATAGTATATTAGCGTAATTTCTAACCAACAAGTTGCATTTTGATAATAAAGAGATTTAATTTCTGCTAAAGCAGGTAAACTTTAAAATAAATAAGACAAACTTTGAAGAAAAAGTTGAATTTTCAACAGAAAAGTTAACGAAAAAATGCAATTTGCTATTATTTAAAATAAATTCTGAGATTCTCATAAATTCTCAGAGAATTTATTTCTCTGTTATATTCTCGGTAATATTCTCATTCTCGTTACCGTTCTCAAAGTAATATAACCGGCTCAGAACTCTAGCCAGACTGCCAGAGGTGAAGGCCGACATCTTGGAACGCAAAAATCGAACGCTTGTTTGTGTTTGGAGGAGGGTTCGGAGCGTTGTCAGGTTATGTTTCTTTCTAATTTTGTTTTTATTTACCCGAATTTCGGAAATTAAAGCAAATTTAAACGATAATAAGTCGATCCTAGTAAAAATGGTGAATTGTGTGGTTCCTGTTTGCAAAGAATATACCGGAAAGAGGAATAATAAGGAGAAATGTGTGAAAGTTACGTTTCACAAGTAAGTGGAAAATAACATCTTTATCTTTCAATAAATAAACCTACATGGATATATATGCGGAAGATGAAAGAAACCGATAAAAACATTATTATTATTATTGTTGTTACCAGTCAAAAGTTACGCGTTAACGTTACTTTTTTTTAATGTAATGCGTGAACGTTACCCTTAATGAAAAAAGTTCTGTTCTACCTTGACGTTACTTTTTTAAATATAATTTTCTAATACATCATTTTAATTTCCCAAAAACTTTTGATATTTTATTTCAAAGTGTTTACAATCTTAAAAATTATATTTCAATTTATATAATTCAATAAATAATTTTACATCCATAATCTGTAAACTGTTATGGCGAACAATAATATTGATTCTGCAACATATTTCCGATTTTTGTCTTTCAATGTCTATAATTTTTTATCTCATTCATATATTTAAACTTTCTTTTCAATTCTTGTTAATTTACGGATATATTTATTACATAAAGTTATTAAATTACTATTTTATTTATTTATTCTAATTTTATTCTTAAAGTTGAAGAGTAAGAAAAATGTAACACTTATTTAGAATTTAGATTTGACATGAAAACAAGTAGCTTTATTATTAAATATAATTGAAAATGGTATTTTTACAATAAAAGAAAAAAAAACTGTTTCTATCTTTCCATTGCATTACTTACATTTAAATAATAACTTTGAAAACCAAAACCTACCACAAACGGTTAATTTTTGTTATTTCTATTAAAAATTATTATTTTTCAAGATGAATTACTCTAAAAAAGAAAATCTTGTTTATAGTAGAAAATTCATTTCTTTGGTTAATAATTTAACTTTTAGGTTCAAAATCCATTAAGGCTACAAAAATGGTTGAAAATACATGTGTTTTCGTTTCTTTGGTTGAAAATTTTATTCTTAGGTTAAAAATTCCTTCAAGACTAACATTCGGTTGTAACGATATGTATTTTGATAAAAAAATTTTTTTTTGGCAGAAAAATAAATATTTTTGTCTCAAAATCCATTTATTTAAACATTCAACTGTTAGGTTTAATATTCCTCTAAAAATTCAAAATTTACATGAAAATTCATGAATTTTGTAAAAGATTATCTTTTTTTGGTAGAAAATTAATCTTTTTCGTTGAAAACTAATTTCTTTGGTTGAAAAATTCGTTTAAAAAAAATGAAATTTAATTTTTTTAACTGAAAATAAAACTATTCGATATCTTGTCGGAAATTTATCGTTTAAAAAAAATCTTTTTGTTCGAAATTTCATCTAGAGTTTTATTTTTTTTTTGTTGAAAATTTGTCGTCTTCTGGTCGAAAACTCATCTTTTGGGTTAAAAATTTAATTATTTCGTTAAAAATTCATTTCTGTGATTATAAATATAACTATTTTGTGACATTTTTTTGTCTTTGTTTAAAATTAATTTTTCGACTTCCATTTTTATTAGAAAATTTATATTTTTTTAGTTGAACATTCACTTATTTTATTTAAAACTCGTATTTTTTGAGAACATTTTTTTTCTCTATGGACTGAAAAATCTTTCTTGGTGGAAAACCTCAACTCTTTTGTTGAAAATTCATCAATTTCTTTGAAAAATTAGCCTGTTTTGATTAAGGATTTAAATAATTTATTGAAAACTCGTACTTTTTACTTTAATTAAACCGGTTTTAATTTGAAATTAAAATATATTTTGGTGGGAAATTTTCACTATTACACTTTTTCTTGAGAATTAATTTTTTATTGAAAACTTAACTGTTTTTTTTATTTCCTTTTTTGTTGATTGAAAAGTGAAAATTTAAATATGACCTTTTAGAGTTAAAAATTGGATGGTTTGCTTGAAAATTTGATATATTTTATTTACGTTTTACGTAATTTGTGGATTGCCCTATATGATTATTTGCATTTAAATAATGCAATGAAAATCGTGTTAATTACAAATTTTAATTTTGCTGAATATATCTGGCTTTGGTTAAATAATAAAATTTTACATTTAACAGAGCTAATTTGCATTTAATAAATCTAAAATGTCTGACTGTTTCATTATGCACACAAATGTGTCATTCTTTAATGTTTACCATTTAAAATTACTTCGTTAAAATTTTTTTCGTAATAATACAATTTTAAAGGTTTATAATTAAAAATATTTCCATTTTTTAATGGTGAATATATTTTTTTCCTTTGAATTCTCAAATTTTAAGCGCTTCGAATAAAAAAATATCTAACTTCAAAAGTTTCCAATTTTTAATTATTCAGTTTTGAAAGCTTTTAATTATAAATAATACAATTTCAATTCCTTTGGATTTTGAATAATCTGGTTTTTAAAATTCCAATTTGAAATTATTCAATTCTTAGCATTTTTAAATTGTTCTTTATTCGAAGTTTGAATCCGAAATCATGAAATTTCGATACTCTTCAATGCAAAATAAAATTATTCAATTGCATGCTATTTTTATATTTTTAAAGATTATAATTATTTTTTTTTTTTAAGTTTACTCTTTTATTTACTTTTTATTCCATTCGAAATATTGTGCTTTTTGATAACTTTACCTGATCTAAAATTGTTTGATTTGGAACGTTTTCATTTTGAAATTATTAATTATTTTTTGAACATTTATTTTTTAAATTTAGAAAAGAACAAAAAATCTTTTTGTAAGAAATTGTATAGTTTAAATTGAAAATCCATTCACGGTGGTTTAAAAAAGCCCAAGAAAGCATTACATTTTTTAAATAAACAATATAATGATACTACATTCTCGACTATGTGATTTATTATTTATTTATTATTAATACTATAATTAATACTTTGAACGCAAATTTGAAATAACACTCTTCAATAACCTGCGGATTTATATTTTTCAATGTTAAAAACAACCTATTTAAAAGTGTCTAATGTCACATTTTTTAATATATATTTATAACTAAACATTTTTTTGAAACGCAATCTTTTGAAATTCTTTTGAATTTTTCAAAATAACTTAAAGTCCCTCGAAATTTTGTTGAGACATTTATATAATTTGAAATGTTTGAAATAGTGTGAAATAAAATTTATTTTTTTCCTTAAAGTTCTCGAAAAAAACTTTAAAATCCTTTAAAATACCTGAAAAAGAAGTCGTAAAAATCCATTAAAATATTTAAAAAATAAACTACTTAAAAATCCATATGGTCAAATTCGTAAATATTAACAGTTCTAAAAAAATTTGAAACGAGTTAAAGAATTTAAGAAATGATTAAGTTTAGTTAGTAAGAAATGTTCGAAAAAACTATTAATTTATTTTAATATTTGCATGGATGCCAATATTTTTTACGTGTCAAATGATCTTCACTCTTCCCGTAAACATTGTTAAATTTTAAAAAGAAATATTTTTAAATTCTTCAATTAAAAATTGTTTATGTTTGAAAAATTTAACTGTACAATTGATAATTCAGAAATTGTTGAATTTAAGACGTTTATAAATTGTATAATAAATCAAAATCAAAATTGTTGATTTTCAAACGGTTATTATTTGAACTTGTCAAAGCACTAAAAACAGTGTCTATTTAAAAAAATTTTAATGTTGTACGAAGTAAAAGAAAAGACATATAAAAATTTTCAAATTAAAGCCTAAGAAAATAATTATAAATAAAAAATTGTTTTAATTTAACAATTTTAAAGTGAAAATATCATTTTTTGGTCTTATTTTGGTTTCGAAAAAAATCTTAGATTTTTTAACTTTAAAAAAAGTAAGAAAAAGCGCATTGTTTAAATGTTGAAAAAATCTTTGCATTAATTAAATATTACATAGGATGTATATTTAAAGAAAAATATTTAATATTACTCAAAACTGCGCTCTTTGTCGAAATGTTAAAAGCTTGTTTTTCGGTAGTTTTTGAAAATTGTTTAAATTCTAAATCTTATTAAAGTTATGTTCAATCGAAAAATTTCATTAAAATCAGTTAAAAATCTGTTAATTTTGTTTGAATTTTGGCCGGATCGAACAATAATTGTTATGATATATATAATAGTTATTCAAATTTAAAATAAAGAATGTTCAATATGGGCATACAGTACATCATATTTTATTATAATTAATTTTTAAAATATTTAATTTTTACAGATTAAACAAATAAATATTTAACCTATAAAGTTTTAATTAAGGGGGTAGGGTACCTTGGAAGCAAAAAAATCGGATTTTTGTACGTTGCATTTTCTAAAATTATAACATTTCAAAAAATATTTTTTTTCACTCGTTTTCTAGTTTTAAAAGTTTAAACGCGTTTTTCTCGAAACCACGTTTTTAAAACGGAGCCCGCGATTTCTCAAAAAAGGTTTATCCGATCGTTACCAAATTTGATCCAGTTTGACTTTCAAAGTCGGCCATTTTGTAAAAAAATGATTATTTTTAACTTCACGATCGCTCAAAATTTTTCTGCAACTGTTTATTAAAAAATGCCCTTCAACTTTTTGATTTAAGATAATCCACTGCTGTGGCATTAGGGCCCCGTTATGCGCCTTTTTTTCTTGGACTCTCCGGAGAATGACTGTAACTGGATAAATTGTTTATTTTTTTACATGAAAAAATTATTGAGAGAAGTTCAAATATGTGTCCATCGAATGTCATAACACGTGTGCTCATATAAATAAAAGTTTTTTCCTAAATAGTTAAGTTTTAAATTAACCAAATTAAAAAGTTAAATTAATTGTTATAAATGTTTTGAATATAATAATTTTCAAGGTGTAAAACAAACAAGTGTATTTTTAAATATCGGATATTTAAAGAGAAAAGAGGAAGTTTTTCGAGAATAGGGGAAAAAGGAGAAACGCTAATTTATAATAACAACTCATTTAAATTAATGCCAACAAGGTAGAGTTACGCGTAACCTGAAAGAGATTCGTTTTTTTATTATCTTATGCTATAATATTAAATTTCAAAGGTTTCCGCTTGATCCAGTTCGAAGGCAGGAATGGGCGGACAAAATCGGGGTAAATGTAGGAGCTTTGAAAGTATACTCTAGGATTTGTTCATCCCATTTTCCAGAAGAAATGATTGATAGAACATCGCTCAGTTGTGTGAGACTTCGAGATAATGCTCTTCCTTGTGTATGTTTAAATAATTTACGTCTCAATTATGAATATGAATTTAGTTAATTTTAAGTTAAAACTTTATTTTAAACCAATAAAAAATGCTTCAGTTTGTCATGCTTTATATAAAAAAAAATTTCAGATAAATACGAGCCGGGATGAAAAATATGCAATAAATCGATGCACTCTTGAGAGAATGGACCAAAGAGAGGAAATTAATTCACCAGAATGTGCGATAAAATTAGAAATTGAAGAGAATACTGATCCTTATGTATGTGTCATATATTTATTTGTTCCTAAATTTACTTTATTTCAAGTGACAATTCAATTTTATTTATAAAAATGATTCCATTTTTGAATTTTCATTTTATGCAACATTTGTAGTTTAGCCCGAGTTCGGATCGAACGTCTACATCGAATCTTCACGTTGGTGATGATATGGAAACTGAAAAAGGGTCGAATCCATCAGTATCTTCGATAAAATTAGAAAAAGATACAAATTCTGTTGATCCTTCAAGTGGATCGGGGAATGTACTGAAGGAAGAAATTGTACTCGAAACAGTTTGGATGGATGACTGGGGACCACATACTGAAATACCCGAGCGTAAGTACAGTGAACTTTCATTTATTCCAAGAGCCGATAAAGTTAATCGTTCCAATATTCCAAGTCTTCAGAGGCCCCCACCTCTACCGCGAGGCGTCAGGTTATTTTTGTCAAGCGACGTTCATTGGCTGCCCCTTTCTTGTATAGATGTGTGCGTCCTTGCATTTGCGCATTAATCCATGTCAGTGTTTTTCAAGTGTTTTTGTTGACGTACGAATCGTAATTGTTTCTCGCGAAACAATTAAGTCGGTTAAATAAATAAATTTGACTTAAATCGAGTTTTTCGAAATCGAGGGTTCAAATAGAATTAAGTTAGAATATTCACAAAATTTGGAGAGCGATCGAAAAGTTACCTAATCGTTTTTTTTTTCGTTTAATCTCCAAAAGTTACGAAGCATATTTTCACATATTTTCCAGTTTTTGTTCATGTGCATACACTTTATTGTGACAACATTACAAAAAAAAAAGTTTATCAAATATTGCGTCAAGTCATTTCTTGAAAATTCAGAAATTTATTTAAAAAAAAAAAATTAGCTTCAAGAGAATTTAAAAAAAATGGACTAAATTTCAAACCTTGGATTTAAAAATTAATACACTGGGAACTCCGAATTTAGGGAATTTTAATTTGTAAATTTCAAATGGACATTTACATTTAAATCTCCAGATTAGTGGAATTCAACTTTCCAAAGTAATAAATGAAAAATCAACATTTGAAATTTCGATGAAAAAAATAGGAATTTAAACACCAACATGAAAAATTAATTGATATTTACAACTTCATTCTCGGAAATTAGAGTTCCAAACTCTTTATTCGAAAATTTATATTTGAAACAAAAAATTTTCAAAATCAGAGGTTGGAATTAAGAGTGAATAATTAAAATTATAAATGTAAAAATTCGAAAGCGATGTTGTTAATTTAAAATTTTCGACTTGTTAATTTTGAAATCTAAGAGTTGATATTTTAAAATTTGAATGTAAACAGTGATTTTTTAAATTGCCAACTTGTGAAATTTGAACTCGGAAATGTTGAATGCGACATTGAAATTGAAATTTCTGATCATGAAATTTGAAAATGAAATGAAGAATTGAAATTTCCACGCTTGACGTCAGAAATAAAGATAAAAACGTTTTTTATTCTCAAATTCATCGTTATAAATATAATTTAATATATAAATATTTGTAAAATTGGATTTTAAAATTAGAAATCAGGGTGGCGACTTGACGGGGAAACCGGAAATTTAATTAAAATCCCGGGAATTTACTTCTGATCGTAGTAAAATTCAAGTTTTTATTATTTACAATTTTTTTGTCAATCTCTGGTTGTAAATGTAACTAATTTGTTGAAAATAAATTTTTTGAATTAAAAATCCAACTATTCCAGTAGAAAATTTAACTATTTTTTGAAAATAAATTTTTGTTGTTAATAATTCGATTTTTAACAGAAAATTTAACTATTTTTTTTTGTTGAAAATGTATATTTTTCGGATGAAAACTCAACTATTTTGTTGAGAATTGATATTTTTTATTTAGAAAATGAACTATTTATATGAAAATGTATGTGCTATGTGAAAAATCCGTCTTTTTCGTAGAAAATTCATTCCTGCAACTGAAAATCTTGATGTCTATTTTTGGTCAAAATTGACATTTTTTTTGTTTAAAATTCAACAATTTTAAATTGAAAATTCAACTATTTCGTCGAAAGTCAACATATTTGGTTAAAAATCGATTATGTTTTTGTAGAAAATTATCCTTTTTCTGTGCAAGTGAATCTTATTCTTGAAAAATTCTTCTTTTCGGTTAAACATCCAAATATTTCAGTTAAATATTTATAATTTTAGTTGAAAATTCATCTTTCTGGTTTAAAATTCAAGTATTTCAGTTAAAGATTTACAATTTTTTTTGTGTCGAAAGTTAGTTTTTTTTACGAAAGTAATTTTTTTAAACTGAAAATTAAAACTATTCCAATTGAATATTTCATAGTTTTAGTTGAAAATTCATCTGCCTGGTTGAGCATTCATTTGTTTTATATTATCTGCTTGACAATTTATATTTTTTAGGGATAATTAATTTTTTTAATTAAAAGTTTAAGTATTCTATAATTTGTTTAAAATTAATATTTTTTAGTCGAAAATTTAAGTATTTGTTTTAAAATGAATTTATTTTGCTATTTTTTGCTCTGTTCTGTTAAAGAATCTTTAGAATGTTTAGAATTTACTAATATTAGATGTGTTACTTTTACTTAAACGGGAAAATAAAAAAATTTGACCGAGAATTTGAAATCGTCCATCGAATCTGAATTTGAGTTACACATATTTAGTTACACAAAATAATACAAAATTTGTGTGACTCAAATTCCAAAATTAAAAAAATATATAAACCGGTATTCAAAAGTTCAAAATAAATTCAAATTAAAAGCTTCAAATGTTAAATAATACAAATGTGGAAATTCAGGTTCGTAAAATTTCATTTGAAATTTCTTATTAGGAAAATAATACTTTGTATTATTTAAATTGTATAATTTAAATTATCATAAATAATTTTATTTGAATTTGAAAATGATAAATAATAAATTTTAATTCGAAACTTTGTGCGTATTAGCATTTGAATTTTTGAATTTAAAAATTGGAATACAAAACAGGGAAATCACAGTGAGTTTATTTTTTGACCGGGAATTTTACAAAATTTTTAAATAATTGGTTAAATTGTGATTTTTATAAATTATTATATCATTTAGTTTAGAATGCTTAGTTCGAAAATCTTTCACTACAAAAATTTTCCATTTTAGATTTAAAAATTTTATGCACATATTTTAATTTGAAGAATTTAAAATGCAGTTTTAAAGGAAAAAAAATTAGAAGTGTTTTTTATATAAGAAACAGGGTGGCTGCCGGACGGGGAATTTTATGAATTTTGAGAAGAAAAATCTGCCCAAGTTCGATTTTAACAGTTTTTAAAATAATTAAAGCGCAGTTTTGAAGATTTAAACAATTAAAAATTAAAAGCGTTTGAAGTTGACAATTTTTGATAAAAGTCAGTTTTATTTTATCAACTGTAAATATAAATAAATAAATTATTCTTAAAATGGATCTGTACTCTTAAGTATAGAAATCTGAACAATAATTGATTTGACCCAAACAATTCTAGATCCGTTCAAAATTTTAGAATTTCCACATTGTAACTGTTTCAATCCGAAAGTCTTAATAAGAATTTAAATCAATATATCATTTATTCCAATAATTTTATTTTTAAATGAAAATTTTCATGATTTATCATTAATACATTTTAAATTCAGAGTTTCAGGTATTCCTTTATATTAAATTTAATAAATAAATTTATTAATATATAGAGATAAACGTTTATTTTTCGGCCTGCTGGCCTTAAAAAATTTACTTGCTTAGACTTCCATTTTTTTATAGAATTTTCTTACAACTAGGTCTTATAAAGTACTATCCATCCACACCTTATAACTAATCCGCTCGCTCCTATAGCCTAACCTTCTTCGCTGCGCCTCGCCTCGCACGCATTTCGCTCATTTGTCGCTACGCCTCGCATTACCAGCCTCTGTCTCCGCGGCTAACACCTAATACTTAACTACTATTTACAATATTTACATTTCTCTTACATCTACTTCCTCTCCTATTTACAATCTTTTCTTCTCCATTCCTCTTCTTCCTTCCTTCTCTTCTTCTCTATTTTACCCAACACCCCCTTCACCCATGCTACTGCCCTTTTGTCATCCCTTTCATGCAACAATACCTCCATGCTTATCCCCCTCCTTTCCACCTCTTCAAATTCCTCCAACCAATGCTCCAATTTTGCATCCCCCTTCCCGCACAATTCACACATTCTCTTCTCTACTTCATCCATCTGCAATCCATTCGTTCTAAAATACCTTTCCCTTTCCACCTCCATCTTCCCACCCCTATCTCTGTTTTCCTTCTCCCACCAACGATATCTAACCAGTTTACTTCCTCCTTCCAAAAATTTATCCTCATATTTACACGCTCGACTCCCCGTTATAATCCCTAAACTCGTTCTTGCTGTTTCCCTCCTGACAATATAGTTCGGCGTATTGCTTGCCAACCCCAGTATCCACTTTACATACCTCTCCTGTACCCTATTTTTCTCCTCACATACCTTCCAACCCCACACCTCCACTTCGTAAAATAAGACACTCATTACTAGCGAATCAAACAATTATATTCTCCTTTAAAATTCATCTGCGAACAATCTCTTCCCCAGCCCCCACACCTGCCTCATCGCCACATTTGCCCTTCTCACTCTCTCTTTTATATGACCATCCACTCCCCCATTTCTTCGAAACACGCTTACACCTTGGCACCCTTTTTGGTTAATTCTCTATCCACCACGTGATGCAAGACGTAAATATTGTGAATAGTGCTCCTTCTGTCTCTAAAGCCCGCCCGCGTCTCCGGCAATATTCCTTTCCCCTCAACATCCTTTCGCAACCTATCTGCTAACACCATCGCGTATATTTTGTACGCAGTATTCATGAGCGTAATTCCTCTATAATTTTCCTGCCTCTCCCTATCCCCTTTCTTATACAGTGGTACGATCAACCCGTCTCTCCACCCATTTGGGAATCCCTCGATCCCTCCATAATTTTTTCACTACCCCCTTCAGCCTCTGCCTTACCTCTTGTGTGCCCAACAGCCACGCTTCGTTCTCTACCTCGTCAATCCCTGCTGCCTTCGATTTTTTCAACTTCCCTGTCTGCTTCTCTATCTCCTCGTCATTCAGCTCCTCTTCATCTACTTCTCTGTTTCTTCTAATCCCCTCATCTCTCTTTCGAATATCTGACCCCTGAAATGAATCCTTAAAAAATGTCCTCCATTGGTCGCTCCCTATCTTCTCACTTATCCCCACCCTACGTTTCCTAAACCTATTAATTATCTTCCACACGTCCCTTTCTGTCTTAACACTTCTCAACTCCTCTTCCAGCTCTTTTTCTTTTTCCTACTCTTTCTTCTTAAACATCGCCCTAAACTCCTTCCTGATTTCTACGTACTCCTGCCTTTTCGCGGTTCCTTCCTTCCACTTCCTGTACTTCTTTTTCACCTTTCTCTTCATCATTTTACATTCCCTATCCCACCACGGCTTTACCATTCCTTTCTTCTTTTTCACAAATACCTTCTTTTGCACACAACCTTTCACTTTCTCTTGTAGACCCTCCCATATCTCGTCCACGGACTCCTCCTCAAAGCTTATGTTGCCCAACTGCTCATGATACTTCTCTATCGCCTCTCTCGTCCATGGCACCCTCTCCCCTAACGACCCTTCTTCCCCACCCTGCCTTTCGCCCGCCTCCCCCTGTATCCACAAACCCAATGGCTGATGGTCTGATTCCGTACGGTTGTACCCCTCACAACCGTACTCACCTCCTAGACTTCCACCCTCACACTCCACTCACACCTTCCACACAAACTTTGTAAAAACTTCTCACCGCCTGTCACTGCACACTTTCTCACTACCGCCACCAACATGCAAGTCAAATTTATTAATATATATTATTTCTATTATTTTTTCGGCTACTAAAAAATATAAACGTGCGTTTTCTTAATCTAGAAAAAGAATAATTATTGAATATTTAGCAATATTTCACTGTTGATCTAGGACGAGTAAATTGAAACCAAATATTTAAAAGAAAACAATTTGAAACTGAATTGTTTTATATAGAAAGCTTTGAATCTTAAGGTTTTCTAAGAACTTTTAAACTTTTAGTGTTACAATTTTAATTGTTCTATTTAAAAAGTTTTTAATTTATAAGTGAAATTTTTTTATTTTGATGTATAAATAACAATTAAACACTTACTATTTGTAGAAAAAATTTGAGTTATTTTAAAGAGATACATAGAAGTTTTGAAAAGATTCAAAATTAATTAAAAACTTGTAATTATTTCAACTAATTTAAATGAAACGTGTCAAAATTTTTTTCGGAACTTCTAAATATATTTTTAATTTAATCGAAATTCTCCTACAATTTTTGAGAATCCTGCAAATTAAAAAAAATCCCTGAAATCTTCATTTTCTTCTTTGATAATTTTTTTTATCTCTTAAAATCTTCTTAAACTTTCTGTTACAATAATTTTTCAAATTGAAAAATCATTTTCAATTTTCCTAAGAATCTTAAGAAGATTTTTTATTTTTTTGGAGTCTCACAATTATTAAAAAAATTCTAAATTTTTTGTTTGAAATCTGCAAAAATCTACATTTTATTTTTAATTAGGCTGTAAGTATTTCAAATTATTTCAAGTTCTAAATTTAATTCGAATCTTTTTAAAACCTCTAAATATCTCTTAAAATTACTCTAACACTTTTACAAATAATAACTGTTCTATTATTATTTATAAATTCAAATTCAATTTTTTTTAATTTGCAGGATTTTCTAGAAATTATAAAAAAAATTCAATTCATTTTGAAATATATTTGAAAGTTCCGAAAAAAAATTCAAAAACTATTTTGAATTTGGAAAAATTTTAAACCACTTCTATATTTCTCAAGATTTTGAAATAAAATTTTAATGCTTTTAAAGGATTTCGAGACTATTTACAATAAAAATAATTTAACTTCTAATTTAAGAACTGTTGAGTTAAAAAAATTTTGAATGCTTGAATTTGTTGTTTATTGTTTATTACTTTATATGGAAAAATGTTTAGAATAATGTTTGATTTTTTAAATTTCATTCGCCGTTAAAAAGTTTTGCGAACTGGGAAAAAACCGGGAAATGACAGGGAATTTTTTTCTATGATTAAAACGGCCACCCTGAAAAACTCAAATTGGAAGATTCGAATTAAAAAACTCAGGTTAAAAATCTTGATCTAAAAATTCCTATAGGGAAGTAAAAATGCTCGTGATTCGTACATATTTAAAAAGTAGAAGTAGAAACTTCAAATTTAAAACTTTAAATATAATTATTTAAATTGGAAATTGTTAATTCGAAACTATGAATTTAAATTTTGAAATGTGATAATGTAAATTTGAAAATAATGGAAAAAATTTTTTTGAAGTATGAACAAACAAATGGCATTTAAAAAACAATAAAATGCAGGTTTAAGTACAAACAAGTTATTATTGATAAAAATCATTGACATGAATGTAATAAAAATACAATAGTTCTTCTTAAACACATGCATTGCAATAAAAGAATTAACGTCAGAAACCCATAAAACAAATGTAGATGTCAGAATAACTGTGAAAAAAGTTATTTAAATAAAAATTATTAAATTTAAAATAAATATAACAAACAGAAAAATACATTAAAAATAAATATAAACAAAATAATGAACGATTACAAATTGCGCAACATATAATTTCTTCAAAAAGCTATAAATAAAAAAACATTAAACCTGCTGAAACATGCAAATTGGAAAATTAAAGTTACAACTCAGTGTGATATTTTTGGAAAAATGTGGCACGACAGTTCTCAAAACGTGGAATGCAGATTTTTAAAACGAATGAATTTTTTTATACATTAAAAATGTTTGTTAGTGTTGGCATATTGTAATTATATACGGATCATCCTAGGCAAAACTCGAAAGGAAGACGTGAAGAAAAAATACGTCAAACTCTCTATAAAAGAGAAGTGTCGTTTGGTACAAGACGTTGAAGAGGGCATGCGAAAAGTTGATGCTGCAAAAAAATACAATATAGATCAATCGTCAGTAACTTATATACTTAAAAAAAAAGACAATTACTTGAATGCCAATGACAAAAATTGTTTGAGAAAAAGAAGTAGGCTGGACAAAGGGCAGCTTTCTTTGATGGAATCCGCGCTCATTGATTGGATAAAAGAGAAACAGAGCAAGGGCATTGCGATAAATGGACCGATGATCCGAGAAAAGGCTTTGATGATAAACGAAGAACTCATAAAAATGAAAAAAGAGGCGCACGAAAAAAAAGCTAATCAAAAAGACACTGAATTGACAGAGTCTGAAGAAGAAAATAATGAAGAAAAGGAGCAAAGACTTGAATTGAATGTGCGTAAGAAAAAATTTAAAGCCAGCGATGGCTGGTTATCAAATTTTAGAACCCGACATGGGATGCGAGAAACTGGAGAAAAATTATCCGCAGACCTGGACAACTGCAAAAATCTCACGGACAAGGAAATTGTCGAAAAGGCGTTTTACGCTGAAAATGAGGTATTATTACGATACATTACTTAAAAAAAATATTTGTTCAAATAAACAATTTGTTCATAAATATGAGTTTGCTTCCAGAAATCCGAATTTGAGGACAGTCAATCTGGAATAACAAATTTAGAAAGCAGTGCCACTGTTCAGCTTAGGAAAAAAAGTACGAGCAATCCGAAAAAAGCATATGAAAATTTTTTGAATTTTCGTGAGTGGTTCGAAGAAAATGCTCAGTGTTCAAGCGATGACATCGAGAAGCTAAATCAAATGCAAGACTTTGTCGAAAAAAAAATGCAACAGTTTATGACTAATGCTTCCGAATTATAATTTCTAGTATTTATTATTTATTGATGTAACTTGAAAATGATAGTTGAATAGATCCCAAAAAAGCACGTTTTGAAAAAAATGTACTTTTATTGAAATCCTCCCATCATATATACATACGAGGTGTGTTCAAAAAGAAAGGTGACTTTTCAATTTTCACGGGCTACGTACAGTCAAGTTTTTAATTTTTTGTTTTGTTGTGTTGGTACACTCGTCACGATCATATGTTCACAGTTTTGACTATATAGCTCGTGTTGTTTTTCTGGCAGAGGCGT